>NC_133450.1:190625045-190927779 GCF_048565385.1 Saimiri boliviensis | reverse complement strand
TTTTTCGTACAGATGAGGTTTCATCATGTTGGTCAGTGCTGAGATTACAGGTGTGAGCAAAAGTGTTTGGCCTAAAATACTCTGTGTGTTCCTCTATAAGCCATTAATATACTCAGAAATTCTTACAGGACTAGACACTGGGAAAGCTTTTAAAACTGGCAGTAACTGGCCAAGCGCAGTGGCTCACGCCTATAATCCCAGCACTTTGGGAGGCCGAGGCAGGTGGATCACCTGAGGTCAGGAGTTCGAGACCAGCCTGACATGGAGAAGCCCTGTCTCTACTAAAAATACAAAATTAGTTGGGCATAGTGGTGTATGACTGTAATCCCAGCTACTTGGGAGGCTGAGGCAGGAGAATCACTTGAACCCATGAGGTGGAGGCTGCAGTGAGCCAAGATTGCACCATTGCACTACAGCCTGGGCAACAAGAGAAAAACTCCATCTCAAACAAACAAAAACCCCCAAAACTGGCAGTAATATAAGATCGGGAATTCCTAAATAAATAAATAATAGGAATTCCGATTTGGAGGCTCCAAGAACTGAACTTAAAAATTAAGGCGGGAAGGGATAGCATTAGGACAAATACCTAATGTAGATGACAGGGTGATGGATGCAGCATACCACCATGGCACGTGTATACCTATGTAATAAACCTGCACATTCTGCACATGTACCCCAGAACTTAAAGTATAATAAAAAAGAAATTTAAAAAATGAATTCTACACTAATCATTCTCCTAGAATGAACAAATGAAGACTTAAGAGAGTAGCATCTTAAGACACAATTAGTTCCACTTCCCTATATATCTTTAACTTAAATCTGGGTGAGAATAGGTGCTGGCATTTGCTTTTGCAGACAGACCCTAGGGAGTTTACCTTGATTCTGTGGACACTGTTTATCATCTGAACACTGGATTTTTAGGGACTTCTAAATCCAGTGACTGTCCTCTTGACATTTTTGTCTTCTACATTTTATATTATAGCTAGGATCCCTAGCATAGAAAATGGCAAGTAGGAGACTGGGCGCTGTGGCTCATGCCTGTAATCCCAGCAGCACTTTGGGAGGCTGAGGCAGATCACCCGAGGTCAGGAGTTTACGACCAGCCTGGACAACACGGTGAAACCCTGTCCCTACTAAAAATACAAAAATTAGGAGTAGTGACAGGTGCATGTAATCCCAACAATATGGGAAACTGAATGAGAACTGCTTAAACCTGGGAGGTGGAGGTTGCAGTGACCTGAGATTGTGTCACTGCACTCTAGTCTGGGCAACAGAGTGAGACTCCATCTTAAAAAAAAGTGAGGTGGGGTGGAAAGGCATTAGGAATCTAAGTGGTATAGAATCAGTTTAAGCCTAAATATTCTGATGAGCAATGGTTGCAGCAAATGGACATGAACTTAAGGGTCTAACAGGTACTATGTAACCTCCTAACAAATTTGATAAGGATTGATTTTAAATCAAAAATCTTTGTGGCTGAGAATAGTGCTGTTTATTATCTAATTGAAGTTCCCCATGTACCTGTAGGAAGATCTGCTGCAGCCTCTCTATACAGTTCTTATACCATGGTGTTAATACACTGGTCCCATCAGTTTCGCATCGTACTAGGTGCTCAGTCAAGATCATGATAAACCGCTGAAAAGGGAGAAGGAAATTAAGGTAGTATTAGAGATAGAATCTTATACTTCAGAAAAAAAATTCATGACAAAGAAACCCCAAACCACTGCTTGTGTGCTCCTAACTTTCATTATTCATTAAATCAACCTAGAAAGGCAGACTGGTAATAACATGAGTTGGTACATAGTTCCTGGCAATACATAAAGACCTTTAATGTCTTAAATTACTTATCCTAGTAATATTACTTCCTGACATCTATTCTAACAAAATAATCAGAAATGTTAACAGGAATCTATGCATCAAAATGTTCATGGAAAAAAAATGATGAGCAAAGAGAATAAATGAGATGTATTTAACAAAAGCAACCCACAATTTTGTTTTAAAGCATGGAGAAATGCTCATGCAAGAATGTAAACAGCAGAGAAACTCAGAGGCATACACGGTTGCCTGAGTAGTAAACTTTTATTTACTTCCAAATTTTTATATTTTTAATCTTTCTATAAATATTTATTACTTTTATAATTAAAAATAGTATTTTTAAAAACTAAAACTAAGGAAATGTATTGTTTCCTTTTATGTAGAAATGTCCCAAGCCAAAATACCTGAAATATGACGAGGAAGAGATTCTTTTGTTCACTCTGAGCAGATTCCACTTTTTCCTGAAGTCTTTCTATTTGTTCCTCAAGAGCCCCATCTTTCCTATCACTGCTTCTGTCATCATCATCACTTCGCTACACAAGGCAAGAGAACAAAAGGAAAATACCATTTAGAATTCCAGTGTATGAAATCCCCTCCAGCGGAAGGATTTTATTGTGGCTGGCCAAATGTTAAAGGCTTATTATATTCTGCAGTAAAAGTACCCCCCACCCCGCCACCCACACATATATACCTCAAAGTCCTGTTGTGGTTCAGAAATATGGTCTTCTCATTCAGAAATTCCATGGGTTCTTATCTAGGCCAGGGAAATTTCATGGCACTTTTCTTGGTAACAACGTGGGGGACTTGGCTATAATTTATCACTATTTGACTGTTTGAGTAGTAACAACAAAGAGGCGGCTTGCTAATCATTCATCTCCTAATGGGCCATATAAAAAAACTGGGCCAGTCCTATGCACCGAGGCTGCTCATTTTTGCCATTATTTAGAAATGGCTACATAGTTTAGAAATGACATACAATAATTCAAAGTGGCTGTTTAAGATTTTCTGCTGGCAATGATGGGGGTTCAATATACTCCTGTAAAGCTTTAATAATTCCCTCCTAGCTTACTCTGAAGAGTTTATAGCATTTTGATTTTTTTTTTTTTTTTTAAAGGAAAAGAAAAACAAGGCATGGTTTACTTCCTTTTACAGAGAAGGGAACAGGCTGAGAGGTCAGATGACTTTCCCAGTATCACCCAGCCTGAAAGTGGCAGAGCCAGAACGTGGCTCTAGGTATTACATACCAAGGTACTTTCAGCAAGAAGGTGGCATCACTGAATCTAGAAAGCTGGGAAATTCTTTTGAGGTGATACTTACCGCTAAGGGCCCATCTACTGGTCGCCTCTATGCTTTAAACAAAATGATCAGAACCCCACTCTCGGATTTCATCTTGCTTTTCTCTCTATAAACACAGCCCATTTATGAGGTCTGCTTTACGTTCTAGAAACTTGGGTACATAACTGTCTTTTCCTAACACCACTCTAAGGTAAGGTTCTAGAGCACTACTACCTAACCTCTCTTCAACGGGGCAAACGTTATATAAATATGTGCAGCCTCTTACAACAGCCACAACGTTACTACTTAGCACCTGAAATGTGGTTGTGTGACCAAAAAACTGAATTTTAAATTGTATTTAATTTTAATTAAACTAAAATGGTCACATGCAGCTAGTGGCTACTGGGTTGGACAGCACATTTCTGAAACAGTGTGGCATGAGAGAAAGTCTCTGGAGTCTGACAGACCTGGGTCAGAACCTAGCTCAGTCATTTACTAGCTATGCAACCTACTAGCTATGTTACTTAATTTCCCTGTGTCTCACTTTATACATCTACAAAATGAGATGACATCATTTACCTTACAGTATTTTAGGTCTGTGAGTGTTTATATCCATATATGTATACATGTATGTCTATGTGGAGAATTGTACTCAAACTTGCTAAAGGTTTCTGTAAGGCATCAAACCCAGCTTTTATTTTTTTTTACCTTCTACTTTGATAAAGATGCATAACAATAGAAAATGCTGTCATAAAGAATAGTAGTAATATCGTAAGTCACAGAACGCAGCCAGCTCACTGCTTCCCTCCAAAATGGCTAAAATACTAAACTTAATACTATGAGAAGCATTCTGTTAACTTGGGATTGACTGTTCCATTCCTCCTCATAGTATGGGGAAAGTATCAGTCTCTATAGTCTTCTCCCTCTTCCTCCAGAGACTTCTACAAAAATACAAGCGTTCTCTTCCCTTCTGCTACTTCCCTTGTGCAAACACAAGGCTGACCCAGAGATGGCCAACGATGGAAAGTGAAGTTTGTGGCTTCCTGAACTGGTCATCATGCAGTGTAAAAGCACACAACACACTACCTGCTCCTTCCTCCTTCTCTGCTTCTGCAAACAGCTCTGCATAATTTGGGCTCAGAAAAAATGAAATACCATCAAGATAATGAACTCTGAATTCTTTCCAGAGTTTCTGGTATATTTTCTTTAACTATTTACGAGTTGACACAAAACTTACCCGTTTGTGTTGCCTTGCAAGTTTCTCTTTAGCTTCTTCTAGCTCTTTCTGGATCTTCAAGACATGTTTGTTCATCTTACGAATTGTAGAGTGCAAGATTTCCCAAACAAACAATCTTAAAGAAATACGGCATTTGATGATTGTATGTCAAGCTATCATTATAGAAAATAAAACCTTTCAACTTTTATAATCTATTCTTTTTTTTTTTTTTTGAGACAGAGTCTCACTCTGTTGCCAGGCGCCAGGCTAGAGTGCAGTGGCACAATCTCGGCTCACTGCAACCTCCGCCTCCCGGGTTCAAGCAATTCTTCCGCCTCAGCCTCCCAAGTAGCTGGGACAACAGGTGTACGCCACCACGCCCAGCTAATTTTTGTATTTTTAGTAGAGACGGGGTTTCACCATGTTGGCCAGGATGGTCTCGATCTCTTGACCTCGTGATCCGCCCGCCTCAGCCTCCCAAAGTGCTGGGATTAAAGGCTTGGGCCACCGCACCCGGCCTATAATCTATTCATTCTTAACAGCTGATATAGCCTTCTGTCCTTTGGGCTGATTAGTCATATTTCTCCAGCAATACTTATGGACTGTCTTTTATTATAAATTGTGCAAGAATCTATCTTCACACCCGTTAGATTCAGGTGAGTCCCCCGAGGGCAGTATTGTGTAGTCATTTTTCTTATTTCCATCCCTTACTAGAGGTACATACTCACTGAATTGAAATGGCAAACTATAATGAATACTAACATTAAAAATGGAAATAATTTTTCCTCTCTTTATAAACAGTAAGTATTGAAATTTTCTCAAAATGGTGACCTAAGGTGAGACTCATTTCACATGCTTTATACTATTTAATTAGCACACACTCAGCCAGTTATTCTCTTGGAACATTTAAAACCCTAGCAATTCAGTATATTTCAGACCAGTGTCCTCTGGCAGTAACCGATACAGTGGAAAAGTTAAAGGCTGTGATAGATTTTTGTTTTCACAACAAATTTGCTTTTGTTTTTTGCTTTGTGTGAACTCCTGCTGTCCTGGGTCCTATCAACTGTAAAGTCCATGGAACTTCACAAATAATAATCAAATAGCAAAAACTTTCTTTCCTTAGGGGGAATGAGTACAGAATGAATCTTCGGCACTGAACCTAAGATTATGACTGTGGTGAGAACCCCTTTCCCCTAACCTTCAGGCATCCTGGTACTCACCAAGCTTTCCTGGATCCCTCCATGATTTGTATTTAACCTACTTTCACCTTGGTTTCTCCCAGTTCCTGGTGTGCATTCTAGACGCCATGCCCACTGAAGCTGGAACCCTTCCCAAGTCCCATCTGGACTGAGACTTTGCACATAGTTGGCTCTTGCTAATTTTCTCTCCCAACAGTCTGTATCCTTCAACAGCATTTCTCCTTCACTGGCTTAGTCTTGATTCAACTTACGATTGTGTCCTCTAAGAGAGGCTGCAACCCAACAGGCTGTGTATGTTTCTACTGTCTAGGAATTTTTGCCACGTCCAATCCTACCAGACTGGACCATTAGTACGTTAATATCAAACTAGTTTGGACCAGAATTTGAAGCTAATATATGAGAGACCACACATCAATCAATTCTTAGAGAATACAAGTTTTCATAAAGTAATTCATATTACCTGGTAAAGTCACGAGATAGTTCTGAAGAAAAGATCCAATTTGCTACTGCAGCACAATCAACTATTTGTGTACGAATCATCTTATCCACTAGCACAGCAATCATCTACAAAGAAAGAAGAATTATACGAGTAACAAACACACATGGCAAGACTGCTGCTATAAAAGTAAAATAGGAGGGCTACAAAATTCAGTGTTGGTGGCTATGGAATTGATTGATCAATTTGACCATTGTGGGGAGTCTTGCTCTGTTGCCCAGGCTGGAGTGGAGTGGTACAGTATCGGCTCACTGGAACCTCAACCACCTGGGTTCAAGCAATTCTCCTGCCTCAACCTCCTGAGTAGCTGAGATTACAGGTATACACCACTATGCCCAACTAATTTTTTTAACTTTAGTAGAGATGGGGTCTCACCACACTGCCCAGGCTGGTCTCAAACTCCTGGACTATGGTGATGCGCCCACTTCGGCCTCCCAAAGTGCTAGGATTACAGGTGAGAGCCACCGCACCTGGCCATACCATTAGGTCTTAAGATTTATTCTGCCCTTTGCTTTGCTCTAGCACAACAAGAAACAGGTTGACTAAACAAAAACTCTGAATGGTAACAGTTAAAATGAAAACACTGGCCGGGCTTATATCTGTAAGCCCAGCACTTTGGCAGGCCGAGACGGGTGGATCACCTGAGGTCAGGAGTTCCAAGTCCAGCCTGGCCAACATGGTGAAATCCTGTCTCTATTAAAAATACAAAAATTAGCTGGGTGTGGTGGTGGACACCTGTAATCTCAGCTACATGGGAGGCTGAGGCAAGGGAATCACTTGAACCTGGGAGGCAGAGGTTGCAGTGAGCTGAGATCATGCCACTGTATTCTAGCCTAGGCGACTGAGACTGTCTTCAAAAAGAAAAAAATTTTTTTTTACATTTCAGATACTAATACCTATTCAAAAAAATTTAATTTCAGTGAACCCCAGAAGTTACATGTAAAACAATGTTTTATCATTAAAACCTCAACTGTTTTCTGAAATTTATTTCAATGTTTCTTTATAATACACAATATACATCAAGGTTTCTCAATGTTTGAGAAATCTGGAGCTTGTATTTAGAAACTGGATAGACCAGATAATAAATCTTCTGATGAACATTTAAAATATGTTGAGATATTGTCGTTCAAAACCAAATCATAATAATGCATGCTCTTTAAAGAATGAATCAAATGTCATTACTCCCATAGCACTGAAAAATTTTTATTTAAAAACCATTATCTAGGCAAAGTCAAATTTCATGTTTTACAAACAAAACAATGGCAATTAACAAATGGCCTTATTTTTATACAATCAGAGCCTCAACACGTGTATTTAAGTAATTTTTACCTGTGGATGGTTCCTCCAGACCTCAAACATAACTCTTAGCACGTGTAACTTTCCTTCATCACTTTCAGCTAGGGTTTTGAAGACTTCATGAAACCTTTTGATAATAGTGGGGAAAAAAGAACCATATACACTTATTCATTAAACATTTTAGCGTTTCCAAAGCCTTTCAATGTTACTGAATTTATAATGCAATATGTAAATACAAAATAACTATTAACCCTTAAGGATGCAAAAAGCATGATCAGAGATTTACAGTTTGTGAGGAAGCTGTCATAAAATCTTAAGACATTTATAATACACTACCATTAGCCCAGGACTACAGTTTATAAGAATAGGTAAAAACTAAGCAACTGTCTTCAAACATGGTGAAATATTCAAACTGCATCTTCTGTGGGAACTCTGCAAGTACTACAAAGCCTTGGAAATTGAGACGGGGTGAGATGTCCAGTTTCTCTGCTCGGCTGGAGGAAAATCTATGTGCTCTTTCTTCCTTTAGACTGTCTGACAAGTTAAAACTATATCCGTCTTTAGATGCCAACCTGTGGGTGGCTCCCAACAACGTAGCTGATTCTAATTTCTTCTTACCTTCCTTTGGGAAGATACTTAGGGTGGAAACTTCCAACTGCATATATGACTGTCCTGAAGATCTAGGTTTTTACTCGTTTCTTTTAATGTCTATATGAAAAAAAGCACTTACCATGTACATATGCAAACTTTACAAACAGACTGATAGAAGCTTTAGGATATAGATTTTAGCTACCACAAACCCACTCTATCCAATTATACATTATTAAGATCTTCAAATTCAACAATCTTAGTAAAAATTACTATACCACTGGTGTTCACCAAGCAAAGTTCCAAACCCTCAAGAAAGGCTGTGTACTCTTGTACGTACTTTGCAAGAGCACTAAAGGAGTGGCTGAATGATTTGGCTGCCAAGTGTAGCAGAGTCTGTACAAAGACCTCTATTTTCAATGGGTTAAAACTGAATCCTTCATCTGAAAAATATTTTACAGTAAAACAGAAAAATGTAAGTATAGCAATTCTTTGGTGCCTTACCTTAAATGCTAAATAGATGGTATGCTCACATTTATACACAGATATTTTTGTAATGTTTTTTAATAATAACAATAAAAGACTGTCACTGATTTCAAACACTGAAAATCAGTTTTTATGTGACTGTTTTAATTCTATGATCCATTCCTCGAAAAAAAATCACATAGGTTTCCTTATTCATATTCTCCATAATATGGCAAGATAATATAATACCCAAAAAACCCCAGTAAAACCTCATGTCTTAAGATGTCTGACAATGTCTAAATTTAATGCCATCATTTTGGCATATGCTTTCTAAACACATTTTCTCCAATATAATACAAGTTTCTTAGAGATATCCAAACAAAATCCCAGTAATAAATACCCAAAGGCCACTAATATCATATTTTGATTAAGTAGTTTTTCTATGTGCATATCCATGTATTGATTCAGGCAACTGTATAAATTAGTTTGTCAATTTTCCCACCCTTGCTCAGAAAAACCCCTAAGATTCTGGTTGAAATTACACGGTACATAATTTGGTCAATGTTAAGCATTATTACTTTAATAGCTTAACTTGGAGACAATATCCAACTTTACAACACACCAAGTCTTTCTATTCAGGAACCTCTCTACGGTGAAAGCGGGGTTGTTTAAAAATCCTTGAATGGTAGCATATTTCATTTTGTATTTACAATCAAGTTAATATTCTTAAGTAAGCTATTTCACAGAAATGTTAGGATCTCTTTTTATATAGGGGAAAATGCCTGGGATGCTAAGAACAACTAACAGTCTGAACAAGATATATTGCTTTATGAGCATCATGTTGCCAGAGTTGTTTATGCTTTAACTTGGCCTATACATAGTTCCACTCAAGAAATACGGAAATTCCCTTACCGTCATCATCATCCTGGTTAGGATTTGGTACATCTTTCAGAATGCTGAAGATTTCATCATTGGTTGCCTTACTTTTAAAGGCAACAGCTAAACAGAGGGCAACAGAATGTCCAGGAAGAGAATCTAAACACAGAATGGGGGGTAAGCAGAATGACAGATCAGGATTAAAGACTATTCTTATGAATAAATAACTGAGAAAAATTCTTCCTTTCAAAATAGGATGCTCTTTATCCCAAGGATAATATTTAATCTGTAAAAAGACACCATATGTGAAAGTTTCTTTTACCCATGCTGGCCCAGAAAAAACCCCTAAGATTCTTATTTTTCACCTAAAAAGGGACAATTCTCATTTCAACAATTCCTTAAGAACACTTAGCTAAGTAAAATTCAGAGTACAAGGGGTGCTGATCTTCCTCCAGATGAGTGGTAAGGAGAAGACTGGACACAGTTAAACTTTTAATGCCCTCAATTCTCCTGGGCTCAAATGCCCAGAAACAACATACTTCTTTTTTATTTTGCCAACATCCGCTTCCTCCTCCTTTCCTCGGGACAGTGGAAATGAAGTCTGAGTCTCAACAAGGTAACAGCTGCCAACTTTAGAGAGGTGTTTTTGTACTTTTCTTTTTTGCTGAGTCCACAAGCTTCAATCTATGTAAGTCAGATGCTCACGTGATGGGACTCCCTGTGTTTACTATTGGTTAGTATCAGTTGAGTCCTTATTATAAAAATTTGTGCTAGTACATACTGCAAGGCATCGCCAGAGCAACAAGAAATGCTTTTAATGTAAAGTAGACAAAGAGGTAACAAAAAAGGCAATCCTGTCATAGAGTATGAGTTACTGGAATGAATAAAGTAAATTACAACAGTCAGGTTACACCTGCTGATAGCTTTTTCTCTAAAAGTAAAAGCAAAGAAAAACAGAATCCCCTGTCACCAAGCGGTCTACATTCTACCTGCGGAACCAACATATTCACATTAGACACAGCCAGAGAGCAATATAAAACTGGCGTGCTAAAGGTTAAAAAATATATACAGCAATCGAGCTTCGGCTAGACCCTAGAAAGATGAAAGGAAGTAAAGTTAGAAAGGGCTTTCCAGACTGGGATAATGGCAAAGCTAAGAACAAGGAATATGGGAAAAAATATAAAATGATGTGGGCCTGGCAGAAGTAGAGGTCCATTTGAGGAGAAATGAAAAATAACGAAGTAGGAACAAGGGTTATGAAGGCCTTGAACGTTAGGCTGAGTTATTTCTATGGGGAAAAAAGAAAGCTCATTCTTCAACAAAAGTCTGAGCTTTCTGACAGCAAAGACTGTACCTTATTATTCTCCGAACCAGTACAAGACAAAACTTAAAACCTGGCACTTCTAAGCGCTGCATGAATCTTTCTTTGATTTGCCAAAAAGCACAGTAACTAAGAGCATGCCCACTCAGTTAGTGCACCTATACCTGAATTTGGGCTCCACCACTCAGAAGCAATCTCATTCTAGCTTGACCTGTTGGAAGCCATTTCCTCACTGTAGTTTTGATAATCATATCTATTTTTTAGAGTTGACATAATAAAATATGAAATGTACCAGGATCAACACAGTTCATTTCAAGGAAAACTAGCGAAGTCAGGGACAGAGGTGGAGAAACAGGCATACAATATGAAAAGCACGGAAAAGCAGAGTTTCGAGATGCAAAGAACCTTCACACAACATGAAACGGAAGGATCATGGAGAAGCTGTGTTAAGTTTAATCTGCCAAAAACAAGTTGGAAAAACTCCACACCTAACTCTACCAGTGATCAACAATGTATAATACTTTACCTTCATTAAGTGTAAACACTGTGCAAAGTACAAAATGACACATCAAATTATAGTCCCTAATTTATGGTGCAATTTCAGAGATTATGTGACTAAAAGGTAAGAAAATCATAACTAAGAATTTACTTTTAAAGGCATACTGCCACAGAATAGGTACATCTATGTTCCCAATACCACACCTGAATAAGAATGAATTCAAGTAATCTCCATCACCATGACAATACACATTTTCAGTTTAGTAAGCTATAAATTCGTCTCGCTATACTTAACACATTCAAAAGAGAAAAACCAATTAATAAACCTAATAAAAATTAGTCTCTAAAAAATTAGTAACTAATTTTATCACAACCAAATCCTCAAAAATGACAGGGCAAATAAAACAGTGGCTAATGATAGACCACCATTCAAATGTAGGAAATATAAACCCCAAGAAAAGAAAACTGACTTCAGATATACTTGAACTGGTACCTTTTAAAGGCAGAAGGATTTGTTTCGTTACTTACTGCTGCTTTCATCTCCATACTTGTAAATGCAGGTTGGGTTTGCAGGACATAGAGCTGAGAAGGTAGGAGGAACAATATCTAATATACGCTGATGGTAAGACAACCTACAATACAAATAACAGCCTCAGAAAATATCGTTTATATTTTCTGTCCCATTCTTCGGTAACACCCAACTTACCTGGAAAGTCACAATCTCCAACAACTTGGAACTCAGCTGACAACCAAAAAGTGAAAGGGGAAAAAAAATCCTTTGGGCTTTTGTCTAAGCCAGCACACCAAATCTCAGGCATACTGCAAAACTTACTGGCTTGCACTGAGGTGCGGGTGAGTGAGCTCATGAGCCTGGTGGCCAAGGATGTGGGATGATGATGGGGTGTAGTGGAGGTGGCAGTCTCCATGCTTTGGAGACTGGCTATAATGTATCAAATAAATAAATGTTGAAGATAATGAGAGCCAAGTTTCTTACTGCCTGAGAAGGTATTTACAAATCATGTTAGAGAAGTGTAGAAATAAGAAGGTATTGAGTTGGAATTGGAGGGATATATATACATACACAGGTGGACATAAAAATAGTTATGGAGGGATGGATGTGTGCCCACCAAGAGGCTTAGAACCAATGACATCCCAATGGCAAAGAGCATAGCAAGTGCCCAGATCTTGGCTCTTAGGTACCATATTCCATTACTCTATTACTAGACACTAGGGCTCTATGAATAAATAGATGATCCCAATGATGGGGCAAGAAAATGCAAGATGATCCTAAATATGTTGTTCTAGAAAATAAATGCTCAATGAATGGTGGGGTACATTTAAAAAAGGAAAAAAAAAGGACATATAGAACTTACCAGGGCTCCTCATGTACATAACACAGACAATTTGGGCATCAAAATAAATGACCTTCATAGTTTATAACCCATTGAATGAAATATAAATTAATTAGTCCCTAATGATATATAAATAAATGAATACATAAATAGGGAGAAAGGACAGCTCTTTCTTACAGTAGAAGGCCCACTGATAAATGTACAAAAAATAGTGGAATGAGAAAATCATCACTTGGCAACCATCTTAGTGGTAGCTGCTAAAAGCAGGAGGGAGATCTGATGAAGAACAGATTAAGAGTAAAACTTCAGACTATCTCCCACAAAATACTAATGAATTCTACTAAAGGGAAAAACGGAGAGGTAGAAAAAGCTGGCAGAGAAAGGTAGGGAAAGCTGGAAGATATTGACATGACCAGGTGATCAAGATTAACATTACCAGTGGTGGGAATCATGTGCCTCTAGATGTGAGGCACCAAGAACATTAACAATTTAAGACCTCAGGCTGCTCATGGGGAAATATCAGAGCGATCCAAGTAAAGTCTAAACTCTTGAAAACTGGTAAGAATGCAAAGATAGAAAAAGATTAACTGTTCAAGACTGAAGGATCTGAAGAGAATAACAACTCAACATTACACATGTTCCTGGATAAGATTCCAGACCAGACAGGAAATACAGACGTTGGGATGGCTGGCAAAATTTCAGCAGCACCTGTGGATTATGTAGTAGGATTGTACCAGAGCTAATTTCCTGATCTAAAAGGCTATATGCCAGCTAGGTAGGAGAGTGGCTTTGTTTTGGAAGATATGAAGTTAACAGGTTTGGAATGTACCTGAACAGGATACAGAATTCTTTGTACTGTTGTGGCAACTTTTCTATAAATCTGAATTCATTTCATATATAACATTTTTTTTTGAGATAGAGTATCACTATGTTGCTGAGGCTGGAGTGCAGTAGCAAAATCTTGGCTCACTGGAACCTCCACCTCCTACGTTCAAGTGACTGCTGCCTCAGCCTCCTGAGTAGCTGAGAATGCAGGCCTGTGCCACAACACCTGGCTAATTTTTCTATTTTTAGGAGAGACAGGGTTTCATCATGTTGGTCAGGCTGGTCTGACCTCCTGACCTCATGCGATCCACCCGTCTTGGCCTCCCAAAGTGTTGGGATTACAGGTGTGAGCCACTGCGCCCAGCCTATAACATCTTTCAAAGTACTGGCTTAATTCACATGGAGTCTATACGGCATGGTTGCCTAACTTCTTCAGCCTAAAAGTGCGATGGAAGATGAGTAAGTGGATTTTGAATCCAATATTCTGAACACACATCACAAATGCAGAGAAGAGAAACAAATCCTCCCAAAGAAGTTAAAAGACCTAAACAAAAGAGAAAATACAAAAAACTTACCTCATACATTTTTCTAGAACTTCTCTTACAAACTTTGGTTTGGGACTTTCGGGATCTTGATTAAGACAATCAGACCTAATGAGGAAATGTAGTTTTATCAATTCTTACACACCATCTGCACTTACACATATTTATACTATAATTATCTGTTAACATAACAACTTAGATGTTAAGTTATAATTGCACTTATAACTATTTGTACTTAACGATACAAATAATTTCCTTCCAAGAAATTAAGTATTTCAGACACTTTTATTTTACAGTTTTAAACACTGGCAGTTTTCTGACTACAGAAAGGAAGGATAAAACACACCACCACTTACCAATCTTCCCAGCTCCAACGGAACTGGAAGTTACTTAGATGATGAGAAAACCAATTAATAAACCTATGTAGAGGAGGGGGAGGTGGGGAGAGAAAAAAGAATGGCTGTGATTTAGAACATAAATTTATATAAGCCTTCAAAGAGATAAAACTCAATTTTACAGAGTTAATGAAAAGCATATTCCCCTACATACAGCTTTATCTCCTACCAACCCTGTTTATCCTTTTTAGGTCAATGACATACACATTTCTAGTACGTGTTTTGTGTGGGCACCTAATTATTTAATTCTCATGACTTCCAAGGTACATATTATTTTCCTCATATAAATGACGATGAAACTGAAGGAAAAAAAAAAAGATTTAAGAAATGGTGGCCAGGTGCAGTGACTCATGCCTGTAATCCCAGCTACTCAGAAAGGAGGCTGAGGCAGGACTGCTTGAGCCCACAAGTTCAAGGTTATAATGAGCTATGCTCATGCCACTGCACTACAGCCTGGGTGACAGAGCAAGACCCTGTCTCCAAAAAAAAAAAAAAAAAAAAAAAAAAAATACTGCAGATAAAGTGATTACTGTACCTGTCTACGCAGGTGGTATTCATTGTGTCCAAACGCATGTACAGCATTTCCGTTGCCTGTGCAAGCTGCGAATTTAGGATAAGGAAAACTGTTCTCTACCTTTATCCCAAATAAGTTGTAACAGACAAAAATAGAAACAAAACATTTCCTTTAAGTCTTTATAATGATTAAACATCTTTTCATACAATTGATCTTGTTTTTTTACAGCTTTGAAATATCAGTGATGTATAATGAATTTGACCTGCATACACTAGTGAAATGAAGAAAATATTTTTATCACCTCCCAAATTTCCCCATGCTCCTCCAAATGCAGAGGCATACACTGTTTTATTGTGCTTAGCAGAAATTACATTTTTTTTTTTTTTTAACAAACTGAAAAGTCTTGTGGCAACCCTGCACGAGCAGGTCTACTGGCACCATTATCCCAATGGCATATACTCACTTCATGTCTCTGTGTCACATACTGGTAATTCTTACAATGATGCAAGCTTTCCCACTGTTAATTGCTGTAATCTCATAATAAAACTTTAAAAAATAAGAAGCTGCTTTCTATGGATGAACAAAGAAAGTAGTTTCTTGAGATGAATCAACTCCTTGTGAACACTGCTGAATGACAACAAAGGATTTAGACTACCATAGAAACTTAGCTAATAAAGCAGTGGCAGGGTTTGAGAAGATTAATTCCTTCAAAGTTCGAGTGTGGGTAAAATGCTGTATCAAACAGCAATACATGCTTCAGAGAAATCTTTTGTGAAAGGAAAAGTCAATCTATGCAGCAAATTTCATTGCGATTTTTGAACTTCCTGACCCAAATAGTGAATTATATATCTACAGATACATATATATTTACAGACATACAAGTACATACATGTAATACATACAACACACTTCAAAAGCTACTTTTTTTAACCCGCAAAATTTAAACCCATTAGCACAAATATTTAATCATCTCTTAAGACCAGGCCAAAGAGATTAACTTTAAAAACAAAGGGAAGGATACAACTTGGGGTAGAGAGCCAGGCTGAAGTTTGCACAGTTCAATGAGAAGTGTTGTGTACATCACATCAATGTGAGGGGGTGCTGGAAGTTGAAACAGCTCTGCAAAGATCACCTACAAAATAATCATGAGTCATAATTCAATTCAACTGTTACCTCTGCACTTCTATTAGAAAGACCTTAACATTCTAAATCTGAGTTCTAACTCCATGACATTTTTAATGAAAATTGAATTACTTTTTAATATTTAAAATTATGTTCTTTCAAACACAAAAACCTAAAATTAAAATTGTAATGAAAATTTCTACTCTCCACAATTTGATCAAATAAAAACATATGACACTAATGCTCATTTGATCTATACTCCTCCCAGAAAACTATGCAATTAAATTCCAACTTTGAAAGTTTCACAGTTGAGACAAGGAAATACAGCTTTCTGAGGGGCTCAAAAGATCCATGACAGTTTCATTCCAGTAAGTAGTAAGAACTCTTCAGCCGGGCGCAGTGGCTAATGCCTGTAATCCCAGCACTTTGGGAGGCCAAGGCAGGCAGACTACTTAAGGTCAGGAGTTCAAGACAAGATTGAAAAACATGATGAAACCCTGTCTCTACAAAAAATACAAAAATTTGCTGGGTGTGGTGGTGGGCACCTGTAGTCCCTGTAACTTGGGAGGTTGAGGCAGGAGAACTGCTTGAACCCAGGAAGCAGAGGTTGCAATAAGCCGAGATCGTGCTACTGCACTTCAGCCTGGGTGACAGAGCGAGACTCCATCTCAACAACAACAACAACAACAACAAAAAAAAAAAAAAAAAAAAAAAAAGAATCCTGTTAGATTCTGGGGACAGGAAACAAGATAATCAAGTCATTCCACACTGTTATTTGAAATAGATGCCCAGATCTTTCTGGCAATCCAAGACTTCCTTGCTATGCCTCTTATTCAGAAGCTTCCTTCCCACCTTCTCTGTGTAACTGGTGGACCATCTGCCTAGAATTCTAAAGCCCTAGTCTGCATCCTTTACTCTTACCCATCTCTCACACTTCTACACTTTGGTCTAATGAATGCCTATAAATTTTGCAGATTTAAAAATGACTTATTTTGCATTTCAAGCATGTCACTGAAATGAGCCAAGTTCACAACATTAAGTATACACAAGTTTTGTAAAGAAAGGAAATACACAGTACTTTTTAAAAAAAGCACAAAAGTGCATTATTAATAAAATGTGAATCTTAATACATCCTATCAGGCCCAGTTAGCTCAGTCAGTAGAGGGTGAGACTCTTAATACATCCTATCTATGCTCTCTCTTTCATGAATGCTAATTTATTTTGAGACGGGGTCTCACTCTGCCACCCAGGATGGAGTACAGAGGCATGATTTCGGCTCACTGCAGCCTTAACCTCCTGGGCTCAAGTGATCCTCCTACTTCAACCTCCCAAGTCACTGGGACTACAAATGCACATTACCATGCCTGTCAGAGTGTGTATGTGTGTGTGTGTGTGTGTGTGTGTGAGAGAGAGAGAGAGAGAGATTGTGCGTGTGTGTGATTTTAGTGAAGACAGGGTTTCGCCATGTTGCCCAGGCTGGTGTTGAACTTTTGAGCTCAAACTATCAGCCCGCTTCAGCTTCCCAAATTGCTGGGATTATAGGAATGAGCCACCGTGCCCAGCCCATGAATACTTTCATATATATTAAAAGAAAATATTCAGTGGGCTGGGCGTGGTGGCTCACACCTGTAATCCCAGCACTTTGGGAGGCCGGGGCGGGCAGATCATGAGGTCAAGAGTTTGAGACCAGCCTGGCCAATATGCTGAAACCCTGTCTCTACTAAAAGTACAAAACTTAGCCAGGCATGGTGGTATACACCTGTAGTCCCAGCTACTTGGGAAGCTGGGGCAGAAGAATTGCATGAACCCAGGAGGCGGAGGTTGCAGTGAGCTGAGACCATGCCACTGTACTCTAGCCTGGGCAACAGAGCAAGACTCAGTCTCAAAAAATAAATAAACCAAAAACCAAAAAAGAAATAATGCAGTTAACAGTTTGACTCATGTCAAGTGAACACTTTCTTTTTTTCATATGCATCTCTATAAAGTATTCAACTGTATATTAACATCAACTTTTGTATGCGTTAATATGAAGCCAAAAGTGTTGCTACTCTATTTCTAAACTGCTTGGCTCTTTAGATTTCTAAGAATAAATGATTCATCTCTACTTTGTGTTATAGGAAATAATATACTAACCAACTGCATGCTAGTAATAAGAGGCCAAACACAATTAAAGATTATGTGTCTAAAATGATAAAGTATTTAAGCCACTTATACGTCTGTTAAGTGGAGAATGTATTGACAGAGCTAGAGGTAACTTACATTATCCACAACAACTATCTATGAATGAAGACATACTATATAATAATTTATACGCAACTCAAAATTTCATTTGGCTACTGGTTTCAACCTTTTTTCTTTTTACTAACATGACTAATATAGCACCAAAACTGACAGCAATTTCCTCACTCCTCTGTTAACTTTCAATACCTGACAAGTATCAAAAAATAAATAAGCCAAGAGTAGATTATACTTTAAAGCCAACAGAAAGATTCTGAAACTGAGAAACAAGCTCCACATGGAATGCATACCTCAACTATGTGGTAGTTCAAGGGGATCTTGTTCTTCCCTGGATAGCTCACTAACTGTGCAGCACTATAAAAAGTGTAATTTAAGTTTAATAAGTATACAAAGACACATGAAAAGTCAAATAAGCAGTTTCAAAAGCAATGTGTTTAGACATAAGCAAAGAAAAATCTTTTTTGAAATGTCCTAGATTTCAGTTACTTCATTTAACTATGGCATAAATTATTTTGTCTACCACAAGAAAAATCTTTAATGCATCCCAAATTTCTTGAAAGATCTAAGGAAGCACATTCAAATGTACTAACTTAAAGAAGTCTTAGGCTGGGTGCAGTGGCTCACACTTGTAATTCCAGCACTTTGGGAGGCTGAGGTGGGGGGAATCACCTGAGGTTTGGAGTTCGAGATCAGCCTGACCAACATGGAAAAACCCCGTCTCTACTGAAAATACAAAATTAGCCAGGCATGGTGGCACATGCCTGTAATCCCAGCTACTCGGGAGACTGAGGCAGGAGAATCGCTTAAACTTGGAAGGTGGAGGTTGCAGTGAGCCAAGACTGCGCCACTGCACTCCAGCCTGGGCAACAAGAGCGAAACTCCATTTCACAGAAAAAAAGAAGTTTTAATAGGGTAGATCACTCTCAAAATACTGTATTTTTTCTACCTTAAAATCTAAATCAAACTTCCCAAAGTTTAAGAAAATTTTATTTAAAAAAGCATTCCAAAGCTTGGATGTCTAAATGATAGAAAACAGAGCAAAATCATTGGTATCCAAACCCCAAAATAACTTGCCATTCAAGCTCTCCATAGCATATGACAAACATCCACACCAAAAAACTGGCATTATATGCTTATTACCATAAAGCACCTTGAAAAGTATTACATGAGGGTAAAGAGCCTCAAGAAAGTAAATCAAATGTTTTTAGAAATTGGTCTTAGCAAGACAGGGAGTTAGGAGAGTAAGGTTTTCTAACACTCTCAACGTACACTTTGCTCTTACTGAATCACCAAAATTGCTGCTTTGTCTCCCTTCTAAAAGTACCATGAAAAGAAACTTACCAAGTCTTCCTTTCCTTCCAGTGGGACTTAATGATGCAGTGAAGATTCTCTTCTATTACAAATCTTTCCACTGAATGACTCCCTGGCATAACAGGACCCTGGAAAATAACCAAATGTGTATACATACAGGGCTAGGAAACAGATTTCTTCCATTTATTCAACAAATATTTGAGAGACTATTATGTTCCAGGCACTATAATGGGTGGTAAGGATTAAAGCTATATATTTCAGTAAATTCCATTGTCATGTTCACTTATACCCCCAGAGTATCAGCTGTAGTGTTTCTTCTACTACATCTGATACCTACCATACAACCATTGCCCACTTTACACACCAATTCTTATATGAAACAAACTAAATAATTTTGGGTATTACAAGCCTTACAGTTTATTTTTTAAACCGAGTAGATTATTTCCATTAATATGGAGAGAGAGAAAATCCTATTCAAACACCATATAGCCATTAAAAAGTCATGCATGAATGAAAAGTTGCCCATAATATACTGTCAAAGCTTAAAACATATTACCTACACGGCATTGTTTATTTTATTCTTAAGTTATTGCATTATTTTATTCTTAAGTATATTCATAGCAAACAGGTTCAAAGAACAAAAAACAGACCTTTAACGGTGACTTTCAGATGATTTTAATCTTCTTTAGAATTTCTTTTTTTTTTTTTTTAATAAACAACTTTTAAAAGGCCAGAACCACCAAAATCCTCTTCATTTTGAGAGTAATAAGTAGTTTATATATTTATACTCTTCCAGCAAGGGATGGATATGCACCTTATAGAGGTGATATCAATTAAATATAAATACAGGAGAAACAAATTTTAGGGTCCCATTCTAGTTTCCCTTGCATGAAAAAAATAATCACAAACATTAGCAGTCATAAATGTAAACCAGATTTTCAGTTAGATATACATAACCAGATCATTAAATAATTTTGACTTAAGTATTTGGTTACATATGGAACATAGCAAAGAGGGCCAGCAAACTGCTAATTTTGTATATGTAACTGATTATCTGACAAATTTTTATTCTGAAATAGATTACATATATACTAAATTTCTACTGGTCATATGCACTTTACTACAGGACAGAAAAGAGAAGACAGGAGAAACTCAAATTTGACTTTAGGTGGTTATGTTCATTTTTATGCCAATAGTTTTCAACTGGGGGCAATTTTGACCCATGGGGACATTTTACACTCTCTGGAGATATTTTTGGTTGTCACATCTGAGGCAGGGAGAGTGCTACTGGCACCTAGAGGGTAGAGGTCAGGTATACCACTGAGCATCTTACCACACACAAAATAGTACCCAAAATGAAAATTGTAAATTTTCTTTATTGTATAATATATATTTGTAACAGTACAATGGCTGCCAGCAACTTTGACTTTGAAATAATATGTATATTAAAAATGATAAAGTCAGCTTAGACTAATCTTTGGAATTTTTTAGTTAAACACTTTTAACATTTGTTTGTAAATAACCATACAATATGAATAATCACAAGACAAGCTGTGTTGCCTAGAGAGAGATGGAGAATATCTAAAACTAGGTACTTTTCCTGAGAAACCACCTTATTAAGTATAATTATGGCCAGGTGCGGTGGCTCATGACTGTAATCCCAGCACTTTGGGAAAACTTGGTGGGCAGATTGCTTGAGCCCAGGAGTTCAAGACCAGCCAAGGCAACATGGCAAAACTCCAACTCTACAAAAAATTAGCCAGGCAAGGTGATGCATGCCTGTGGTCCCGGCTACTCAGGAGGCTGAAGTGGGAGGATCACTTGAACACAGAAGGCGGAGGTTGCACTGAGCTTAGATCTCACTTCTGCCTTTCAGCATGGGTGACAGAATGAGACTCCATTTCAAAAAAAAAAGGAAAAATTGCTAGAATGGCTGAGCATTCATCATGTGTCAGACACTGTTTTTGTTCTATGCATTTTACATATGTTAATAATTCAAGCCTCATAGCATGAGATATATACTACTATTATGAGATATATACTATTATTATTACCTTCAGGAAACAAAAGCAAAGAGAGGCAAACAATTACCAAATTCACACAGCTGGTATTTGGCTAAACCAAGTTTAAAACACAAACAATGTAGCTCTCAAAACCTACATTCTTAGCCTGCAAACTGTGCTTGTCTAATTTATTTACACATGCCAAATATAATTTCTTGCATAATGAGGTGATATCATTCACTGAATTAAAAAGTTAACTTCATTGCTATTGACTTTCTTAAAAAACAACTCAAAATTAAAACATACCACAGGCATAATTTGAGCAGGATTAAACCACAAGCACAGTGCAACACAGGTCCTATCTATGACTTTTAGTTGGTCACCTACCTCAGGATCATCTGTGTAATCAAACATTCTGAAGATGACCCTTGGCATTGGGTACACTGAATCTTCAGTGTGAGGAGGTGGTGTAAAAGGAGGCAGATTATGCTGCAGTGCTTCACACAGGATGCTGTCAAAGGCAAGATAAGGTCTTAGGATGTGCCGTTCCTGCCAGCGATCCTTTTTCAATTTCTGAATCTGGGCCCACAGGCAATCTAAATACTAAAGACAGATTAATTTTTAATAATTAATATAATTAACATTTTGATTAGACAAAATAAAAAAAATCACTACCCTTTAAAATACAGGCTACAAAAGTAAGCTATCTTGTAATGTAAAATGGCACCAAAAAAAGGTGCTAAGTTTTTGTTTTTATTTTAATTACTTATTTTATAAAGTCTGTTCAGAATTGTCTGTTTTCACATTTTTCAAATTGAGCATTTAAATAAATATATGTCAACTCTGTAGTAGCTGGAATCCCACAGAACAAGGGAAGATTTCGATTACATTCTATCATTTATTAAAAATCTACTGTATACCTAGAGCTATGAGAAGGAGCTGACATGAAATGTGGGAACACAGCCAAGGGGTAAAATGGAATGGTCTGAGTATCTTACACAGGTGGACTCTATTCAAGAGCTGTGTTTGTATCACAAGAGACTGAAATCAATTTACCTCTTCTTGTGGATGTGGTTTATCAGCAGTCCATACCTGTAACATGGGTACATGAGTCTTCTGGCGTCTTCTAAAGATAAAAGTGAAAATCTACATTTAGGCTTTTAAAAATATGAGATGCTAAGTCACCTTCATAGTTATTAAAATGCAAATTAAAGCAATAAAATAACATTTTGCCTACTGTAGTGGCAGATGTCAACTGTTTTGATAATGTACTGTGTGTCAAGACGTAGGTAAAGATTCAGTCTCAAACATTGTTGACAAAGAGGTTAACTGGCATAATCTCTAAGAGTACAATCTCTTTGGAAGGTAATTTGACTAAATCTATCAAAATTAAAATTGTTTAGAACCTTCAACCCAGTAATGCTGTTTCTAAAAATTTATACCCCCTATAAATCTATTTGCACATGGACACAAAGACATATACACAAAGATATTCACTGAAACATTGTTTATAATAGCAAAAGACTGAAAATAACCTAAATGTCCACCAACAGGAGAGTAAGGAAATCATGGTACATTAGCCGAGTGTGGTGTCTCCTGTCTGTAATCCCAGCACTTTGGAAGGCGGAGGCGGGAGGACCAACTGAGGCCGGGAGTTCCAGACCAGTGTGACCAACATGGAGAAATCCTGTCTCTACTAAAAATACAAAAATAATTAGCTGGGCGTGGTGGTGCATGCCTGTAATCCCAGCTACTTGGGAGGCTGAGGCAGGAGAATCTCTTGAACTGGGAGGTGGAGATTGCAGTAAGTCAGGATCAGACCATTGCACTCCAGCCTGGGCAACAAGAGTGAAACTCTGTCTCAAAAAAAAAAAAATAATAATAACAATAATGGTACATTAAAAAGTGAAATACCCTACAACTGTTAAAGAATGAAGTAGAGCTCCGTATTTTTATGCAACAAATCCAAGTTACAGTAAGAAAGAAAAAGCAAGTGAAGAACAGTGTATATATTGAACTACCCATTACATAAAAGAAGGAAGGATATGTATACATACACAAAAGATTCTTATTTTTAAACTTCTTTTAACTTTATTTATAACCAACTAAGTAGCTATTAACAGTTATCCAAAAAGGTACTCAAAAAAGAGAAAATGAGGGCCGGGCATGGTGGCTCAAGCCTGTAATCCCAGCACTTTAGGAGGCCAAGGTGGACAGATCACGAAGTCAAAAGACCGAGACCATCCTGGCCAACAGGGTGAAACCCCGTTTCTACTAAATATACAAAAATAAGCTGGGCATGGTGGCGCATGGCTGTAGTCCCAGCTACTCTGGAGGTTGAGACAGGAAAATCACTTGAACCTGGGAGGTGGAGGTTGCAGTGAGCCAAGATCACCCCACTGCATTCCAGCCTGGTGACAGAGCAAGACTCCCTTTCAAAAAAAAAAAAGACAATGAAACTTAACAACAAAATCCATCTGTAAAAACTTAAGGGCCACATGACCATTACCATGTTACTGGATAATTAAGCATAAATTTACTAAAAAGGCTTATTATTATTACTGTACCTAACAATATAAACCAAGCTTTTACATTGGCTTGGGAGAGATGGGTAATGAAAAGACAAGTAACTATTTTAATTGAAATGTGCCATATTACTTAAGAAGTACTGCCTGGATTAAGGACCATTGTTTTAAGAGTTTGGTTTATGATTAATTTACATGAAATATGTTGTATGTGCTAGGACAGTGGTTCTCTACTTGTGAAATGTATTAATAATACAGATGTCCAAACCTCTCCCTCAAACTGCGTAATTTATTAGGTCTGGGGGTTGGAGTCTGAGTACTTTAAGTACCACAGGTAGTTCTTATCCACACTAGTATCTGAGGAACTATTGTACTAGGGTGTTTTTAAATAAACATAAAGCAGCTTAAAAGAAGCTACATTACCAACTGTCCTCTGCACCGGCAAAAGTAAGCAAATCTATTTGACTACTTTGAGCTCTCAGTGAGCTAAAGCGGTACGACAATAGGACTGCCTAGAAAATACCTTCAGGAACTCTACAGCTTATTTTTGAGAAACTCAAATGACATCACTGATAGATAAAGTATAAAACTTAATTAGATATCCTTTACCTAAGCAACAAAGAGTACTATGAGCTGTGCCCTTACTTAAGATAGCTTTCAGTGTTGGCAAAGATGCGGTCCATCTCTGCATCTTTCTTTTCGTACAACTCCTTTCCAACCCAGGGCAAAGATGACAGAAATGCATACACATACCAATCTCGCCGCACCTAAAGGATTTTTAAAAAGTTAAGTTTAAAATATGCTTTAATTATATTCATTCATATTTTATTTACTCTTGAATGAAATCCTATGGAAACTAATAGGACTTAAGTAAGACATCTGGTTTATACAGAGCATTTCTAGATATATTAGTTCTAATCTTACTAGATAGCATCATTTAAATTAACATACAGAAATCATGAGAACCCACCAGTGTGCCAGTCAACTTAATTTTTAGACATTAAGAACTTAAAGTGTGATAGTCTGCTGTTATCTTTATTGCTAATGGGTTATCAGCGAAAAATTCCTGGTACTGTATGAAGTACCAGGATTCAGAAACCCCTCAAGATTCAGCATGAGCGGTTCTCTTACCTGAGGCACATCTTCTTCCTGAGTTACACTTACAAAATTTTCAAACATAGCAACCATTGATGGGGCAGCAATCACGTGACAATTCACAAGATCAGATAAAAAACGAACCTGTTGGGGCAAACAATTTCTGCTATTAAATCTAAATGTTCTTTGTAATAATTACAAAATAAGCAATCTTGTACAGCCTGAACTATTGGTCTGAAAAACTATAGCCCAAAGGCTGGATCTAGCCTACTGTTTTTTTTGCATACGTGGGAACTAAGAATGGTTTCTGCATTCTTAAATGCTTGAAAAAAAAACCAAGAATATAACACATACAAATTACATGAAATTCAAGTGTCCAGAAGTAAACTTTTATTGGAACAGCCACGCTCATTCACTTACATATCGTCTATGGTTGCTTTTGTGATACAATGGCAGAATTTAGAGGTTGTAACAAAGACTATATTAAAGGACAGCAATCTGTGAGTTTATAGGTTTCTATGCTATACTACATTAAGAATCTAGACTGTAAAATATTCTAGCTACTTCAACCTATAATCTCCTTTTCTGTTTGGCTGAGACACTTTTCACTGAATTACAGACATGGAAATTACAGAAGAGATATATATTGGGTATGCTTAGTGTGCTATTGTTAAACACTACTAAAAGTCACTGTCAGGGGACCCATTCTAGTGAAGTAAGCAAAATCTCAATACGAAGGGATGACTCTTGCACTAAAAGGCAAATTAAAACTTTTCTAGGAACAATGACAAAGGGAGTTAGGGAAAGCATCATAAAGGAGGTAACAATTAGGCTAGGTCACACAGGACCACCAACGGTCTCAAGTAGTGAGCAAGGAGGGCAGTGTAGACACAGAGGTTCAAAAACAAGGTACATACACATGGCAATGTGTATGCAAGTTATTTTGACATTGCTGGAGAGTGTATGGGAGACAAGAATAGAGAAAGAGGCTGGGGAAACCCTAAACGATCAGGCTAAAGAGTCCGGACTTTAATCCTACAGCCTGATGGGTGGCCAAACTTTTTTGTCAGTAAAAAAGAATGTGATCACTTATCTTCAACACATATATATTTATTTATGATATACACTGGATCACTATTAATCTATGTCTTAAGTATTAGTAAGGCTTAATTTCATTTCCACTTAAGATAAATAAGAGTTCTTGGTATTTACTTCCGGCAACCCAAGGAATCATCTTGTGCACCAGGCTTTTAAGACCACTCACTGTAGACACTGAGAAGGAACTAAGGTTTCTTAAACCAGTAACCAACATGTGCAGAGCCTAGTTATAGAAAGACCAGTCTGGTGCCACTGTAGAACACAAAGTGAAAAGCAGAGAATCTAGATGCAAAAAGATCAGTTAAGAGGCTATCAAGAACATATGGAGGAAGGCACAAACTAAGCTAGAGGCTCTGGAGATCAAGAAGGACAGACTCCAGAGAAATTTGGGAGACAGAATTGATGGGGACTGGGAACACCTATGGTACAAGAGGGCAAAGGAAAGACAAAAATTAATGCTGAGCTTTCTAGATGGGTTATTCAGTATGCAGTGGCCACTGTGAGGACAGAAAAAAGGAAGTATCAATGATGCTTTAATTTAGGCACTTCCTGGCAAGGTATCTGAAGGCTATAGAGTTAGCATCTGGAATACTGGACTGGAGCTCAGGAGAAAGGTTGAAGTTGGAGGTTCTGTTACAGATTTGGGGGTATCATCAAAATAAAGGTGGTTTATGAAGCTATGAAAGTGAATGAGAATGCTTCAGGAGAGCATTTTAAATTTGGTTGTTGCTCACCTTTTCCCTCCATCCCAACAGTAAGCCATAACACACCAACAAACTAACTTACCAAATATACGGCTTCATTATAATTGTTTGCTTTCAATGATTCTTTAAGTTGACGAATCATGGCTTCTACAAATTCTCCACCAAAGTTGTAATTCCTGGCATTCAGTAGTCCAACTAATGTTGTATAAATTGTCAACTTCTCAGGTAACAGACGTGCACTGATTTGAGAACCCAGTATAACAAAAAAAACCCCAAAACAAGGGCGTTATGTTAAGTTGCTGAATTTTATGTGAATCTTTTTATCATTCCACTAACTTGGAACAGGATTACTTTTAGCTATGTCTTTAAAACTACTTCAGAAAAAGCATGTCATTGAGAAATGTTACAGATGTAGCTCCATAATTTTTCATTTTAATTCATTAAAGAGTTAAGAAAGTAAATCGTTTAACTGTGAAGTTATCATACTGAAATAAATAAAACTAAGGCTACACCAGTTTTTCTTCAAGTGTGTTTAGTGGAACTGAACAGGATTTCCACAGAACATGGTTTCCATGGTAAAATATCTCAGAAATGCTGGGTGAAACAAGCCTCTTTAATGCAGAATCATTAACGGGGGTGTTGGGGGCGGGGGGAGGTACAGCATTCAGTTTCTAAACTTAGCTAACCAAATGTCATGGAACCAGAATTCTACTTTGAGAAACACTATTCTAGTTGCTTAGAAAAGATGCACAATTAAAATGAGTTTCATCTAAGTTCCTACCAGTTTAATTAGTGAATTTTAAAAAATGTACTCTGATATAGATAACATTTGTCTACATCTCAGTTGCTTACTCCAAGTGTGTTGATTTCATTAAAGTTATTTGAAAAGTATGGGAAATGATTACAATAATAACCCTTTAGAAAAAGCAGTTTTTCCTAATTTAGGCAGGCTTTAGAATTAGCTCTTAAAAAAAAAAAAGCAAGTAAGAAATCATGATCATTCAGTGAGGAAGAGATTCTCTGACTTTTTATTTTCCTCAAGTACCTAGCAGAACATAAGGGTCAATTTAGGTCTTCAAAACAATACCTGTGATGATGGTAACTGTGCTTCCTGAAGCCCTCTCAAAACCAAAAATTAAAAAAGAATACTATGAAGTAATACAAGTTCAGCCTTAAACAAGGCTTCCAACAGAGTTTAAGCATAAAATACAACTCCATTTTAAAAAAGGATTTCAGAAGATTTCCTTAGTAGTTTCTTAAAGTTACCTTCACTTGATCTAAACGAAAAGACTAAGAAGTGATAAGCATCACTTTCGTCATTTAAAAACACCTCATACAATTTCATGAAACTACAAAGACTCCCATTTACCCAGAGGGTATGCCTATTAATAGCGGCTTCAAAAGCATCTTCAGTTTTCCAAGAAGGGCTATTATTTGAGTTAACAATTCCCAAATTTGGTACTACGAATTTTAAAACCTAAGTAAAACTCTATTTTAGACATTTAAATGTATATCCTTAAAAAATATATGTATCTGAATGAGAGAGTATCTATTCTCTCTACAAAGTCAAGTAAGGCTGTTGTGGTGGCTCACGCCTGTAATCCCAGCACTCTGGGGGTGCTGAGGCAGGTGGATCACGAGTTTAGGAGTTTGAGACCAGCTTGGCCAATATGGTGAAACCCCGTTTCTACTAAAAATACAAAAATTAGCCAGGCGTGGTGGCACGTGCCTGTAATCCCAGCTACTCAGGAGGCCGAGGCAGGAGAATCACTTGAATCCAGTAGGTGGAGGTTGCAGTGAGCAGAGACTGAACCACTGCACTCCAGCCTGGTGACAGACACTGCCTTCAAAAAAAAAAAAAAAAAAAGAGCCAACTAAAGTGATTCTAAGGTTCTAAGAAACAACACATAAGGAAAATATTCAATTTTAGTTTTATCTCTAAGAAAGAGTTCACTATAGGGCCAAAGGTTGGCTCGTTTGTACAAATTTCCCCATAGAAGGAAAGCCAAGGGCATACAGAACATAAACATATATTTTGAACATTTCCCAAAGCATTTAAGAGTAGATAATACATTATCACCTGGATTCAGAAATCTTTTGCATACATACACTGTACAAAGAAGCCTTAAGATCTTGCTCTTGTAGTTAGGAAGATCAGCTTCCAAAACCCCAGCCAAGCCTTCTAGGTTGCTCTCCAAAGAGCAGGCACTCTGTAGAGGACATCACATTAAATATCTGTCAAGTACTCAGGAATATAAATTTATTTATTTATTTTTTTATTTTTGAAACTCTATTTAAATGCAAATATATACATATACTTTAAATCTTTGTAAATTAATTACCAATCTGTCCTTTTAACTGCTATTTTAGTGAACTAAAATACAATTTTCTATATGATCATTAAAAAAGTTAAAGTCTTACATGCATACAGAGCTATAATGGGTTTAGTATAAATCAATTCAGATACTTACTGCTTTTTAGAAATCCACGAAAAGTCGATGAGTGAAATTTAAAAACAAAGCAGTCCATGACAGAATAAGTACTAGAAATGGGAGGACACCATGGGCTCCATTTTACCTCTTTTACTAATTACTCTCTTACGCTGGGCAAATTACCTCAAGTATTCAGGGCTCATTTAGTTCATGTATAAATTAAGTGGTCTATATCCTAGGTCCCTTCCAACACTCATCTTCTACGAAAATTATTAATTACTAAATTACTAAAAATGATCAATTATCTGCATCCCAGGGGCTTCAACATTCATTCAATTTGGGCTATAAATGTATGGTAATAACAGCTTTGTCAAAACATACTTCAAGTTTGCAGCATCAAAAATTAATCAAAGCACAGTCAACCACATTCTTTTTATTTTGTTTTTGTCTTCTACTTACTCATCTGATTTTTTTTTTGTCAACCACATTCTTAACTCCATCACAGCCTATGTCTACTGTGTGACGTACCTTTTCTCCTACTTTGCATATTAAAGATTCCAAATGATCTTCAGTTTCATTTGCATCAGAGGTCTTTCTCCTTTTGTGAGGCTGCCCACCTATTTCAGCAACATAAAAAACTAACATTACATGATAAATCTGCTATCACAAATTTTATTTAACCTTTTAAGGTTCTAATCTCTTTTCTACCAGGCCTTATTATTATTATTATTATTTACAGAGTAGAAGCTCTTTACAGACCCTCCATTTCTCAAACTAAGCTAGATTAACCAACAGCCTCCATTCCCAGAGCCACTGCATACAATAACTCCAGGAGGCATTATTTATGTTAAATTTTGTGTGAATGGTGCCCATGGAGCTATGCAGTCAGCAGCCCTGTGCATTCCTGTGGACAGGCTGGGAAGCTGCCAACATGTTAAACACTAGGAGTTAGTACAATACTCATGTACTGCTACTTCCATTCTAACTTGAGTTGTTTACTGATTCTCAGTTGCTTGTTCTGGAACCTGCTAGTACCAGTAGTATTCACTAATCTAGTAATGTAATTATTATGTAAATGACAAAATAAGGGTGCAAAACCAAGTTGAATGCTTTGGAAAGACTTGATCAGGAAAAAAAAAAGCTGTTATAACAGCTATAAAGAAGAAAGCTTCAAAAAATGGGAAAAAGGAACGTAAAACATTAGGATTTCTCACTTGCTTCACATGTTTCTAAGCTCTTATCTAAGTCTTCAATTAACAGTTTCAGCTTTACATACCATGCAGCATGAGGGTACAATTTATCCTAAATAATGGGAATGACAGTACACATAAATTCAAAGAAACCCGAGCACTTTATCAAATAATTGGTGGAAAAAAGTACATGTTTGACAATTCCTGCTTTAATTAGCTTTTATTAACTGAATTACTGACATTGATTTAAAAACCGTATCATTCGAATAATATTAATACACATTTTTAAAAGTCTACCATTCTAAAATTACCAAGCATCTGTCCTTCTGATTGCTAAACAATTCAAGTTGAATGAAGCTGTGCTAAAAATTAACCTCAAACACCTGTCTATTGTTAAGACCCTTGCTCTATCTCTTATCATTTTGTTTAAATCCTTAATGTGCTCACCTAAGTCCTTTTGTGGAATAAGTTAGGCTTAAAAAATTTAAATGATAGTGTTAAATATGGAAACTGATGCTGCTGCTAAACAATTCTGAGTAGTCTAATACAATTTTCAACTTCCACTGATTCAATTATTTGGTCGGCATATGGGCAAAAAAGCCAGAATCTGTAACTGTGCTGGGAATCGGTATCAATAATGAAAATCTGCAGTTGGATATAGGGTTACACAGTAGCAAGTTATGTAACTTCAATCTTCTTCAGACCTGAACAGCCAAAGGAATTAAATTATTTTTACAAAGTTCATAATCACTTACTTGCCTCTGGAACACTTGGCTTGAAATGTATGGTGCTTCTCATAAAACACAGCACCTGGTTATTCTAAGCTTGGAACGTTAATCTATCCAATGACTGAAATGATCTTCAGATACCACATGAACTGAAGCTGAATAAAACAAATCTATTACTATCTACATGGGATCTGAGGGGGTTGTTATAAAGGTTACAGGGTAAGGCACTCTGTGCTTTAACTTCCCAACCCATTAATTCCCATTATAACCTGACTGAATGATCACTGACTATAATTTTGAAGGAATAATGCCACAAAAAGTATGATATGCATGCAGTGTGAAAGCTGAGATGTATTTATTTCTGGAGATATCTGCCTGTGTAAAGTTGTAGACATGTGTTGCACAGAGGTTCAGGGACCTTGATTCTTAAGTATACATCAAATCTAAGTCATAGGACCCATCGAGGTTCCGTCACCCAAAGTGCCAACTTTCACAAAAAGGTCTTTTATTTCCAGGATTCATTTATTGAAAACACAATGCATAATTGACATATTTATACAAGCTGCCAGCCAGGACATTAAAATAGCCTTCTTCTAGAGCAGTAGCTCTCAACAGGGTGTAGATTTTGCCCTTAGTGGTCATCTGGCAATCCTTGGAGACATTTTTGGTAGTCACAACTAGGGGAAGCAGCTGGCATCTAGTGGGCAGGGGCCAGGGATGCTGCTAAATATCCCATGTTGCATAGGGCATCTCCCAAAACAAATAATATAGCCAAGAATGTCAATAGTGCTGATGTTGAGAAACCATATTCTAGAAAGCAGAGTTCTTCAGAACCAAATTTCAGTGAGGTTGGGAGAATGCAGATGCTGAAAAACTAGCTGAATGAGAAGTTACTTTTCTTGTTGTTTTTTCAACCTTATACGCACTGTTCCCTTCTTTCCAGCTCATCTATTTTGCCAACCCTTTATTCCACCTCTACAGTCCTCCTAACTTAACTTTCCAGCTGGCTTGTTGTAGTTTAGAATCATACCACAGCCTTTAAAGCAACCCTCTGAGGCCCTCTTAAAAGCTTAAAAATGGGAAAATAATGCTGCGGGAAGAGAAGGTATGATTTCTGAGAAAAAAAAAAAAAAACTAGAAAATACAGGTACACAGTCACATTTCTGAACTGCAAACCTCTCTTCATTTTGGCTATATTAAAGGACAAAATTTGTCTGGAGAATGGAAGGAGGCAGAACGTATTAAGAGGTAATACATGTTCCACTCTCACCTGATAGTTGAGAGAATATAAAGGGGGGAAAACTACAGACATAATCTGAACTTAGGAACAGAAACATGATACTGAACTCAGAAGAGAACCTGGGTAAGGGAACAAGGAAATGAAATAAAACAACATGAATACAATTTTGGGACTTAGCTCAATGTTTTCATGTACCCTGAAGAAAACATATCTATGGTAGTTCCCAAAGCAAGAACAGACTTTTTATTAAAATTTAACTATGTAAAAGTTTTAAAATGTTAAAATATACATTACCATTTCACTCTGGAAGATTTGGCTAGTATAGAGAAGCATGTATAAAATCCATCTGAAAGGATCTTAATAAACCAAATAAATTTCCCCTATATAAGGCAATCCTAATTTTATAAGGGTACACTGTAGATGTTGAGACTTTTTTATAATATCTGTATAAGAGGCGACCTTCTGCTATCTCTCTAACCTTATCTCCTACAACTTACCCCACATTCACTATGCTCCAGTATCACTGGCCTCCTTGCTGTTCTGTGAACATGACAGGAACGCTATAGCATTAAGACGTTTGCACCAATGGTTCCCTTTGTTTGGATCACTGCTCTGCCCCATACAGATATATGGTTGCTACCTGACCTCCTGCAAGTCTTTGATTAAATGCCATTCACACTAAGGCCTTCTCTACCCAACCTACATAAAACAGTAACTTCTCCCTCACAGAAATCTCTACCCCGTTTACCTAATATTACTTTTCTCCATAGCATCTGTCACTATACAGTATACTTGACTGTCTTCTCTCTACTCTAGAGGGGAGGCTCTATCTTTATATTGTCCATTGCTGTATTGCAAGTAATTAGGACAGGGCTTGGCAGTTAAGCGTTTGTCGAATAAATGATTTTATACATATATATATATATAATATATATATATATATATATATTATATATATATACACGAGTTTCCGTATGCTTGACTCTGTAAAGCAGGCGTCCCCAAACTGCAGTCCGCGGGCAGCATGTGGCCCCCTGAGGCCATTTATCCAGTCCTCCACCACACTTCAGGAAGGGGCACCTCTTTCATTGGTGGTCAGTGAGAGGAGCACAGTATGTGGCGGCCCTCCAACTGTCTGAGGGACAGTGAACTGGCCCCGTGTAAAAAGTTTGGGGACGCCTGCTGTAAAGTATGTATGTTATATGCAATGATATATATATGTAAAATATATTATAAAGTATATATTGTATATAAATTTATATGTAATACATAAATATATTACATATTCTATTATAATATATTACATATATACTCTCTCTATATACAGAGTCAAGCATATGGAAAGTCAGGGCAGTGATAGGAGCTGACAATTATCCAGAAATGTTCAGATGCATCTATTTAATTCTGACTATAATTCCTAGCCTATTATAAAATAGCCTTCTATAATACTTAAGCTTCTAAGATTTCTTATTTTTTAGAAAATACATGTTTAACTAAAAGGAAAGCATCCAAATTATCTGATTCAGATCATTGTGTAGGGTAAACTCCAGCTGACTGTTACCCAAATTGTGGCAATTTACAAAAATTTCAGATTTGCTGTATTATCAAATATAAACTGTATCTGCCTCTCCCATATTAAAATACCCACCAATATTAACCTTTACTTAATGAATGCCTTGTTTTGTTTCTTTGTCTTACTCTGAGGTTGTCCGGCAAGACACAAATGGACAGTAATTCGGCTGCCAGCTGGTGTTAAAAAGAAGCCAACTCCAAGAAAGTTATGTAAGTCTCCCAATAACCAAAGCAGAAGTTATTTTTCTACATATTTGCATTCCAATTCTCTAGGATGCCAGAAAGTGACATTTCCTCTCTCCTTAGGGATTCCCGATAAGGGAGAAAAAGCATAACAACAACAAAGAAAATGGAAAGGACAAAAGATTCAAGTTATCCAACCCCCAGGTAATGACTAGGGAAACATATTTGCTTTTGACTAATCAATAACAAAGCATATGAAAATTGTATTTTCGGCGGGCGCAGTAGCTCACATCTGTAATCCCAGCGCTTTGGGAAGCCAAGGCGGGCGGATCGCCCTGAGCTCAGGAGTTGAAGACCAGCCTGGGCAACGTGGCAACACCCCATCTCTAGGAAAAATACAAAAGTTAAAAAAAAAAAAAAAAAACCGGCCGGGCATGAGGGCCTGCACCTGTGGTCCCAGCTACTCAGGAGGCTGAAGTGGGAGGATACTTGAGCCTGAGAGGCAGAGGTCACAGCGAGCCGAGACTGAGCCACTGCAATCCAGCCTGACAGTGACACTCCGTCTCACACACGCAAATAAAGGGGAAATGTATTTTCTGTGCCTTGTACAGAAGTTACACAAGAAGCCTCTTGTGGTAGAAATCAAAGCACGTAGCATAATTTACACCTGTGTAGTGAAGAGAGCCCTGGAATGGACTTGCTCTTCCTGGTGACTTGGAACTGACAGCTGTCTCTCCGTGTTAGTTATACTCAGTCTTTATACCCTTAGGTGTCAGATGAGAACGCTGGACTAGAATATCCCTTCAAGCCATGCCTTTGTAGAAATCTGGTGTTTCCCTATTAAAACTAAATGCATGAGATTCTGCTTCCACCTCAACTGCCACAACATTCAAGCAGAGAGGGGAGAAAACTTAATTTAAAATGCCTGTTACGGCTTTTCCCCCTACATTGACAGCATCTGCTAACGTTTACCACCTCTTAAGCATTGGCAAATGATAAAACACCATCGTGGGCCACTGCTGATGTGTATTATCTCAGATAACCTTCACAAAACCCAGAAAATGTAAGTATCATTGCTTCTATATTACAGACTAAAGTTTAAGGAGATTATATAACCTGGACAAGATCACAAAGTAAATGGTAAGGTCTGGCTTTGAACCTAAACCCTCTGGTTCCAAAGTCTCACCTCTTAAACGCTACTATACACTGTCTTCAAAGATTAATACACTAAAATGTTAATAACATAATTACTCTAAGTATTACTTTGTGTGTGTGTGTGTTTGTATTTTTGACCGACTGTAAGGCTTATGTATAATGTAAGCATCTTTTTGTTTGTTTAAACTAGAATTAGTCCGTTTTTATGAGGGTAACACCATGATCTCCACGAGCACAATCATCCAAATGGAGATAGAAACCCCTAACTCTCTGAGAGATCTGAGTTAGTTTTCTAGCACTCTTTCTCACACGAGGGAAATGTGCGTGCGGCCAGTTCGAAATCTGCCGTAACCTGTGTCTATTAAGGACCTCTTGGGCGTGGTAAGACAATATTCTTTCTTCGCAGCTCGAAAGAAGGAAAATCAACGGATGACCACTACCGGAACAGAGTTCAGACTGCAATTCATGAATCTCTCAGTCCTTTCCTTCAGTGAATTCTTCCGAGCCCTTTACAGGTGCAGCTTTGAAGGTTAAAACGAGACACTGGGGTCAGTGGGTTCCTAAGAGGCACCAGTACAGACACAGGTGTGCCTCCCTGCTCCGTGGTGCTAAGGACCAAGTTCTGAAGCGTCCTTAGAGACCAAGGGTCTACCCGTGAAGTTCACCAGGCCTCCTTTCCCAGGATCGGCCCATGACTCAAGGAACTGGGGCGAGAGAGAAGTCGCTTTCCAGAAGCCTTCCGGCCACACCGGTACTGTATTCCACTCTTTCCCTCCGCGGCTCCCCGCACGCTCCCGGGAAAAAGAGCTTCCCTTCTCTTCCCTGGACACCCAAAGACCCCGAACCTCGGCTCCCAACAGGGAGCGGTCTCCGCGGCAGGGCCGCGGGCACTCACCGTCGTTTTCGTCGCTGTGCCGCCGCCGCGACATGCCGCCCTACGGTGCGCCGCGAAGCCGAGAGACCAGGCGGTAAGCGCTGCAGGAACTGTCCGGCGCTGGCCGGCGCGAGGGCAGCTGCGAAGCGCGCGGATGCGCCTGCACGCAGGCGCAGTCGCTCGCCACGGCTCCCGGAAGCGCAGAAGAGGCCGCCGGGTGAGCTCAGAGCCACGAGAGCCGGCGTGAAGAAGCTCAGTGGGCTACGGGCGACGGGCTCGCACGCAACCGCCCCCTTCGGGCTGCCTCCGTCTGCCGGCTGCTTCTTTCTCCCGCCTTCCGCTTTATGTCCTTCCGGGGCCACGCAGAAAGTGCGGCCGCTTCGACCAGTCAGAGCCCCAGGGCCGCAGTCGTCATACGTCTGAAAGCGAGTGGTGCCGGCGGCCGCTCTAGTCCCCGCCTCCGCTCAGGCCGGTCGTTCGGGGTTTCTCAATGGTTTTCCCGGCGGCCCTTGCGCTGACGCCCAGGAGACTTCCGGAGCTTGGTGACGTCACGAGCGAGCTTTTCTACCTGAACATGCGGCCGGGGCTAGGCTCGAGGGCAGTGAGCAGTGACAATTGCTAGGCGGAGATGGTGCAGGGAAGAGACACCTAAGAAAGGATCAGGACTGGCGGGTATGTGCTCATCTACTCCCACTTTCCGGCTTTTGCCGCCTTGGGAAAAGTGGGCGGAGAGGTTGGGCCAAGCTCTGCACGCGGGGTGGGGCCTGGGCGGGAGGCGGTGCCTCCCCCTGGGATGGAAAGGCCAGTCCTGACTCGAGCCTGCTGCTGCCTGCTGCTCCTGGCTTGCCGGCTGGCCGTCATTTTACCTAAGTGTTTGCTTAAGAAGGAACAAATGATTGTTTTAGTCATCTGTCTTCAAGGATTATTGGATGCCTATATGCCTGTGTGTGAACATTCCCTCCTCTGATGTCTTTCTGAGCACCATACTGGCTTATCTAACTGCTTTGTCCATGGCCATCTGAAATTTCACTCTCCTGGCCTAATTCTCTTTCAGTCTTATTTCAGTAAATGACGTCATCGATCGGCTGCTTAATCCAAAAGTTTAGGGAGTCTTTCTTAGTTCTTCTCCCTCACTTTTTACATAACAATAATTTGTAAACCCTGCGTGCTCTGCTTTCAACACAAATCCAGAATCAGATCGTGTTACTGCTTTGTTTAAAAGACTCCTATGAAGGTCGGGCGCGGTAGCTAACGCCTGTAATCCCAACACTTTGGAAGGCCCAGGCGGGCGGATCTCTTGAGCCCAAGAGTTCAAGACCCACCTGAGCAACGAGGCGAACCCCGTCTTTACCAAAAAAAAAAAAAAAAAAAAAAAAGCCGGCCTTAGTATTTAGCGTCTGTAGTCCCGGTTACTCAGGGGGAGAGTAGGGGACCGAGGTGGGAGGATCCCTTGAACCCAAGAGGTCGAGAATGAAGTAAGTCGTGATTGCACCACTGCACTCAAGCCTGGGTGGCAAAGTGAGACCCTGTCTTAAAAAAGTGTCCTATGACTTTGCATTGCAAACTCCATACCATGGCCCGTGGGGTTCTACCTCTCCTCACCGTGCTCCAACCACTCTTTCTATTCTTCCAATAGATCAACTTGTTCTCATTTTAGGAACTTATACTATTTCTTTAACCTGAAGGTCTCTGGTTCTAAATCTGCGTGACTGGCTCTTGGCCACTTAGGTCTCAGCTCAATTATCAGGTCCTTGGTGAGGCCTTCTTTGGTTACCCAATCGCTGTTTTATTTCATTCAACGAATATTGTATTTATTAGCATTTAGCACCTCCTAGGTGCCAGGCAGAGTTCTGAATGCTGAGGATGTAGAGATGAACAAAGGAAAACCCCTGTTCTCTTGGTGCTGACATTCTAATGACCCATTCAGGAATAGCCACAAATAGTGCCATCATAGGTAATGAGCAATGGCAGAGTCGTAGATAAGATCAAAAAGGTAGGGGGAAGGTGCTCTGTAAGCACCTTCCCCCTACCTTTGGACATGATGCGAGTAAATTGAGAAGTCATTGGAGTATAATTTTTTTTTTTGGAGACAGGTTCTCACCCTATTGCCCAGGCTGGAGTGTGCAGTGGGACAGTCTTGGCTCACTGTAACCTCTGCCTCCTGGGTGCAAACAATTCTCATGCCTCAGCCACACAAGTAGCTGGAATTACAGACATGCACCACCACGTATATTTAGTAGAAACGGGGTTTCACCGTGTTGGCCAGGCTGATCTCGAACTCCTGGCCTCAAATGACACCCCCCACCCCCACCCCCCAGCCTCCCAAAGTGCTGGGATTACAGGCAAGAGCCACTGTGCAGGGCCAATCTGACTTATTTTTTAATAGTTACCTCTCTGGCTCCCATAGGAGGAAGATAGTTTGGCTGTTGCAATAATTCAAGCTACAAATGATGGTAGTCTGAACTACGGTGGTAGTAAAGATGGTGGTGCAAAGTGATCTGATTGGATTGTACTTCAAAAGCAAAGCTGGCCCGGCACGGTGGCTCACGCCTGCAATCCCAGCACTTCAAGAGGCCGAGGTGGGTGGATCACAAGGTCACAAGATTGAGACCATTCTGGCCAACATAGTGAAACCCCATCTCTCCTTAAGAAAATATAAAAATTAGCTGGGCAGGGTGGCATGCACCTGTAGTCCCAGCTACTCAGGAGCTGAGGCAGGCAGAAAAATCACTTGAACCTGGGAGGTGGAGGTTGCAGTGAGCCGAGATCACACCACTGCACTCCAGCCTGGGGACAGAATGAGACTCCTCAAAAAAAAAAAAAAGCAAAGCTGATAGAATTTTCTGAACAAGTAAATAATAGTGTGAGAAAATAAGGAGTAGGCAGATATTTATAGAAGTAGGGAAAATTATATGATGAATCCCCATGTACTCATCATCAACTTCAGTAATTCTTAACTCATGGGTAGTCTGGTTTCATCGATGTTACCTCCTTTCTCCTAATTATTTTGAGGCAAATATAGTTTTAAGTCCTTGGAAATAGATGAGATCACCTATGGGGTAAGTATAGATAGAGCTGGCACAGTGGCTCATGCCTATGATCCCAGCACTTTGGGAGGCTGAAGGGGGCGGGTCACTTGAGGCCAGGAGTTTGAGACCAGTGTGGCCAACATGGTGAAACCCTGTCTCTACTAAAAATACACAAATTAGCCTGGTGTCGTGGTGTATGTCTGTAATTCCAGCTTCTTGGGTGGCTGAGGCACAAGAATTGCCTGAACCCAGGAGGCGGAGGTTACAGTGAGCCAAGACTGTGCCACTGTACTCCAGCCTAGGCAACAGAGCGAGATCCTGTCTCAAAAAAAAAAAAAAAAAAAAAAAATCATATTCCATTTAGAGGTTGGGGTGATAAGGAAGATCCAGCAAAGGAAACTGAGAAGCAGGGGCCCTTATCCCTAGCTGGTATTTTCATGTTTTTTTCTTATTTACTTACTTAATGTCTCTCTTTACCAGAATATAAGCTCCGAGAGCGCAGGGACGTCAACTGTTTCATTTATATCTGCAGTCCCAGGACTATTCCACATGCCCGGCACATAGCAGAGGTGCTGCAAATAACAGTTCAGTGCACATAAATCAAAATACGGTGAGACTAAAAAAAGATGTCAAGTATGGGGAGATCATTTTGGGGTGGTGGAAAAAGTACCCCACACTCAGGTGTGGAGACCTTGAGTCAGGAAAGAACATGGCTCGTTTGTGGAACTGGACATGGTCCAGTGTGGCCAGAGTAGGAAATGTGATGGGGAATGGGGAGCATAGTCAGAGATGAGCCTAGAGTATAGGGAAACTAAGTTTTTCAGGTCTTCAAAGGAAGCAGTGGCATGGGGGTAGCAGACAAGACATAAGTGAAAGGTGACACTTGAGCTCAGTCTTGATATACATAGTAAGCATATGGGGAGGGAAAGAGGAGAGATGAAAAAGCAAGGGAAACAAAGCAGCTGAAAGCATAAAGATTGGGACAGACCACTTTAACCATCAGATCATATAGAGGGAGATTGGGAAAGATGCGGGAGGTGGGATCAGATTGGATAGCAATTTCTTTCAACCATGTTACCTCCCAAATGCACTGCCCTTATAGGTAAATCTCTGTTTCTAGAACAATGCCCAGAACCTAGAAGACCCTCCGTAAATATTTGCTGAATGAATTTTAATTTGCAAATGATATACACACTTTTTCTCCCTTTACAATAAAACAGCTTTGAGCATGGAGGAAGTGTGTTGGATGAGATTCTTCTACTTATGTTTCCTCTGCCTGGAAGGCCTACAGATTTGTGTAGAGACAGAAATGTAACCTTTTCAGTGGAATTTTATATGAAAGACATTTTCATGAGAAAGGAAAGAGATGCTAAAGAAGGTAGTATTTCTTCACCCAGTCTCTTTCACTTTCAAATACAAGTAGAATTTGAGTTGAATAAATCTGTATTACCTTGCCTTACCTCTATAACAAAGCTCATTTTGAGTTCCATGAAAGCACCACTTAGCTGATTCAAATGCATTTCATGTGGTGCAAGTGACATCTTAGTTTATGAATCCAAGAAACAAAGGTCCTTTATAAGAAAGTTGGTGGTGCGTGTGTGTGTGTGTGTCTGTGTGTGTTTAGTCTCCATCAATCCCATCCAGCATTTTTAAGCAGCGGGTGTTCCCCGACTCATAAACTGCTCCTCCTTTGCCTTCACCTGGTTGAGGTACCCCATAGACAGAGTTGTGAATCGGCAAAGTTCTTCACCAGTGTCTCACACCTTCCTTTTTCTCATTCTTAGTGGTGCACTTTTTCTGTTCCCTCTTGTGGAGCTTAGGACCTCTCTGCATGTTACTATTTTCAGAACCAAAAGCGTCCGCCTCAGTTTTGCCTCCTTCAACATTATCCTCAAGATACTAACTTTGCCAGTTCACTAGTAACATGAAATAACCATTTGTTATGCTTTGGGGCAGGAATTTGGATAGAGCACAACAGGGATACCTTGTCTCTGCTCTCAGCTCAGAGGCCAGTCTGAAATCTGAAGGGTCTGGTGGTTGATGCTGGCCGTCAACTAGAGGCCTCTTCCTCTCCACCTGGTTTTCTGGGTGTGGTCTTTGCACGTGTTGGATTGGCTTACTCACAGCACAATGGTTGGTCTCCTCAGAGTGAGCATCTCAGAATGAGAGCCAGTGCTAGCGTATCCTTTTGAGGACCCAACCTCAGTCATACAGCATTGCGTCTATCACACTTTATTTTTGGGAGCAGTTAACAAACCTGCCTAGGCTTAGGGAAATGGATCAGAAATAACTGCTGGAGCCATTTTTGGAAAATATAATCTGTCACAGCTAAATTTTAAAGAAAATTTTAATGTGAAATTTAAAGTACAGCATTAAATTAAATTAAAACATTACCATTCACTGAACCCTAGTATGTGCCAGACACTATATATTATTTCTTTCCAGTCCACAGTACAGTACTGCAGTGTAGATACTGCCATGCCCAATTTCCACATGAGAGATTTAGAACTCAGAAACTTTAAGTAGCTTGCCCATGTTCACATGCTTGGCAAACTGCTGCACCACAAACCAAAGCCCATGCTTTTTCTCAGTGTGCCTCTTAGTGCTTGTCACCTATAACCTTTGCTTTACAAAAGAACCAATGTAGTATGATGGTTGTAGTGTGTCCATTTTGATGAGATTTAGCCACAGTAGCAATTTTGACCTTTCTTCTGGCTCATTACAGTGGGGCTTTCTTGGCAACTATTTCTTCTAAAGAAGGAAGTTTGCACAGCTCTGAAATTTAGGGGGCAAAAAGAAGAAAATGTTTATGACTGAAGGTACTGGCACACAGCTTGATTGATTTGGGTTGTACCTGATGCTTTTCTGGTATTATTTACCCTAATGTCTGCCTGGCTTACTCCCTAATTCAGGTTTCTGCCTGAATGCTATTATCGCAGAAAGGCTTTTCCTACTCTCTGTGTTCAAAGGGCTCCTCCATCACTGCCTCCTTACCCTGCTGATTATTCTTCATAACCTTTTCACCATCTGATTTTAAAAATAAAAAATCAGTTTATCCACTTGTTCACTTCACCCCACTGGGATGTAAACTCTAAGCAGGCAGAAACTTTTTTCTATTGTTTACTGCTGTATACCCAGTGCGTAGAATAGTGCTTGACTTAGAGTCGTTGTTAAGTAAATACTATTGATTTAGTAAGTGAATGAATGGATAGCTTGGGCTGCTTTGCCCATGCTGATTTGCATGATTGATTAGCTTCATATTCAAGAAGTAATCAAAGACTAGCATGGCTGTTTCTTTCTTATTTATATTCTAGGAGGTATTTAACTGAAAGGAATCTCTGCCTCACTGTTGCAACCAAACCAGATGCCTTCTTCCACTTCACCAGACCAAGGAGATGACCTGGAGACCTGCATTTTAAGATTTTCGGACCTGGATTTAAAAGATCCAAGTCTTCTTAATCCTAGCAGCAGCCTCAAAGCAGAGTTAGATGGCAGTATGAAGAAAAAATACTCATTTGCAAAGAAAAAGGTAGAATTCCTATGAATGTTTCATGATTATGTATGTATGGTTAATACAGATACATTTGGAAGTAGCTTATCAAGGTTGCTCTCCAGCTCAAGGTAAGGTCTAGTCAGGGACATTAACCAGTGATGTTAATTCCATCTCAGGCAAAAGGGAATCATAGGCAAGGTGTGGCCCTGGAATAGTCATGGTGGAGTACTTGAGGAGGGTGGATCCTAGACAGATGGGTTAGATTTCATTCCCCCTTCCCAGGTCAGAAAACACTGTCAACAAAGTTGAAAATCAAATGACAGGCAAAGAAAAAGTTTGTAACTATGATCAACAAAAGATCACTAAAAACACTTACACATCAGTAAAAAGATGAATGCCATAATGGAAAAATAGTCAACAGATGTGAATGGGCAAGCCAGAAAAAATAAATAGGAAAAAATATTCAACATTACTACTAATCAAAGACATTTAAAAAATAGCATTTCTTTTGCCTTTTATTTGGACCAACATAAAAAATATTGATGATAAAAAGTGTTATCAAAATATTGATGATAAAAAGTACTTAGTCACAAAAAAAAAAAAAAAAAAAGTACTTAGTAAGGCTATGGATAAAATGGCACCCACATGCTTTTCTGGTTAGAGTATAAATCGGCACATTTTTCCAGGAAGTTACTATTACAGATTAAAATTTCATGCTTTTTGACCCCTCAATTTTTATTTTAGATATCCTATATAGATGGTTAAAGATACAGAAAGATGGATGCACGGAAGCTCATTCAGTATTGCTTATAATTAGAAATAGTAGAAGCAATCTAAATGTTCATCAGTTGGTAACTGGTTAAGAGAATTGTCTGTTTTACAATAAGCATAAGGAATTTTTATAAAAATAGTAATATTATTTTCCAAGAAAGAAAACATTTTGGTACATTTCTTCCCAGTCTTTTTCGATGTACTTTTTAATGTGGTTGAGCTTATATTGCATAAGCAAATTTTATCCAATTTTTTTCACTTAACATTATATCATAAGTATTTTTCCATATAACTTAAAAACTGGCTGCTTAATACTCCATGGTAAGCATACTCCATAATTTACTTTCCATTTTCCTTTTGAAAATAACCGATAGTGTTATTTGTAATATTTTAGGCCAAACTGTATTATGTATATTCCACTGTGACTAATTCCTGAGAATAAAATTATGATGCTGAGAGTTATTTAACCTCCTTAATATAAAGCCTAGTCTTGATTTCTCTAATAGTCTCTTCTAAAGCTTACTAATAAGAGAAGTGTTACTCCTCAGAGAACTGTATAGCATAATGGGACATAAAACTGGAAACCCCTGTGGAAAGATAATATAAGGAATCTCACTGAGACTTCTATTGGCCGTAAACTTAAGGTTATTTAACAGTGTTTGTGTTTGTAATCTAATTGCAGGCCTTTGCTCTTTTTGTCAAAACCAAAGAAGTTCCAACAAAGAGGAGTTTTGAATGTAAAGAAAAATCGTGGAAATGCTGTCAGCAACTGTTCACAGACCGAACCAGCATCCATAGACATGTGGCAACACAGCATGCCGATGAAGTTTATCACCAGACAGCTTCTATTTTAAAGCAACTGGCTGTGACATTGAGCACCTCAAAGAGTCTTTTGTCTGCAGATGAAAAGAACTCTCTAAAAGAGTGCCTTCCACCTAGCCATGAAGTGTCTGCTTGGCTCCCTGATATAACCTGCTTTAACCCTGATGAGCTGATAAGGTAAGATTTTCATTCAGTATTTTGGTTTGATTTAAAGTATTTTTCCAACCACAATGAGATACTACAGTTCACCCATTAAAATGGCCAAAGTCAGAAAGACTAACTCTGTCAAATGTGAATGAGGATGTGGAACAGCTGGGACACCCAGTCACTGCTGGAGGGAATATAATATTACACAACCACTTTGGAAAAGTGTTTGGCAGTTTATTAAACGTGCATTGTCCCTGTGGCCCACGCCTGGGTATAATATCAACAGCAATAAAAACATGTCCACAGAAAGACTTGTACAAGAATGCTCATAGCGGTTGTATTCATAGTAACAAAAAACTGGAAACAACCATAATTATCCATCAACAAGAGAATGAATAAACCGGCATAGTCACGTAAGAATACTGCACGACAATAAAATGCTATAAACTGCTAATATGCAAGAACATATATGGGTAAATGAGAAAATCCTTATGCTGAGTGAAAATAGCCAGACATGGGCCACGTGTGGTGGCCCATGCCTGTAATCCCAGCACTTTGGGAGGCCAAGGCAGGCAAATCACGAGGTCAGGAGTTCGAGACCAGCCTGGCCAACATGGTAAAACCATGTCGCTACAACAAATACAGAAAATTAGCTGGGTGTAGTCGCAGGCGCCTGTAATCCCAGCTACTCGGGAGGCTGAGGCAGGAGAATCGTTTGAACCTGGAGGCGGAGGTTGCAGTGAGCCGAGATCACACCACTGCACTCCAGCCCCGGAGCTGGGGTAAGAAAAAGAAAATTATAATATTTATTTACTATTCTTTCAGTGGAAGTGGCACATCATAAAGATCTTGACCCTTGTCACCCTTACATTGAGTAGGCAGAGGAGGAAGAGATTTTGGTCTTGTTGCCTCATGAGTGCTAGAGGCAGAAAAAGATCTGCAAATAAGTGGACTTGCACAGTTCAAACCCATGTTGCTCACGGGTCAACTATAGTCCAAATTTGATAAATTTTTGTCATTACTACTCAGTGCCACATTCCTTTTGCTTATCGGAAAGCAGAAAGTTAGAAAGGAAATTGAAGTAGGAGTCACTCTTGAGATATTCACTAAAATTTTCCGTACCTTCATTTCCTTACCTCTAAAATTGGAGTAACAATCCCTGCCTTGCCTTCCTCCCAGTACTGCAGAATGGATTACATAGGATGGTGATAGAATGAGCACTTGTGAACTATAGTGTGCTACACAGATATGGCCATTCCATTTCTTTATGGCCCCACACTTCAGGAAATTTACTTACTGGTTAGAGAAACAAAGAAAAAGACACATGAGACAAATTAGTAGATGGTACAAAACAGGTTATATAATTACCTGTTGAATTGTATGATACAGAGACTAATTTGTTAAAGGAGCTTAGAGAAAGGAAAATAGGATCTGAAATAGGCAAGAAGGTTTCATGAAGGAGACTAGGCCCTGAAATATGATGAGGCTGTTGATGAGAGACTCAGACTCCAGAGCTGGAGAAGACTTTAATTGTCCTGTACAGTAGCATTCCCTAAGGTTCTGTGGAACACTAGTTTTAGAGGCTGCTAACAAGATATTGAAAAAAGGGGTATGAAAGACAAATTTGGGAAGCACTCAATCAAACTGTTGTTACTGCAAGACTTCTCAGAGCCTTTAATAGATTAAGAGGCTTTTGCTGTGATTCTTAAGGAAGGAGATGCTGTCTACAGGGTTTCCAAACATGACTTTATAGAGCAGCTTCATAACACACTTTGGAAAATATAATTTATTTCCATTCTCTCATTTTACAGATCAGGAAACTAAGGCCCAGAAGTGATGAAAAGACCTGCCCAGGTTTCACAGCTAGTTAGTATAAAACAGCACAGTGCAGTAGAGAAAGAGCATAGATTCTGATGTCAGAAGACTGGAGTTCAGGTCCTTGCAATCACTTTCTGGCCATCTCATTTGGGAGGAATTGGCCTCAGTTTATTCAGCTGTAAAATGGGGATAATAATAACCTGCATCATAGAAAGAGGGTTATAAGAAAAAATGGAAGTGATCCTGAAATATACCACAGGGGGAAAAATAAAAAAAAATTTTTTTAATTAAATAAATATAAGAAAAAATGGAAGTGAAAACTTTTTTGTATGATGATTCATACAGATCCTTCCTTATGTGAGAGGATAAGCCAGAATGGAACCAAATTTCTAACTTTTCTATGAATTGGAGTTACTAATACCTGTCTCTTGGATATGACCATTAAATGAGGGATCAAAGTAAACTCACTTTTTGTAAAGTAAGTTCGGTATAGATACTGTCTTCTGTACAGCAAATATAAAAGGAAATTGCTTTTCATTTCAGCAGGAGAACAATAATCAGAGCAAAGGCAGGCATGAGTGTCTTCATCTTAGCCTTCCCTCAGACTGCCTGGGTGTGCTTTATGAATTGTGACTGCTTTATGCCAGTGACTCAAATGCTCTTTGCCTCGGATTTTCATTTTATAGTGGCCAGGGCAGTGAAGAAGGGGAGGTGCTCCTTTATTACTGCTACCGTGACCTGGAGGATCCCCACTGGATCTGTGCCTGGCAGACAGCTCTGTGTCAGCACCTGCACCTCACAGGCAAGGTAACACCTCCTCCTATACTCCTTCCTCGACTCGGTTCATCTTGCCTGCCGACCTTGGATTGCAAATGCTGCACTCATTATAAAAAAGATTCACTGTTGAGTTTTTAGAAATTCGGGAAATTCTTTTGGGAATTTAAGTAGAATATCAGCTATTAACATGATATTTTTTGGAGAATATTTACTGGCATAAACCAGGAGTTAGCAGACTTTTTCTTGAAGGGCCAGATAGTACATAGTTTAGGCTTTGCACAAAAAACTATTCAATATCGTTATACCATGTGTGTAACTACAGATAATAGGTGAAAGAACTGTATGGCTCTGGTTGACTAAAACTATATGGAAAACAAGATCACTTGCTGTTCCCTGGTATAGGGAAATATTCATGATGTATTAACTGGAAAAACATTTTATAGTACATAGAGGTTGTGATTCCAAGTTGCTTCTTAATTTTCCTGGAACATGCCAGGGTCATTTACCAGCTCAGGGTATCGACATTTGCTGTTTCCTTCCCCTCTAGAGTGCTCATCCCCTGCACTTTCACATGGCACATGCCCCACTTCAGATCTCTGCTCCCGTATTGTCTCCTTAGCGCTCTAGTCTGAAGTAGTCCTCTCCGGATCTCATCACGTTCTATCCCTTTCTGCTTTTCAAAAACCGTATTGCTACCTGAAAGTGTAACCTTCATTTATAACCTTCATGAGGAGAGGAACTTTGGTCTTAATTAATTGATATATTCTCAGTACTAGAACAGAGCTTAGCATATAGCAGTTCCTCAGAAGATATTTGGAGAATATAGAATGAAGGAATGAATGCATGTTCATGCCAAAACCAGAAGTGTGTGTATAAAGATGGAAGGTTGTGTATACCAAAATGTTAGTAAAATTGTCTAGGCATGTAGGGTTATTGATGGTTTTTATTTTTTTGGTTTTATTTTTCTAAAATATTCTCTGATTACATTTCACACATCCATATGTCTGTGTCTTTTACGTTAACTTTCCAAGTTTCAAATTATATACCACTACCAATGAGTTGTCATTGGCTTGTACCATGAATCTTGTTTTATATCCATACCCTAAAGAATTGATCAAGTGAGGCATCAACCCAAGTGTCTTCTCTGGACCCTGAAAAGGGCAGCCATTAAACATTTTTGAATTATAAAGTACTGGTGTTATATGACTAGAACAATATAGGACCTTGAATTAAATCATCTGCTTTTCCAGAAAGTGCCATGATGCCACATGTGCTGTGCTTGCTAGCACTTTTCTTTGGAGAGCCATCTTTAAACTCATCCACAGGAGTTTGTAGTACCAAAACAACCAATTCTGCAGGGCACCCAGAGCATTGTCCCTTAAGGCAGGGCCTTACCCCAGGCTCTAATGTCCCCTAACCAGGGGAGCATTTCAAAGAGAATCAGGGTTTGAGATACCAAAGAGCCCCAGATAGGGATACACATTCATTTATTCAGCAAATATGTATTGAGGGCCTACCATGTGGCAGGCAGTATTCTGGGTGATATACCAGTGAGCAAAACACACATACCTATGCAGAACTTGTATTCTAGTGGATGGGTTTGCAGTGGTGGGCTGTCCTCCAAATACCACGCAGAGATACATGCTAACATATACTCTCTGCTTTCAGATGTGCTCTGTGCTTAGGGTTTGGATAGTATCTCCTCAGCAGTTCTTTTCATTTCTGGTGCTCTTTATCCACATAAAGAAATAAGGGTTCAGAGAAGTCAATTAACTTTCTCACAGCTACATGCAAGTTAGTGGCAGAGCTTAATCTTGATCCTAGATCTGCTCACCTCTGTAGAGGACTCTGTTACGCTACCTGGATTTAGATTAAGCTCAGAATTCACTTCTTTGGCTGTTGGACCATCGTAGCTCCATAGGAAATGGGGCTTTCCAGGAGTTTTATTCACATTCTCTTGTTCAGCACACATGAAACAGAATAGTTCATCTGAACTGTAGGTTATGCCATTTTAGAAAAATACAGATATCCAGCTGGGCGCAATGGCTCATTCCTATAATCCCAGCACTTTGGGAGACCAAGGTGAGTAGATCACTTGAGGCCAGGATTTCAAGACCAGCCTGGCCAACATGGTGAAACTCTGTCTCTATTGAAAATACAAAAATTAGCTGGGCTTGGTGGTGCATACCTGTAATCCCAGCTACTCGGGAGTCTGAGCTAGGAGAATCACTTGAACCCAGGAGGTGGAGGTTGCAGTGAGCTGTGCCACTGTACTCCAGCCTGGGCAACAGAGCAAGACTCTGTCTTAAAAACAAACAGGTATCCATCGCACACCAGTCAGAATGGTATTATTAAAAAGTCAAACAGTAACAGATGCTGGTGAGGTTATGGAAAAAACGAAATGCTTATATGCTGTAGGTAGGAGTATAAATTAGCTCAACCATTGTGGAAGACAATGTGGTGGTTCCTCAGAGACTTAAAGATAGAAATACCATTCAACCCGGTAATCCCATTACTGAGTATGTAACCAAAAGAATATAAATCGTTCTATTATAAAGACATATGCACACATATGTTCATTGCAGCACTGTTTGCGGTAGCAAAGACATGGAATCAACCTAAATGCCCATCAGTGATAAATGGGATAAAGAAAATGTGGGAATACTATACAGCTATAAAAAGAACAAAATCATGTCGTTTGCAGAGACATGGATGGAGCTGGAGGCCATTACCCTTAGCAAATTAATGCAGGAACAGAAAACCAAATACTGCATATTTTCACTTATAAGTGGGAGCTAAATGATGAGAACACATGGGCACATAGAGGGGAACAACAAACACTGGGGTCTTTTGGAGAGTAGAGGATGGGAGGAGAGAGAGGATTAGGAAACGTAACTAAGGGGTACTAAGCTAAACCCCCATGACACAATTTTACCTGCAGAGCAAACCTGCACTTGTACCCCTGAACTTAAAAGTTTAAAGTAAAAAAACACAGATATCTTTGTCAGTAGCACTTTGATGTCCTCAGCAGCTTCTCTGCTTTTCCTGTTAAACTCAATTGACACACATGAGCCTATTGTTCTTCCTTAGAAAGATAACTAAGCTAAGAATAGTCTGTGTTCTCTTTCTTACCGTCTTGTCTCAGATTCGAATTGCTACAGAAGGAATCAATGGGACAGTTGGTGGAAGCAAACTGGCTACCAGACTCTATGTGGAAATCATGCTTTCCTTCCCATTGTTTAAGGAAGATCTGAGTAAAGATGATTTTAAGGTAAGAGAAAATGAAAATAAAATGGATCTAGAGCCATCAGCTTCTGCCTCAGTGCATGTTATTGAAGAGGAGTTCAAAGTAAAGAAATAAGCAGTGCCAAGTAAATACCCTTTCCCCTTTATTTTTTGTGTGTTTTTTTCTGGTTTGGGGGGTGGGGCTTGTTTTGTCATGTTTTTGACAGAGTCTCGCTGTGTCACCTAGGCTGGAGTGCAGTGGCGTGATCACAGCTCACTGCAGCCTCGACCTCCCTGTACTCAGGTGATCCTCCCGTGTAGCTAGGACCATAGGTGGGCACCACCATGTCTGGCTAATTTTTAAATTTTTTGTAGAGATGGGGTCTCACCATGTTGTTCAGGCTGGTCTTGCACTCTTGGGTTCAAGCAGTTCTCCTGCCTCAATCTCCCATAGTGCTGAGATTACAGATGTGAGATTACTGGTCCCTTTTCCCCTTTAAATATGCTTTTCCCTTTAGGTTACGAGACAGTGCAATAGAAGGAGCATGCTTGTCCCCATTCTTCCATTGAGTCACCATGTGATCTTGGACCAGCTAATGCCCTCTCTAGACCTCAGTATCCCTTCTTATAAAATAAGGATGTTATAGCTCATGCAATCTGGGACTCTAATAGACTTGGACAGATTAGCTCACTTGAGAGACCACCAGGCTGGTCAGCACATCACAGTGTTTTTAGAAAATCTGGAATAGTGTGATTAATACTTCACACCACATGGAGGAATAAAGCTGTTGCTCTCCCAGGTGGGCTACATTGTTTGAGTGACTTTCTACTTAGTCATAATAAGTGATAAGGTGATAGGAAATGCATTGCTAGTGTTCATACTGGCAGTGATAGGAAAAGAACGAAAGCTGGGCATAATCACACGTTAGAATTGCTTGGCGGTGTTTCCGTTGTATAATTAAATGATTATACCTGAAGAAACCCCTTTTCACCTTAACATTCCTTCACATGGCAGGTATGCAGTAAGTATTAATGTTGAATTATCTAGAACATTCTGGGCCCTAACCAGAAGTTTTTTAAGGTTTCAACTATCGTTATTACAGAGTAGACCATTATTCTTATATTGGCACTTGTTTTATACCTGGAGATGGGACAGGAAGACTGTATTCTGTTTTGTTTTTCATTGGCTAGACCAGCAGAGGAGGAGCTCACTGTTTTCCAGAACTGCGTGTTGGTGTATTTGAAGAAATCGTGCCCATGGGCATCAGCCCCAGTAAGATCTCCTACAAGAAGCCTGGTATGCTTCCTTTTAGAAGATTGTGCTTTAATTCACAGGGACAAAGCTTAGTAGAGAGACAAATAAGAAAGCTGGGCACTGTGATTAGCAGGAGTCATGAGTTCTCTCTAAAGCAGCTGTTGGGTGGCTAACGCTTGGGTGCATCCATGCTTAGATTGTTTCTCTGTGGTGCTGTGGTAATTGAAGACTCACCTCTTAGAGTGACGTATCTTATTTTTCTTCTTGGTGATGGTTTAGCAAGTAGTAGTTTTCTCTTTCCAAAGACAGCAGTTTGGCAAGAGTGTAATTATTACTTGTAAACAGTTCATCAGCAGAATAGAGCATGTAGGCCTTTTGCTACAGGAAGCAAGTTGCCTTCAACACTAAAGCAGTTTTCACTGTGTTCTAGAATGTTCTTTCCCCATCTTCTCCATGGTAAATGGTTGAAAGACATTTGTTTGGCACGTTTTTGGGGGGTTTTATTGTACTTTTTACTATGAAAAATTTTAAACATTAAAAAAGTAGAGAAAATAGTATAGTGAAGTTCTGTGTACCTATCATGCAGCTTTAGCAGTTAACTGATTCATGGCCAGCTCTCACCCATACCCCATCCTTTCTCCCATCTTGGTTATTTTTTGAAGGGAATCCCAATGTCAGCCCATTTCATTTGTAAATATTTTAGTAGATATTGCTAAAAGATAAAATTTTGTTTAAAAAGATGTAAAACTATATCACATCTTAAAACATTTTAACTAATTCCTTAATATGTTATCAGGTTTCTAGTTAGTCTACAACCATAAGTCAGGCACTAATCCAGAATCCTTGGCCTGGCTCTGGGCCCTCATCTCTCCTTGGTGTGGAGCAGTTTCATTGGTTGTTGGGGTTCCTCTCTAAGAGGAATGAGGCTCCTTTGGTGCTGTAAAGCTTTATCATGAGTGGTGGATAACTGAGTCGCCAGAGCCCCTGGCCATGATGAGGCATGGCTGCTTCACAAAGCAGATTCACCAAAAGTTCCTCGCAATCTACTGGGATGGCTGGACTCCCAAAGATGGGGGAATACTTCTATCCTAGAGAGTTACGAGGCAACGAGCCCCAGGAGACTGAGGTTCTCTTTTTTTAGTCCCTTTGTATATATATTTTTGAGACAGGGTCTTGCTCTGTTGCCCAGGCTGGAGTACAGTGATGTGATCGTAGCTCACTGTAGCCTTGATCTCCTGGGCTCAAGGAATCCTCTTGCCTCAGCCTCCAAGGTAGCTGAGATTGTAGGCACACACTACCATGGCCAGGTAATTAAAAAAATTTTTTTTTTGTAGAGACATAGTCTCGCTATGTTGCCCAGGCTTCTCCTTGTATTTTTAAAATACTTATTTATAATACTTTAAGTTCTGGGGTACATGTGCAGATCGTGTAGGTTTGTTACATAGGTATACACAGCCATGGTGGTGGTTTGCTGCATCCATCACCCCATCATCTGCATTATATATTTCCCCTAATGCTATCCCTCCCCAGTCCCCCCACCCCCTGCTATTCCTCCCCTAACTCCCCACCCCGAAGGCTTTCCTGTCTTTTTCTTTCCTTTCCTTTCTTTCTCATATGTCATTTCTTTGTCTCCTCCTCTTGCCCTTTTCTTTTACTCATGTACACACACTTAGAGACATTCTTCTTGCCCTTTTGCATTAAAAATATATATATTCCAACATTTTTCCATAACTTGATGCTCACACCTGCCTGTGTCAGGGTTATTATCCTTCAACGTGGGTTTGACCTTGATACAGAACAGTTTACAAAGCCTATAGTGAACCACATGCATGCCTAGCTCCTCCATGCACAGTGACAATAGAACAGCAGCCGTTTCCTGACCTACTATTGACCGTACAATGGACCAGCAAATTCACATGGCAATTTAGATCTCAAGCTACCTGGTTTTTATTACTAGGGTAAGGCCAAGTATGAGGATGCACAATTCTTTGCCTAGTCATTTCTAAACTACCAGGTCTCCATAGCCCTCATTTTAGGAGGATGGCGATTGAGGACACCTGGAATTACTAAATTATTTCATCATGATCATCAAATAGTGTTCTTTTCAGACAGCTGTAATCATGAAGAGGTTTGGGTGGAAAGAAACTAAGCAACACGTAAGTGAGGCTGGGCCAGTTGTGACTGGGTTTTGGATTTTTCGTTTTGTCTTTGTTTTAACATAATTTTTTGGTTTGGTTTTAGGAGTCCATTTATCCCCAGGTGAATTTCATAAAGAAGTAGCAAAGTTTTTATCCCAGGCAAATCAAGAACGGAGTGATACTATCCTTCTTGATTGCAGAAACTTCTATGAAAGCAAAATAGTAAGTAAGAGCCAGAATTAAGTTCTCTGAATTGGTACATCTCACCATTCCCACAGTGTGGTATGTTTCCCAAGGGGACCTTGTGTGTGCCTACCTGTGGCCACATGGATCTCCTCCTAGTACTAGCAGCTTCAGAGAAACACAAGCCCTTAAACTCAGAATCTGATGAGAGAGTCTAAGAAAATATGAATTAAAGACATCTTGGCACATAATATACTTTTTGACTCCCATGAGCCTGCCTTTGACATGGATCAAGGATCTTGCAGAGTTGCCTTTGGGCAGCCTCTCCAGTTCCCCTGAGGACCCTGGGAAGGTGACCCATAGCCCACCAGCCTTGGTTTGAAATTCAGATCTTGAAGTTGAGAAGTCAAGAGTGGGGATGAGATTAGCAACTAGCAGGGGCTTCCTTGCCAAAGTGGGGTTTGTTGGGCACAAAAAGAACCTTGTTCCTACCAAGTATGTTTTTCTGACAATTTTCCTTTTGCTGCTCCTATGTTACAGGGACGATTTCAAGGCTGCTTAGCACCAGACATCAGGAAATTCAGTTACTTCCCTAGCTACGTTGACAAAAATCTAGAACTTTTCAGAGAGAAGAGGGTGCTGATGTACTGCACCGGGGGCATCCGCTGTGAGCGGGGTTCAGCCTACCTCAAAGCCAAGGTGAGCCACTACCCCAGGCCACTGTGGGCATGGCGGTGAAGGAGGCGGCTCCATCAGCAGCCTGTGTGGAGCTGTCCACTGCCCCCGGTACCTCCCCACCCCAGGCAGCCAAAGCATGCATTCACCCCTTCTATGGCTCCAGCATGGATTTTATAAGTACAAAATCTGAAGGTCTTTAATCTCAAGACGTGAAAAACACTGAACAGTCTTAGAGACTCATTGAATGTAAAAGGGAAAGATTAGTTATCATCTCCCATTTCCTAATCCTTTTGCTTGATCCTGAGAAGAGCAAATTCAGTAACATTACATGTCCCAACAGGTGTCTTCCTATATTTAGGGGGCAGCAGAAATAGTTGGGCTTCCCAGGATCTAAAGGGTGAAGGCCCTGCCTGCTGTCATAACCCATTCCCCTAGGAGGCAAGATCTGTCCAGTTGGTGCCTTACTTAACCCCTTGGTCAGCAATTCCTCAGTGTCTCTCAGGGAGAGCCAGTAGCCCCTGACTGATAGCAGCGGCCATGAGTCCTCCACGTCAGCACTCCTCGCCATGCGCCGCTCCTCCGTGGAGCATCGTAACAGGTCTCTGCTTGGCTCTTCAGATTTTCTGTTGTTTTTCCACACCTAGGGAGTGTGCAAGGAGGTGTTCCAACTCAAGGGTGGCATCCACAAGTACCTGGAAGAGTTTCCAGATGGCTTTTACAAAGGGAAGTTGTTTGTTTTTGATGAACGCTATGCTCTGTCCTACAACAGTGATGTGGTGTCAGGTAGGTCAGCGCAAGCTCAGAGCCCAAACTGAAATGAAGCATATTACCAGTCACCATTCTAGAAAAATGACACAGGGAAGACAGGCCAGTGCTCATTACTGAGCACTGAATAAGCTGGGAAAATAAGTACATTGTGCCACCATTTTCCCAGCAGTGGAGCAGAGAGAACCCTAGCCCAGGAGTCAGGAGGCCTGTGTTGGGATCCTGGCTTCACCATTGCTAGCTGGACTAGCCCTTTAACATGGGGATCATCTCACCTGCCCTGCCTGCCTGTCTGCCTGCCAAGAGCTGGACTACTGGGCTAATTCAGGGCTCTTAACCTGGAATTGGTGTATAGATTTTAAGGGTTCTGCAAATTTGGATGGGAAAATAATTCTATCTTTGTTTTCAATAACTCCTCGCTAAAATGAAGCATTTCCTTCCATAATGAATGTAGGCAACAAAACCAGTTATATTAACATACCTGTGACTTTGTCTTCAGTAGGATTCACAATATTTTCGTATGTTACAGTTGCCTCAGAGATCTCAAAATAGTATTTGTATCACTGCTTCAAAATGGAAATAGTTTATTAGACCCACCACTAAGAATTGATACATAATGTGTTAATGACACATCTCTCTCTCTCTCTCTCTCTCTCTCTCTCTCTCTATATATATATATATATATATATATCAGATTTTGAAAAATACTTTGATATTTTGTATTTGTATATAGTTGGTTTCCTTTGGAAACGTACATATTTTATGCATTTAAAAATATTTTTCTAGGTCAGGCAGAGAGGCTCATGACTTTAATCCCAGCACTTTGGGAGGCTAAGGTGGGAGGATCACTTGAGCCCTGGAGTTTGAGACGAGCCTGGGCAACATAGTGAGACCCTGTGTCTACAAAAAAATTTTTAAATTAGCTAAGCATTTATTTTCACTTTAGTGGTTTTGTAGTCTCTTACTGATCACTACCTCAGATCTGTTTTGGAGCCAGATGGGGTATAAATTCTAAACAAGCAGAAAGAGTAGATTTGATTTTACAGGGGTTATATTGGCTGGACTCGATGGGTACCTGCATGTGAGTGTGAAGGAGAAAGAGACAGCCCAAAGGTAGCTTAGATAAGCAAGATAAGGAAAGATGAGGAAGAGTGATGTTATCAATGGTAACAGGAGGTCATCAGGGAAGAACAGGTGGAGACGAGGATAGTGTGAATTTTAGGAAGCAGATGGTCAAGTGTCCTAGCAACTGCAGGAGAGATGCAGTCCTGGGGGAGAGGGGTGTGGACTGCAGATGTTGATTATAGGTGGGTTATCGCCTGAATTTAGGTGTGTTGTCCACACAGGAAAAGAGAATGATCAAAGGGGAAAAGATCACTTAACAAGGGGGCTTGGGAGGTGGTTGGCCAGCTTTGGAATAGCTGGTGAGAGAGAGAAACTTTCATTACCATCTAGTCACCGCATGTTCTCTAATGGGAAAAAGAAAAAAAAAAAAGGAAATACTGGAAGCAGACAATTTCCCCATGTAATCTCCCAAAGAATAAGCGGGTTGGTTTGGGTGGTGGTTGGTTGTTGTTGCTAGAGGACAGAAGACTTACTCTTTGGAAACCTTCCCCGGATATATTAGCTTCTGGTCAGCTAAGGGGAGGAATGCCTGTCTACATGTGAGTGAATGCATGTGTTTATAATGAGGGCTTTCCTTCTTCCCCAGAATGTTCATACTGTGGAGCCCTGTGGGACCAGTATAAACTCTGCTCTACTCCCCAGTGCCGCCAGCTCATTTTGACCTGCCCTGCCTGTCAAGGACAAGGATTCACAGCCTGTTGTGTCACATGTCAAGACAAAGGGAGCAGGAAGGCTTCAGGCCCTACGCAAGACAGCTTTAAAGAGGAATGCGAGTGCACAGCCCGACGTCCACGTATACCTGTGGAACTCTCGCAGCATGTGCGACAGCCTGTGAGCCCAGAGCCAGGGCCTGATGCTGCTGAGGATGGACCACGTCTTGTGTGAGCAGCACCTTTGGCATTTTCCCAGGCCCTTGATAAAAGTAGGTTTGGGGTGACCATATACAGAAAGAATGGCAAGGCTGCAGAAAGAGAAATCAGGAACTTCAGTGCTGGCTACTGTCACCATGGCAGCTCTCGGCACTTCGCAGTGGGAGGGGAGAAGGAGTCACATTTTCTACCACTTACCTGAGACATTCTGATATGGATGATGCTAGAGCACGAAAAAAGGTGAGCTGCGTGGGATCCCAAAGCTGCTGAGGGATACTGCCTGTGCCTGGTGGCCACAGCCTGCCCTTTCTCTGCCATGCAGCGGAGCTGTTAGTCATTGCCCTTGTCAGCAGACCTTCTACCCCAGTGGCAAACGTGAAAGCTGTGGCCCTGGGAGTGGTCTCCTAAAACAAGCCACTTAGGTAATCTGCCATCTTCCCTTAACCTCTTTCCTCTCATAGCCTGAGGATATCTGCAAGCTGTGGCATTGGGCTCACCTCCTGCTTTTGTAGATATAACCATTCTTTTGTATACATGGAGGATGTTATAAGAACGCCCGAGTATGCCAAAACTCTTGCATACTCAAGTTCCACAGTGGGTCCTGCAGAACCCACGTATCTGATAAATTAGCCCTCCATGTACGCAGGTTTCGCATCCTGTCAGTACTGTATTTTCCACCTGCATGGTTGAAAAAAAATCCATATATAAGTTCAGCCATGCAGTTCAAACCCATATTGTTCAGGGGTCAACTGTACAGTTTATTGGCACAGCCACACCCATTCCTTTACATACGACCTACAGCAGAATTGAGTAGTTGCAACAGACACTATGTGGCCTGTGAAAGCTGAAATACTTACTGTCTGACCTTTTACAGAAAAGTTTGCCAGCCCCTGGTGTAGACCAACAGCTTATCTGATAGAGACAGAGGTGGCCTTAAAGATGTTGCCTTCTTCATTTTTTTTTGGTTTGGTTTCTATAAGAGATTTCCTCTAATAGCTCTGCTTTCCCCAGCACTCACTCTGTTAGTTTTTAAATGTTCTCTTTGGGAGCTTCATATAAGCTCGATGACATTTGAGCCACAGTTTGTAGATCAGCACCTGGAATAGATGACACATTCGTAGTGAGGTCATCCAGCACTGCCATGATGGCTGCCCAGTCTTCTGGCCAGTGTGCTAGGTACACCTTCCTGTCACACAGGGCCCAAGAAACACATACACAGCCATACATAGACCAACAGATTTAATATTATATTGCAGTTTTCAGCGATGCATAATGCAGCTGCAATTGTGTTTTAAGGAGAAGCCAAGTGGGGATGGTTGTCCCTGCAACCCACTCCTGGGCCGTGTGCAGCCTCAGTGGACACTTCCATAGTGCTGAGGCCCTGGCCCTGCCTCCAGTTACCCTGTACTGCCCACTGCCTTATGGTTCAGTGCGCAGGCCTTTGCCTTTTCATCACCAGCCTCTCTGCTCAGTGCTCTGCAGTTCTTGGCCTTGTCCTTTATCATGAGATTTGCTGAAATCACTAATGAAAATAACTCCCAAAAGCAACCAACAAAAATACTAGTTTAACTGGCACTGTGGTATATTAAAAGGCACAAGGGCATTGTGGCTTAACACTTTTGCACTTTTGCTGGATCCCAGGAGACGCACATGATGTTACAAAGGGATCTGGCAGAATACTAATAAATACATTTCAGTATAATCATCTTGGGGTGGTTTGGCCAGGATTTCCTAATTCTTTGACATCTAGGTTTTCTTCACCATTGTCCTGCAGAGGCTTAATATACAGGCATAAGATCAGCAGTGATTTGTCTAATAAGTGATGAGATTGGCAGCCAAAGTCGCTAAGCTGGACCATTACTAAATACCCTGGCCATGTTGGACTGGAAATTTATCCTTCTAGTGTCTTACCTGACATAAGCCATTTGCCCACTGTGCAATATAGAAAGGTGTTTTCAAGTATTTGGCCATAGATTTTCACATCCATCATAAGGTTGGCATTCAATAGGAAAAACTTCTAACTCCAGTATTAAATTGTACATAAATCCCAAATGTTCTTAAAGAACACTCAGGGACACGTTTGTTGCCTGGGCTTGGTAATGAAAGGTTCGTTTTTGAAACTTGAAATTTCACCATTGGTTTTTTTCCTATCATTTCCTCATATCCAGCAAAAGGAATCTCATGTTCTTTGATTCCTGGCAGAGTTCTGTGGCTTCAGTCTGTCTGTCTGTCCTGAGGGGAAAATTGTGTCTTGATCCACTAATCAATTTGGTAACTTTAATCTTGAGGTTTTTATAATTCCAAGGAGGGTTAATAAGAATGATAATCTGTTTTGTTTGCTAATAGCTAAGACAAATTTATAATAAAGTGTTTCATAATACTTCTAAAGCATATGGAAGAGTATGCCATTTATGTGTTACACATTTTAAATGTACTTGAAACACCACACAGCAAGGCCACTGAAATTGGGCTCCTGGGGCTAAGTTGCTGCTACTGTAACATCATCTTCAGTAAGATCTGCTGGTTTGGGGGCTTCTAGTCTTTAAATAATAACCAGACCGAACTTCTGTGACTAAAGAAAAACTTCACATTAACGATATTTTATAAAATTTTCAACTACAACCACTAGTCAACCTAAAACCTTAGTGCATAAAGAACTGAACCACAAAAGGGTTTCATGCTGCCGGTGTTTTGCCTTCCGGTTTCCCCTGCAGAGCACAGGTCATCAGTAGAACATGTCCAGTTCAAAGGCATGGTCTCCACCGCCGCACACTAGACACCACTCCGGCACTTGGGAATGATGGGCCCAGTCAGGTCCGCAAGCCTCCTCTTCCTCACTGGAAAGGAATGGAGATGAGATATAAGGCACTTGTCTTTGTAGACCAGGGACCACCGCTGTTACTCTGAGAAAGCACTGTGAAGCCTGGCCCTAACTGGGTTGTTAGCAGAGTCTGAAGTCCGTTGTTTTGAAAGGACAGTATGCGTGAGTTATACAACAGCCCTCCAGCTTGTCAGTGTTCATTGATGAGGGTCTGTGGTAGTGGAGATTCGTCCATAGATTCCTGCTAAATGGCTGATCACACAGTCCCGCTTTATAGCTCAGCTGTTTTCTTTGCCTACAGCTGAAGACCTTTTTACTCCAGTTCAGATAAGAGTTAAAAGTTTAGTCAGTCGTCTTAATAAGATTTGGGTCTTAACTAGGTGGAAACATTTCCCCCAGCTGTGTCTGGGAGCTCCTTACCTACCTCCTTCCTATGTAAACCAGAGTTTCCACTGGCAAAATTACCCTACAGTATCTGTATCCCCTTATGTTTAAGCGGGCCATTTTCTCCCTGGGGACACGACAGTTAAGCTCAACACTTTCAAGTGAAAAGTAGTTAAATGCCATAAAGAGGAAAGCACTAGCCAGGAGGTTGCAGGCTGGAGACGTTAGCTTAGAGGATGAGGAGGATGCGGGGAGGGGCAGGAGGGGGTCTTTTGTCGTAATAAGGGAGTGTGTTTTGAAATTAATTGTAGTGTCTGCAGATGAAGACCAAGCAGCAAGTTCCATCAGCCACAAGAGAAAGGTCAAAGAAGTCTGTAGAGCCAGTAGGTGGCAGTCAAGAGGCCTGCTGGTGTGGCAGAGACAGGAAGCTATTGCGGAGGGGGAAAAAAAAGTCTGTCTATACTTAGATGTCTTCAGGTTCCCGAGCTGAGGCAGTAGACCTGCAGCCACCAGATCGATGAATACGAGCTGTAACAAAAACCGAATCAGCTGGTGCATGACACTGGGCATGTACAGCAAACCCATAAGGGAGGTGAGGCCAGCCCAGTTCCTGAGATGATTAGCTTGTCCAACTTACTGGGGGTAGATACGGAGGGACAAAATTCAAACCCAGAGAGCACAAGAGGTTTGCCCAACGTGACCACAGAGTTTAATGAACCAGATTTTTCAGCATCTCCATGGTAGCTGTGCAGGTATGCCCAGCAGGGCCATCCTCATTGCCTCTCTGGAGCCCTTCAACGCTGCTGAAATGTTTGTGTTGCCATTCCCATTTTATGGATGAGGACAGTATGGCAGAGATGGTATATTTCTTGCTTAAAGCAATAAAGCTAGTACCAGACAGAACCAAGGTGTTTTTTGTTTTGTTTTGTTTTTAGGTGGAGTTTTACTCTGTCGCCCAGGTTGGGCTCACTGCAACCTTGCCTCCCAGGTTCAAGCAGTTCTCTTGCCTCAGCCTCCTGAGTGGCTGGGATTACAGGCACCCACCACCACACCCTGCTAATTTTTGTGTTTTTAGTAGAGACAGGAGTTTCACCATGTTGGTGAGGCTGGTCTCGAACTCCTGACCTAAGGGATCCCCCTGCCTCAGCCTCCCAAAGTGCTGGGGTTACAAGTATGAGCCACCGTGCCTGGCTAGAACCAAAGCTTTTGACTCATCTTGAGCCTCAGTTCAGTGCCTCCCTCAATGGAGTTAAGCCTTGTCTGGGTAGGGTTTCCATATCCATATCTGCTGATTCTCACAGGGAGGATTAGCTCCTTCCTGCAGAAGAAAGGAGCCCTGGTCCCTGAGAGCTGGCAGCAGAGCCAGGACTGAAATCCAAGTTCCTGGGCCATGGTTGAGGAAACAAAAATGACCCCATGACTTGGAGCGGGGCGGGGTGGTGGTGGTTCTTTTTCCATTACTTGCCAAGTCCTCCTGAAGCTTGCCTCATCACTCCTCCAGTTAGAACCCTGACTGGGCTCGCATTGCTCTCAGCCCCTTGATGTGACTCCCAGGTCCCTTAATAATAGCTGACTCTTTTTTTTTTTTTTTTTTGAGACGGAGTTTCGCTCTCGTTACCCAGGCTGGAGTGCAATGGCGCGATCTCGGCTCACCGCAACCTCCGCCTCCCGGGCTCAGGCAGTTCTCCTGCCTCAGCCTCCTGAGTAGCTGGGATTACAGGCACGCGCCACCATGCCCAGCTAATTTTTTGTATCTTTAGTAGAGACGGGGTTTCACCATGTTGACCAGGATGGTCTCGATCTCTCGACCTCGTGATCCACCCGCCTCAGCCTCCCAAAGTGCTGGGATTACAGGCTTGAGCCACCGCGCCCGGCTAATAGCTGACTCTTACATGGCACTTACTGTGTGTCAGAGACTGTTCTGAACACTTCCCATCTCACTAGCTCATGTAGTCCTCCCCACAGCAGGTGAGATACCTGGTTGCTATTATCATCCACACTTTACAGGAAGGTCTAGAGAAGAGGGACTGCACGAGCTAGTGAGATGAGAAGTGTTCAGAACAGTCTCCGACACACAGTAAGTGCCATGTAAGAATCAGCTATTACTAAGAGACTTGGGAGTCACGTCAAGGGGCTGACTGAGAGCAACAGGAGCCCAGCTGGTTCTAACTGGAGGAGTGACGAGGCAAGCTTGGGAGGGGCTCCAGTGAGGCAGTGAGGATGGCCCTGCTGGGCATACCTGCACAGCTACCATGGAGGTGCTGAAAAGTCTGGTTCATTAAACTGTGGGCACGATGGGCAAACCTCTTGTCCTCTTTGGGTTTTGGTTTTTGTCCCCCCACCTCTACCCCCAAGAAGTTGAACATTCTGATCATCTCAGAATGTCCTTCTTGCCTTTTTCCATTAGTCACAAAACTGGGAGTAAAGGCTGGGTCTCCCAATACCCTCCTTCAATTCTGTCTGCCCTTTACTTTCTTGAAAAAACTCCTCACTGCTTATCGCAAGAGCCAGAGACTCCTTTTATTGTGAAAGCCAGAAGGGCTCTCCAGTCGTCCGGACCAACCTCCATCTGCTGCTTGAACTCCTCTGCCACTTCTTGCCAAATTTGAACATTTCCATCATGTTTTTGGAAAGCACTTTCTATTCATTTAAATATTCAGCAGCATGTACCGAGTGCTGTGTGCCAAGCACAAGAATCAGAACTAAAGACACAGCATAACAGGGACCAAGACATACAATGTTTGAGAACTACTGTTTGATAAATATGAGATATTAGAGATGCCTGGATGCCTGGCAGATCTCTGAGGTATAAGAGGCATAAAGAATGAAGTGCTCAGACCTTCCCAGGATGGCAGGTAACAGGTCTTAAACAAGAAAAAGGAAGAGGATGGGATTTTAAACAGAAAAGGTAGAGAATGGGAAGGTGGGGGGGCACTGGGAGTAACCACCCTCTAAGGATAAGCTTTTTCCTTGGTCACTTGGGGGCACTCAAGGTACCTGGAATGGTACTAACATGGCAAAAGGATAGGGCTTCTTGGGGATGTCAAGAGATGACTTCCTGATGGGACCATCTCCCAACGTAGAGTGCATAGGCACTAGGGCCAGATTGTCAGTTCAAATCCCGGTCCTGCCCACGGATTGTGGGTAACATTAGTTACCCACTTCTCCAGACCTCTGTTTCCCTCTGTAAAGTGTGGATAATGCTTTACCCCTGTCTCACCTGGTTGTGGGGAGGACTACATGAGCTCGTGAGCCAAAGTGTTCAGAACAGTCTCTGACACACAGTAAGTGCCATGTAAGTGTCAGATATTATTAAGAGACTTGGGAGTCACGTCAAGGGGCCTAACTGAGAGCAACGGGAGCCTGGTCAGGGTTCTAAGTGGAGGAGTGATGAGGCAAACTTTGGAAGGAGACTTGGGATGAGGGCTGGGGGGCCTTCCCTGGAGGAGCTGGGGGCCTGAGGACGTTGGAGGAGATGAGAGTGACAAGGGCTCAACATGCGGCAGGACACTGGGATTGGAAAGGAGGTGACTGGCTGGCTAGGGTGGGAGCAGCATCTAGGAACAGGCTCAGATTTCTGGCTTGGGTGGCTGTGAGAAAAGGAATAGCCTTTTTTTTTTTTAGACAGTTTTGTTCTTGTCACCCAGGCTGGAGTGCAGTGGCGTGGTCTTGGCTCACTGCAACCTCCGCCTCCCAGGTTCAAGCAATTCTCCTACCTCGGCCTCCTGAATAGCCAGGATTACAGGCACTCGCCACCACATCCAGCGAATTTTTTTTTGTATTTTTAGTAGAGATGGGGTGTCACTGTGTTGGCCAAGCTGATCTCAAACTCCCGACCTCAGGCGATCCACCCACCTCAGCCTCCCAAAGTGCTAGGATTACAGGAGTGAGCCACCGTGTCTGCCTTCCTTTTCTGAGATAGGTTTGGGGGACTGTGATGAAGCTGATTTGGGATCCAGCAATCCCACTTCTGGATATTTATCCAAAATATTTAAAATCAGTTGAAAAGATGTTTCACTCCATCTTCATTGCAGCATCATTCACAATAGCCAAAATACGAAATCAACCTAAGTGTCTATCACCAAGAATGGATAAACTGTGGGGTATATGCACAGTGGAATACTATTCAGTCGTCATTTTAAAAAATGAAATTTGTTCATTTGCAACCACATGAATGGAATGGGAGAACATTATAAGTGAAATAAGCCAGCCACAGAAAGATAAATTATATGTGGAATCTAAAACAATCGAACTCATAGGAGCAGGGAGTAAAATCGTCATTATGGAAGCTGGAGGTGGAGGAATGGGGAGATAATGGCCACAGGCTACAAAAATCTCAGTTGGACAAGACAAGTTGTTTGACAAATAAGATCTGTTACACAGAATGGTGAATATAGCTAATAATAGTATATTATACATTTCAAAATTGCTAAAAATAAATGTTCTTACCACGAAAAAGTATTTGAGGTGATGATATGCTAATTCACTTAGTTTTTCCACATTGTATTCATAAATCATAACAGCACTTTGTATCAGGTAAATATATACAGTTACAAATTGTCAATTGGCAATACGGTGTTTTAGAAATTGCTTTGCTGTGTGCTGTGTCTGGGTTGTTTGCTGCAAAGGTGTTCCCTGAGAATACTGTAAAATGGTGACTTTCCCAGGAAGGGAAGTTTTCTGCTTTTAAACACATTATTCTCCCTTCACATGATACCCAACCCATACAACTGTCTTACCTCAGAGGCTGCAATTCAGATTTTGCTAAGTGGAGAGAGCTGCAGTGGCAGATTTGGAGGACCCGAGTGCCATGCTTGGCCTGGCTCTTTGCTATAAATAGTGTGGAGATGACAGTCATCTGAGGTATTGCTGTGGGAAAACGCAGATGGGATCCACAGCGTGGCTCCTCCTTGGCACCTCACATTCACAGAACACTCTTTAGAGCTTTGTACACAGGGTGGGGAGGACCAAAGATGCACAATGATTTTAAATATTTTGGGTAAATATCCAGAAGTGGTCAGGATGCATCCCAGGCATACCGCCTGTCTGCAGAGCCAGTTGCTGTCACCATAGCCTTGGGGACTGAACGTCCCCCAAGGAGGAGCCCAAGTACTGCAAATGCCCCACCCATGGGCCAAGGGCCAGCAGAGGCAGGTCAAAGTGAGCAGGAGGCCTGAGAGGCCTGCTCCCTTCCCAATCTCTGCTCCCTGCTGCCAGGCCTGCTAACAGCTAACAGCCTCAGTCCTGAGGAGGAGCTGGCAGGAGGCTTTTATGATACAAATATTCAGTTGGAAAACATGAAGCCTGTCTGGTGGCATTAACGTAGGATGCAATAATCTGTTGTAAAGTTAGGAGGAACCTGATGCACTGCCACAAACAAACATTTCTCTTACAAAAATTAGCAGATAGCCACAAATTTCATTCTAAAGCCAGAGATCCTACATCACCGAGTAGAACTCCGTTCCCTGTAATCACTGAGATGATTCATCTCTAATTCCTTCTGTAGGAAACCCCAAGGGAGCAGCTGCCCACAGTTCCCTGGGGTAGCCCAGAGGCCCATTTTTATCACCTGGCATCACCGTCCAGGAAACTGTCATGGTTCCTGTTTCCCACCTGCTTCCATTGCCAGGCTCCTGAGCTTGACATTAAAGGCCTTGGGCTGCAGCCGCCCAAACACCTCCTCAGCCCCATTCCTTGTGAACATTCCATATGCTTTCAACCATCCTGCCTTTGCTTATGCTGTTTCCTCTGCTTGGAATGTCTTTCCCTTCCTTCTTTGTGAACTCCTGTTTTTCCTTTGAGGTCGATTTCCTTACAACAGTTCCTCCAATCCTTTTAGATTCTTCTGTCTCTCCTTTGTACCCCCAGCATCCCTTCCTAATACTTCTAGAACCCCCAGAGGAATGCCTCCTGACCTCCTCCGTCAACCTATCTCTTCCTTTCGAGGCTGGCTAAAGCCCCTCCCCAACCAGGATGCTTTGCCTAACTGGCCTTTGTTTCTATAAATCATTTCCTCACTTTGTTTAGATAGAATTTGTAGGCATTCTTGAATTTTTAGGCATGCCTTTGAGTCTTTTTTTCCCCCCTAAAATGTTGTAAAGCTTCTTGAGTTAGAGGTAGCCTGTCTGCTACCTCTGATATCACCTAGCACAGTCCTACGCACACAAAAGTTGCCCAGAAAATGCTTGCTGTCTCTAACAACTGGTGTGACCTGACTGAGCGGCTGCCTAGACCCCCTACCTCTACCCCCGGCTCCAGTTTCTTTCTAAGGGAGTTGGAGGAATAAGCTCTAAGTCCTTCCGGCCCTAGCATTTTACATTCTTACAATGGCCTCTGAAAGTTCTTGGCAATGGGAGTCAGGCCTGAATTTTGGACTCAGATTCACAGGACTGGGAGAGTTTTCAAAGGCCATTTTGTCCAACTCCTAGATGATTCTGCAGCACCTGCGACCTCTGCTCATCTAGAGCCTCTAACCCCAGAAACAAGACCTCCAGACTGTCATGGCAGAGGACAGAAACTGGATTAGTCCAGAGACAGGCACCAAGGGCCACATAAGAAATCTAACTGTGAGGGAAAAATGTGAGATTATTGCATAAAGAATAGAAACTCAAAGCTGCTCAGTGCTGGTACTGCAGCCAGGTCACAGCTCAGCCAACAGAGGTTTCATTGCTGGCCATCTCCAACAATTCAGTTTAGCTATGACATCTGTGATATGACATAATAATTATGATTCTTAGTTATGTGTGTTCGTTCTCATTTTATTTCAAGTAAGGATACTTCTGATAAACCAAGACTTTGTGTACATTTAAAAAAATGGGCTTTTCCAAACCTGAGGCTCTAGAAGGTAGCGGCATTTGAAGTAAGCAATGAGAGAATAGCCCCTGGGCTGTGACATCCTTACAAGCAGGAACCTACAGAACTTTGGTACATGTCTGTGGAATTGAATAATTGGATCTAAAGCGTGTGAGCATGTGAGTTCTGTGGTATCTATGCATGTGGGGTCTGTGTACATCTACCTTGAGCATACACCCCTACACGCTCATCTCCGTTCTTTGAGGGCTTCCAGGTAGTGACCTAGCCTCACATAAATCACCAGGAAGTGACATATGTTGAGTGGAGCATTCATATTAGGCTCTTTGCATTTTATTGACGGTTGGAAACTATTGTGTAGAGCAGGTTTGAATTTGATGAGAAGCTCACTGAAGACACTGTCCTTTAAAACACATACTTATTTCATAATTTAATCCCAAAAAGAAGTTTTTTTTTTTAAATTTTCTTTTTTTAATTGCATTTTAGGTTTGGGGGTACATGTGAAGAACATGCAAGGTTGTTGCATAGGTACACACGTTGCAGTGTGATTTGCTGCCTTCCTCCCCATCACCTATATCTGGCATTTCTCTCCATGCTATCTCTCCCCAGCTCCCCACCCCCCGCTGTCCCTCCCCTATTTCCCAACAGATCCCAGTGTGTAGTGCTCCCCTCCCTGTGTCCATGTGTTCTCATTGTTCAACACCCGCCTATGAGTGGTGGACTTCAAAATATACTACAAGGCTACAGTAATCAAAACAGCATGGTACTGGTACCAAAACAGATATAGACCGATGGAACAGAACAGAGGCCTTGGAGGCAACAACATATCTACAACCATCTGATCTTTGACAAACCTGACAAAAACAAGCAATGGGGAAAGGACTCCCTGTTTAATAAATGGTGTTGGAAAACTGGCTAGCCATGTGCAGAAAGCAGAAACTGGACCCCTTCCTGACACCTTACACTAAAATTAACTCCAGATGGATTAAAGACTTAAACATAAGACCTAACACCATAAAAACCCTAGAAGAAAATCTAGGCAAAACCATTCAGGACATAGGCGTAGGCAAGGACTTCATGACCAAAACACCAAAAGCATTGGCAACAAAAGCCAAAATAGACAAATGGGACCTAATCAAACTCCACAGCTTCTGCACGGCAAAAGAAACAGTCATTAGAGTGAATTGGCAACCAATAGAATGGGAAAAAATTTTTGCAGTTTACCCATCTGACAAAGAGCTGATATCCAGAATTTACAAAGAACTAAAACAGATTTACAAGAAAAAAACAAGCCCATTCAAAAGTGGGCAAAGGTTATGAACAGATACTTTAGAAAAGAAGACATACATGAGGCCAACAAACATATGAAAAAATGCTCATCACCACTGGTCATCAGAGAAATCAAAACTACATTGAGATACCATCTCACACCAGTTAGAATGGCGATCATTAAAAAATCTGGAGACAAATGCTGGAGAGGATGTGGAGAAATAGGAACACTTTTACACTGTTGGCGGGAGTGTAAATTAGTTCAACCATTGTGGAAGACACTATGGCAATTCCTCAAGGACCTAGAAATAGAAATTCCATTTGACCCAGCAATCCCATTACTGGGTATATATCCAAAAGATTATAAATCATTCTACTATAAGGACACGTGCACACGAATATTCATTGCAGCACTGTTTACAATAGCAAAGACCTGGAATCAACCCACATGCCCATCGATGATAGACTGGACAGGGAAAATGTGGCACATATACACCATGGAATATTACGCAGCCATCAAAAACGATGAGTTCATGTCCTTCGTAGGGACATGGATGAACCTGGAAACCATCATTCTCAACAAACTGACACAAGAGCAGAAAATCAAACAGCGCATTTTTTTTTTTTTTTAAATTTTCAAACTCATTATGCTTCCTTCTCTTCTGTGATAAGAATACTGTAACTTGGTTTGGCTTCTTCCTGCCTTGGTTCTAGGAAACTCAGGTCTAAACAGAATCATCATTCATGTTAATGATACAGCCCCACTGCTTTTCTGATTTTTTCCCCCTCTTGTTTTCCTATAGCCCTGTCAGTCATGCTCCCTTTGTTGAATGCTATGTCAAATGCTTTTTTGGCAGCCAGCAGGAATATACATAAGCAATAACTACATAGAGCTTGTGAACAACTGGCATCTGCAAGTAAGATCGTGGCTGCTCAAACTTTTCATTAGGTTGACTTATATAACTATTTGTTCGTATAGGTATATGATAGATGTTCATCATCAAACAACATTGTGATATCTTCTTTTTCTTAAATTTTCTTTCTTTTGAAAAATTTCCTGGAAATGTTTCCTTCATAATCACTTTTCCTTTCAGGAAAAAAAAAAAAAAAAAAAACAACTATGCCTTTAATTGAGATTAAATTAATATACCCTATTTTTACTTTACTACGAAGTTGACATTTTCAACTTTTACCTTAAAGTCAGTGTGAAGTCTCTTAGGCTCAGGATTTTGGTAGTCATATTGGAAGGTAGCTTTGGGATTTGGGGCTAAATCTGAACTATATGACCTGGAGAGGATGCTATGAGTTCAGAGAAGGTTATTCGGAAGAGGAAAATACTCCTAGGAGCCTTATGCCCTCCCAACATTCATTTCCTTCTGCTAACACACTTATGTGTCCTCTGGGCCCAGCCTGTGTTGAGCTGTGCTTTGAGGAGGAGAGGACCCAGTCTTAGCTCCTGAAGTCAGGGAGCTCATAGTCCAGGGTAGAGATGAGGCACAAACACAGAAAACCAGGAAGACGTGATCCATGTGAAAATCAAGGTTAAAGAAGACTTAGAGAGGTATCTACAGAATTTTCCCTGACATCCCCAGCACGGGTGGAGGGAGTAACAGGTATTCGGGCAGGACAGGGAGCATGTTTCTACTCACCAAGGTCATTGTTGTTCATCATTGCGTTGGATGCCCGAAGCCGGGGCCCCTGCTGGGTAAAGTGGTAGCCAAATTTAAGAAGCGTTGCATTTTTTTCCAACATGCTCACGATCTCCATTTCCACTTTGTTGCCCAGGGGCTGGCTCTTTGGTAAAAGAAAAAAACAACACAAAAAACAATAATCACCGCTCATTCCATGTGTACAGTGCCTAAAAGCCCTCTACCTGCAGAAACTCTTGAGTAATGGGAGGGGATTTTAGCCAGTGGAAGTTCAGAGAAGTTGAAAGGTCACACGGCCAGGAGCAAATGCCCTGGAATTCAAACTCAGGTCTGCTGGATGCCAAGAATAGATCTTTTCACTGCTTTACAAAAACCTTTCTCTGAGCAGGCGCCCAAGCAAGAGCTCCACAACAGAAGAATATTTGGAGGACCTTCAATCCCATCTAGTCCTAAGGAGACTTTAAAAATCCTGCTGTTCAGGCTACACCCCATACTATCTGAATCAGAATCTCTGGGGAGTGGGACTCTGATGGCTGTGTTTTTAAAATCTTCCCAGGAGATTTCAATATGCAGCCAAGTTTGATAACCAGTAATTTAGTCTCTTCAAATTATAAATGAAAAAATTGAGGCCCAGAGAAGAAACAAGGGTTTTCCCAAGATCACATGGAAAGTTGAAAATGCCAAAGTTAGCTTTCTGAAGCCCAATTCTGATCATATTATTAATAGTTCCCTGTCCCCAAATCTATAGTGATCATCTGACAAAAATATTTTTAAAAATCAGAAAAAAAAAAATCAGGAAGACCCCGCAACGTTGAGAAGGATATGATGAGGGTGTTCATCGCAGTTCAGTTATAATAGTGGGAGGAAAAGGGAAATAAGAATTCATTAAGAGGCCAGGCACAGTGGCTCATGCGTGTTATCCTAGCATTTTGGGAGGCCAAGACAAGCAGATTGCCTGAGCTGAGGAGTTTGAGACCACCCGGGCAACATGGTGAAACCCCATCTCTATTAAAAATACAAAAAAATATTAGCTGGGTGTGGTAGCAGGCGCCTGCCATCCCAGCTATCTCAGGAGGCTGAGGCAGAATCACTTGAACCTGGGAGGTGGAATTTGCAGTGAGTCGAGATTGCTCCACTGCCCTCCAGCCTGGGCAACAGAGCAAGGCTCTGTCTCCAAAAAAATAAAAATTAAAAATTAAAAAAAAAAAGAATTAATGAAGAGAGAGTTGCTCAGATAAATGATAGTTCAACCTTACTAAACAGAATGCGGGCAGCTCTAAAATGATGGTGCAAATCTTTGGTCATAAGCATGGAAAGATAGCCATGAACCAATACTGAATGGAGAAAAAAAAAACAACCCTCGTCACAAAATAGACTGTTTGTATGTAAAGTTATCTATATTTTCCATTTATATACATAATGCAGAGAAAAACCTTTGAAGTACACTGATAATGCTGGGATTTGGGGGAAAAGTTTTTGTTTTGTCCTTTATATCTTATTGTATTGTTTGGATTTTCTATTACCATATATAACAAAATAATAAAACATAAATATAATCTTAAACAGGTTGTAAAATAGAGAAAGCTAACATCATACTTAATGGTCGAAGACTGAAACCTTCCCCCCACCCCAAGATTAGGAACAAGATTAAGGATGTTTGCTTTCACCAACATTTTACTTGGGGTGAGGGGGTCCAGACAAGATAATTCAGCAAGAAAAATAAATAAAATGCATCCAGACAGAAAAGGACAAAGTAAAACTATCTGTATTTGCAGATGATATAATGTAATATCTAGAAAATTCTAAGGCATATATATTTCTACATAAAATTAGCAAATTCAGCAAAATTACAGGATATAAGATCAATATGCAAAAATCAGTTGTATTTCTATACACTAGCAATAAGCAATCTGAAAATGAACCTGAGAGAATTCAATTTGTAATAACATAAAAAATATTAATTCTTTTTTTTGAGACAGAGTCTTACAAAATACTTATTCTTTTTAGACAGTCTTATTCTTGTTGCTCAGGCTGGAGTGCAGTGATGCGATCTTGGCTCACTGCGAACTCTGCCTTCTGGGTTCAAGTGATTTTCCTGCCTCAGCCTCCCGAGTGGCTGGGATTACAAGTTGTGCCGCCATACCTGGCTAAATTTTTGTATTTTTAGTAGAGATAGGGTTTTGCTATGTTGGCCAGGCTGATCTCAAACTTCTGACCTCAGGTGATCCGCCTGCCTTGGCCAAAGTTCTGGGATTACAGGTGCAAGCCACTGCATTTGGCCAAAAAGAATAAAATGCTAATTCTAACTTTTTTTGTTGTTAGATTCATTTCTAACAAAAGTAGTAAACACTTATATACTGCAAACTACAAAACAACACTGAAATACGTTAAGAAGACCTAAATATAAAAAGATCCCATGGATATTAAGTCTTCATGGATGAGAAGACTTAATATTGTTAATATTGTAATATTACCAAATTGATCAAAAGAGTCAATGCCATCCTTATCAAAACTCCAGCTTCCCCCCACTTTTTTTTTTCAAAAATAGACAAGCTGATTCTAAAATTCACATGAAAATGAAAGGAACCCAGAATAGCCAAAACAATCTTGAAAAAGAGGGAAAAAGTTTGAGAATTCACATTTCCTGATTTCAAAATGACTACAAAGCTACAATAATTAAGACTTTGTGGTACTGGCATAAGGCAGCTATATGGATAAATAGAATTAAGAGTCCAGAAATAAATCCATACATCTATAGACAACTGCTTTTCAAAAAGGACATCAAGACAATCCAATGGGGAAAAAAAATTGTCTTCTCAAGAAATGGTGATGAGACAACTAGATCCACATGCAAAAGAACGAATTTAGACACTAAACACAATATGTAAAAACTGAAAATGGATGAAAGGTGTAAATGTGAGTGCCAAAACTATGAAACTATGATGAAAACATAGGTGTAAGTTTTTGTGATCTTGGCAATAGTTTTTTAGATGTGACACATAAAGCACAAACACCAAAAGAAAAAATAGACGTTACACTTCATCGAAATTTAAAACTTGTGCTTCAAAAGACACTATCAAGAAAGTGAAAAGACAACACAAAGAATGGGAAAATATTTTGTATTGATATTTTAAAAATATCTGGTGGATAGAGGATTTCATTATGAATATTGAAGACGATTAGAACTCAACAGTAAAAGCACAAATAGCAATTTATAAATGAGCAAAGGATTTGAATAGACATTTTCTGTAAAGAAGATCAAAAATGTCAAATAAATATACAAAAAGGTGCTCATCATCATTAATTCAGAAAATGCAAATCAAACCACAAGACTCCACTTCACACATGCTAAGATGGCTATAATAGAAAAGACGGACAATAACAAGTGTTGACAAGAATGTGGAGAAAGTGGCACCCTCATACATTGCTGGTGGGAATATAAAATGGTGCTGCTGCTTTGAAACACAGTTTGGCAGTTCCTCAGAAAGTTAAACACAGAGCTACCATATACCCAGCAATTCTGCTCCTCGTGGAAAATAAATAAAAACATAAGACCACACAAACACTTGTTAATGAGCGCTCATAACAGCATTATTCAGAATAGCCAAAAGCAGAAACATCCCAAATGTCCATCAGCTGATGAACGGATACACACCATGTGGTAGATCCTTAACAATGGAGTGATTATTCAGCTAAAAAGGGAATAAAGTTCTGATATGTGCTGTATTACAACACAAATGACCCTGGAAAACATTATGCTAAATGAAAGAAGCCAGACACAAAGGCCATATATTGTATGATTCTACTGATACGAAACGTCTAGATTAGGCAAATTCGTAGTGATGGAAAGGAGGTTAGTGAAAGGGGATACAAACAGAATGAGAGCTAATGGGTATGGAGTTTCTTTTTTGAGTGATAAAAATTTTCTAGAATTAGATAGTGGTGATGGTTACAGAACCTTGTGAATACATCAAAACCCACTGAATTGTACCTTTTAAAAGGATGAATTGTGTGATATGTGAAGTAGACGTCAATTAGAAAATACTCCACAGTGAAAAAGAATCAATCCAATTAGAAAATGAGGACAAGATATGAAGAGACATTGACTGAAGAAGATGAACATATTGAAAATATTCACATGGCAAGATGTTCAACATCATTACCTATCACAGAAATGCAAATCAAAATCACAATGAGATGTCACTATATACCTATCAAAATCTCTAAAATAAAAATTAGTGACAACAGCAAACATGGGTGAGGATGTAGAGAAACTGGTTCACTCATAAATTACTGGTGGGTCTAGAAAATGGCATAGTCACTGTGCACAAGAGTTGAGCAGTTTCTTAAAATACAGTTTGGACTCCTGGGTATTTATCCCAGAGAAATAAAAACATATGTTTACATAAAATCTGTACATGAATGTTTATAACAGCTTTACAGGTAACAGACTAACCTGGAAACAACCCAGACATCCTTCAACAGATGAATGGTCAAACAAACCATGGTACCTCCACACCATGGACTCACCAGTGAAAAAGGGCAAACTATTGGTACATGAAACAATTTGGATGAATCTCCATAGAATTATGTCAAGTGGAAAAAAAGCCAGTCCAAAATGGCTACATAGTATATGATTTCACTTGTATAACATTATACATATATAATTCTTGAAGTGACAAAATATTAAAATGGAAAACAGGTCAGTGGTTGCCTAGGATTAAGGAGGCAGGAAGAAGAGACAAGTGAGCTTGGAAAGGGAACATGAGAGACCCTTGTGATGGAAATATTTTGTATCTTGACTGTATCGATGTTACTATACTTGCTGTGATACAAAACTACAGTTCCCACCAAAACTGCATAGAGTACAAGTGATCTCCCTGTATTATTTCTCCTTCCTTCCTTCCTTGCCTCTCTCCCTCTCCCTCTCTCTCTCTTTCTTTCTTGAGAAAGAAAGATCTCAAGGCCTCTCCTTGAGGTCACTTGCGGGAAATGTCCTGCTAAAACTCTGGATGGGCTAGTCTCAGAAAGTACTGGTCTACCCTGAGAGAAGGGGCTACCAGAGATTTCGAGGGCTGCCTCTGCAAAGCTGATGCTTCATGCAGAGTACAAAGCCTTTTCTTTCCCTTTCCCTTTCCTTTCTTTTGTTTTTCTGAGACAGAGTCTCACACTGTTGCCCAGGCTGGAGTGCAGTGGTACAATCTCAGCTCAGTGCAGCCTCTGCCTCCCAGGTTCAAGCGATTCTCCTGCCTCAGCCCCCTGAGTAGCTGGGACTACAAGCACGTGCTACCACACGCAACTAATTGTTTGTATTTTTAGTAGAGGTCGGATTTTGCCACGTTGGCCAAGCTGGTCTCAAACTCCTGGCCTCAAGTGATCCACCCATCTCTGCCTCCTGAAGTGCTACAATTACAGGTGTGAGCCACCACACCTGGCCCTTCTGTTTTATTTCTTACAACCGCATACTAGTCTGCAAGTATCCCCAAATTAAAAAGTTTAATTAAAAAAAAAAAAAAACAGAAATAGAAACCAAGCAGAAATACACAACCACCTCTAAAGGCTCCCCACTGCCAAGAACTGCTGCTGTGACCTGTGTTCCAGGCCCTGCCTTGGGCCCTACTTGCATGATCTCAGTTCTTTCCCTCACTAAGCCAACAGGACAGAGCCCCACCTCCTCAGCCGGGCACTCCAGGGCCTCACAGATGATTCCTTGCTTTCCTTCTCTCTCGTTCCTTACAAAGCCTGTTTATCTCCGACAGTCTGATACATAGTACCTGGTGCAGACAGAGGTCTACTCCTAAAAGCTCATGTGACCACGTGGAATGCTCTTAGCCTCCCTATATGCACCTGTTTGTCTATCCCTAGTGCTTCAACGTGCACTGCAAATTCCCCTGCCCCTAGGAGGCTTTTCTTGATCCTGACCCCAGGAAATGATCTCTCCCCATACCACACTCAAGTGCACATTGGATGTCTCCCTCTACACCTAACACAGTCCATCTGCCTTACTTGGGACACTTGGCTCTAATCTGTCTCACCAGTTAGAACTGTATTGTCCAAGACAGTAGCTACTAACCACAGTGTGGCTCTATACATCTAAATAATGAAAATGAAATGATGTATAGTTCACTTCCTCGGTCCTATTAGCCACATTTCTAGTGCTTGATAGCCACTGGTGGCTGGGTGCAGTGGCTCATACTTATAATCCCAGCACTTTGGGAAGCTGAGGCAGGAGGATCACTTGAGACCAGGAGTTTGAGACCAACCTGGGTGGGCAACATAGAGAAAATTCATCGCTACAAAAACAAAAACAAACAAACAAATAGCCACTGGCTAGAGACTACCATGTTGGTCAGTGCAGATATGGAGCATCATGATCATCACAGAAAGGTCTATTGAACAGCGCTGCTGTAGAACATGAGCTCCTGGGTAGGACATACTACCCAGTTTCTCTCGGTCGAGGTGTGCAGAATTGAATAGAATGGAGGAAATACAAACGTGCTTGGGAGGGACAGAGTGGATATCAGCCCAGAATCCCAATGGACAAGCATGAATTGTAGCTGAGACTCTTGATGGAGAACTCCCCCCAGGTATTCTGAGTTCACTAGAGCTCATCTGAGTTCAGACTGGGCTCAGAAAACTGGCCATGGCAGGCAGAGGGACACTGGTGAAATTCTACCAGCCCCTCTGGCAAGGCTCCTCCTAAGAATGCCAGGAAGAGGTCAGGTCTGTCCTCGGAGGACTCAGCACAGCCCTGGAATCTGGCCGTTTCGGCCTGGAGCTGGTACAGCAATCATGTGAGGCCCCAAGAAGGAACTGGCAGCTCCCTCGCCCACCTTCCCCAGTTAGCAGGAAGCCTGGCCTCTCCTTGACGTCACTTGCTGGAAATGCCTTGCTAAAATTCAGGACTGATTTATCTCAGAAAGTACTGTTCTCCCCTGAGTGAAGGGGCTACCAGAGATTTCAAGGGCTGCCTCTGCAAAAGGGTGTATAGAGTACAAAGCCCCTTGACATGCATTGCTTCCATTCAACCTGTCTGCATCCCTGGGAGGTGATCTGGGCAGGCAGGAGCCCGCATCTCCATCTTATAGATGAGTAAACTGAACCCAGGTGTAGACGGAGGCCGGACCATGCTCCCTTGGCTTATTCATGACAGACCCAAGGCTTGACCTTGACCTGGGACTGGAAGGACTGGAGAGGTTCCTCTAGGCTCAGATCTCACATTAGTGTCCAATATCCTGGGATACACACAGATGTGTCAGGGTGTGTGGGACAGGGTACAGGATCCCATTAGATAATCATGATCTTCCAGGAGTATTCATCTCAGACCAAACCCATTATTTTCACCTTAAGGAGTAAAATAGAACATGTGCATACGTCTTACAATAAGCCTTAAGATGTCAAAGAAGCTTTATACTTGCATCCTTCTCTGACTCTGGGGACACTGAGACTAAAAGGACTCATTCATTTTATAGATGAGAGAAGCAGTGGCTAGCTAGGAAGCCAGGACTAACAACCAGTTCTCTTACTTATTTTTCAAGTAACTTATTTAGTGATTACTGCGTGCCAAACAATGTCATAAACATTTTACAAAAGCTAATTTATTTTCTCCTATCAATCTAAGGGATATATACTACTATCATTATTTTCATTTTATTTTATTTTTTGAGATGGAGTCTTGCTCTGTCACCCAGGCGGGAGTGCAGTGGTGTGACCTCAGCTCGCTGCAACCTCTGCCTTCTGGGTTCAAGCGATGCTCCTGCCTCAGCCTCTCAAGTAGCTGGGATTACAGACATGCACCAACACACCCAGATAATTCTTGTATTTTTAGTAGAGACGCGGTTTTACCATGTTGGCCAGGCTGGTCTTGAACTCCTGAACTCAAGTGATCTGCTGCCTCGGCCTCCTAAAGTTCTGGGATTGCAGGCATGAGCCACTATGCCTGTCCTTATTATTTTCATTTTATAGGCAAGAAAAATGAAACACAGAGGTATTAAGAAAATTTTCCCGAATCCCAGAATGGGTCAGTTACAGAACCAGGATTTGGACACAGGCAGTTAGCTCCAGAGTCTGTCTGGTTTCTACCTCACTTAAGTGCCTCTGAGAATGATCAGAAGGCAGAAGTAGGACTGACAAGAGGAACTGCAGGCAGATGGTGTTTGGCTCAGCATGCAGGATTGGCTCTGACCATTAGAAGTGTCCATATGCTGAGGAACTACCTGGTAAGGCAGTGAGCCACCTGTGCCTGGAAGTGTGTAAAAGGGGAAGAGATCAAGGGGTTGGTCATGCCAGGACTGGCAACAGTCTCTGGGCAGCAGAGTCAGGGACAGGGTGGTCAGGGAAGAACTCTTGCCTCCCTTCAGATTTGCTTGAGAAGTAAATAAACTACTCGTGAATAAATACAACCTCATTATTAAAAATTCAAATGATACTAACACAGATTGAGTAAAATGAAAAAGTCTCCCTTCACCCATTTTATTCCCCATCCCTCTCTGCTCTGTAGAAGGAACTACCATGGCCAATGAGTTGTGTTTCTATGCATGAAGCATATGACAGACATGTACAGAGGTTTGTTTTGTTTTGTGGTATTTGTTTCTTCTTTAAGTGAATTCATACTATACTCATTGTACTGCAACTTGGCTTTTTCATTTTATTTATTTTTAAAATTTATTTATTTTAGAGACAGGGTCTCACTCTGTTGCCCAGGCTAGAACACAGTAGTGCAAAGTAGGGCAATCATAGCTCACTACAGCCTTCAACTCCTGGGCTCCAGTGATCCTCTTGTTTCAGCCTCCCAAATAGCTAGGACTACAAGCATGTGCCACCATGCCTGGCTAATTTCTTTTTCTTTTTCTTATTTTTTTTTTTTCTAATAGAGATGGGGTTTTGCTATGCTGACCAGACTGGTCTTGAACTACTGGTCTCTAGTGATCTCCCTCTTTGACCTCCCAAAGTGCTGGGATTACAGGCATGAGCTGTCACGTCCAGCCCACCTTTTTCAATTAATTTTTTGCAGAGCTTTTTCCAAGTCAGTACATAGAGAATGACCTTATTCCTTCTATTGGCTTCACAGGATGCCAATGGATAGATGGATATTTAGGTTACTTCCGTTTTTTACTGTTACAAACATCATGGCAGTGGTAGGGGAGGGAGTGGGTATACTTTAGGCTCCCTATGGGGACGCAGAACTGCTGGGTGAAAGATAGGTGCTTTCCATTACAATTTGAGTTTGCTCTGCCAAACAGATAGGAAAATCCTTCGGCCATGTGTGGTGCTGTGTGTCCTCACACCTTTACCCCCACAGAGCATCACCCATCTGGTGAGAAAGAGATCAGATTTGCTCTTGAACCAAACCACCAACCAACACCTCAGGTGTTACAAGCTGTATCCTGGAGCTGGTGGCTCTGAGGCCCCCATTCTGGCCAGAAGCACCAGGAACATCAAGAAGCTCATGTTGGATATTTGATGGGGCCAATTCTGGCCATTCCCAGATGATATGGACAACTGGGAATACTTCAAATCACAACAGAAAGGAGCCCTGGGAATTCTGTTGTCCAACTCCAGAATCCCAAACCCTAATTGACATGAAAATTCCTTCCATCTCCAGCAGTTTACACACCCCCAGGATGGGAGCTTCTCCTGCTTTGAGGTACCTGTTCCATCCTTGAGTAGCTTTGCTAGTTACAGAGGTCTTTCTGGACAACTGCTATGACACAAAACAATATAGATAATTCTTACTCTGATGACTTAGTAGCTGCAAAATTCTTTGATCCTCCTCCCTCCAAAAGGTGGTGCTGATTTCCCTCCCCTCAAGTGTGGGTTGTGCTTTGTGACTCACTTTTAATAAACAGAAAATGGTGGAAATGACTCTGTGTAACTTCCGAGGTGGGGTCATAAAAGGCATCTGAGGCAGGCTGGGTGCAGTGGCTCATGCCTATAATCCCAGCACTTTGGGAGGTCGAGGTGGGCGGATCACAAGGTCAGGAGTTCAAGACCAGCTTGGCCAACATGGTGAAACCCCGTTTGTACTGAAAAAACAAAAAATTAACCAGGCATGGTGGCGCATGCCTGTAATCCCAGCTACTCTGGGGGCTGAGGCAGGAGAATTGCTTGAACCCAGGAGGTAGAGGTTGTGGTGAATGGCGATCATGCCATTGCACTCCAGCCTGGGTGACAGAACGAGACTCCATCTCAAAAAAAAAAAAAAAAAAAAAAAAAAAGGCATTTGAGGCTTTCTTTTTTCTCTCTGCCTTGGCTCACTCACTCTGGGAGACGTTAGCTGCCATATTGTGAGGACATTCCAAGAGCTCTAGGCCGGGTTCACATGGCAAGGGGTTGAGGTTTCCAGCCCACACTGTGACAGAGCCTTCATGAAAGCAGTTCCTCCACCTCAGATCATGCCCTCTGGGTGAAGTCAGCCAGCCACGCTGCTCCTGGACTCCTGGCCCTCAGAAATGGTGAGCTAATACATGTTTATTGTTGTTTTATGTCAGGACTCTGAGGCTGTTTAAGTCGCTATATTTGGGGATAATTCGTTACACAGCTACAGATAACTGATACACTCACAACGTCGAGTAAAAAAAGCCAGACGCAAATCATCCAGTCTGGGAAAACAAGACAGCACAGTCTACCTCTTTGCACTTCTCTTCAAACTATTCAGCACATCCTCATTGTCAAATATTGGAATAAAAAGTGGGGAATCTGGGCAGTACCCCCAGACACTGTACATATTCTCATTTGTGGGGCTCACCCCAGGCCTTGTCTGTCCTGGGTGGGGGGGGGGGGCAGGGCCCCTCTGCACCCTGTGGGTCCCGGGGAAGGGCAGCTCTGTGAGGAGTTTGGAGGGTGAGGTAAGAGCAGCGGAGGAGCCGTATGTGGAGATGGCTGCTTGGCCCGGGCCGAACCTGCAGCTCCCTCGGGGCCCACAGGGTCTCTCCCATCCAACCATCAGTGCAGCCAGGATCCCGCAGCTCCAGCCCAGCTCTGCCACTAACCTGGCCCGTGGCCTTGGGCTAGTCCCATTCCTTCTCTCCTCCTCAGCTTCCCCACCTGTGAAAGGAGGCCTGGGCTGGATGTCGTCTTAGTGCCTTCCAGCTCTGGGGCCTGCTCTGCCCTTTCCCGCTCACTGTGGCCCCGGCACAACCACGGGCGGCAGCAGAACCTTGCTTGGAAAGAAAGAGAGACTATCTGAGTCAACAAACGGCTTCGAAGTCCTGGTTCCCAAACTACGTCCCGAGCCAGCTCCGTGTCACCCTGGGCAGAACTCCCCATGTCCCTTTCCCTGGCCGTATAAGGAGAAAGAAGGACAGAGACTCACTGCTACAGGTTCTAAGCACAGGACTGAGGGAAAAGCCGTCTCCAGGGACCTCAGTGACTAACCAGGAATGAGGAATAAATCAAATGCCACTCGACACCTCCTCTGGGTCACATCGCCCTGCCTCCCCTGAGCCTGGGGCTGGGGCACCTGAAGAGGAGGCACAGGTGGCCTCCTTCTGAGCCTGGGTCAGCAAGCCCCCTCCCTGAGGCCCAACTGCAGTTAGGCAGGAGCGTCTCCCCATAGCCCCCTGGTCCTGGGCCCTGATACCCGCTCCTTGCCCCCAGTCTCCTCCCATCCAGCCAGAACCATCTTCCCAGAGCACAGCCATGGCCTCCTTTCCCTCAACCCACCCATTCAAAGCTCTCTAACTCTTAACCCTCTTTCGGGCTTTCTTCTGGGGGTGTCATGAGCCTGTGTGGATGGGTTCTATGGCTTTCCCCACTCCTTCTCTCTGCACCTGGAATGCCACGGCCTCCACTTCACCTGGGAAACTTTCCACCCTATGGGTGGGAAGTCAGGGTCTATGCAGCATCCATAGGTTTATCTCAAAATCTGCCTCCTTCGAGCAGCCCTCCCTGACGCCTGATCCTGACTCAGGCTGCTCCCTCCCATGGACCTCACAGCCCACTGTCTGGCTGCTGGAGCACCGGGTATGATGGTGCTTTCTGCAACCGTCTTTCCTCCATCCAGAGAGGAAATGCCTGGAGGGCAGATCTGGAGCCTCAGTCCCACACACAGCCCAGCAGAGTCCTGGCAAGCAGCCAGCGTCCATCAAAATGTCAAGATGAACCTAAAGAGAGACTCACTGGATGGGAGGTGTGCCGAGCAGTGCTCAGGGCCCAGGCCAGAGGACAGATGAGAAAAGCCAGGCTAACATCACATGAAACTACAGCTGCTTTGAGAACCCAAACAGGAGAAGCATTATACATGGACTCTGGGGTCATATAGACCTGGCTTTGAATCTTGCCCTTCTTATTTCTGGTGTGGCCTCTGGCAGGTTGCATAGCCTGCCTGGCACTCAGTTTCTTCATCTGTGATATGGGGGTGAGTTGTGACATCCACTCACAGAGTCTCTGTGAACACTAAATTAGATAACAGACGCAAAGCACCCAGTATGGTTCTTGGCGCATGATACCTGCTCAGGAAATTCGCTCTTAGAATAATGTGTGAATTCCCTAGATCACCTTCCTAGTAATTCTAAAAGTTAAAACTTCAGAGTTTACATCTGTTATCTCCTTAGAAGCAGAGATTCTTACCATCTCCATTTTACAAGCAAGGAAACAGGCTCGGGAAAGTGAATTTGTTTGAACCAGGGTGATCAGCTAGCATAAGGGCGATGGTTAGCATTGGCACCATCTTGGACTCTAGGGGGACAGTGTGTGGAGGGAGGGGGCAACTCCCTGGCAGCTGCCACCACAGTGACCTGAAGCCAGTGCTCCCAGTCCTCTTTGGCTGACATTCTGCCCGAGGAGTTAAGTTTCAACTGACTCTGGGCAGACCCTGACTTCCTGCCAGGCCAGGCTGGGATTCACATGAGTAGCCAATCCCAGGGCCTGGCCCAGGGCTGCTGCCAAGCCTGCATGCCTTTGTTCTATCTCCTCTGTCCCTCTTGCCTCCAATGGAGCAGAGTCAGCAATGGTCAAGGGAGGGTGCCGAAGCGGGGGCGGTGGGGAGGGCCTGAGAATGAGTAGGTGGCAGCAAGACCACTGGCGCATGTGAGAGATGCAAGGAGTCTACTGCGGCTAATGCATGTGACACAGCTGCTGCTGGCTCATGTGTCCACTGTATATGAATGAGAAAAAAGTGCCCTCTCTGGGTGAACAAAGCCCCATACTGAGGCACCCAGCTTGGAGTGTGGATTCCGGGCTGAATTTTGCTCTCTGCTACCTCATTGTGTCATGAACAATATGCACGACCATCCAGGGCAACTTCCTTACCAGGCACCCCTGAAGGGCCAGGTCCTGAGCTGGGCCCGGAGATATGGAGATACCTCAGACATAGCACCAGCTTCTGGGAAGCTCAAGGGAAGCCAAGGTGCTAGGGAGCCCGGAGGAAGAGGCATTTAACTCTCTTTGGGCAGAGGTTTGGAGGAGCTATGGCAAGCTATTGGGAGAAGACGGTGATAACCTGGCTCTCAGAGACAAAAACAAAACACCCCTGATGCATGGTGTGGCAATTTGCCAATTTCCATAGTGTAAATACTCCCTCCTACCATGAGCAATTCAAGGTACCAATGTGCCATCACTGGTCTTGGGGAAAAGATATGCACAATCAGTTCCTGCAAGCTTGTCCAAGCTGTCTCTAGAATACCACTAAGATAAAGAGAAACTTCAACTAAATCCAGAAGGCAGACAAGAGGGTAGAGGCAGGTGAAGACATTCCAGGAGGAGGGAAAGGCAAGGAGGCATGAAAGTGAGTAGGGAGCAAGCTGTGAATGGTTTTGAAAGGGTTATGGTTGGGAAGGGAGGCAAAATCTTCTGGAGGTTGGTAATGTTTTAGTTTCCTGACCTGGACAGGGGTTACATGCCTGTTATAATCCTTAAGCTATGTATTTAAGTTTTATGTACTTTTTTATATGTTTGCCATATTTTACAATAAAAAAGTTAAAAACTAGTGATAATCTCACTCAGGTATAATCACTGTTTAGAATTTGTAATATTTCATTCCAGTCTTTTTTCCATGCATACATTTATATAACAATTCAGCAAAAATTTTCCATGCAGGGGAAAATAATAACTAAGTCCCCCATTCATAAAAAAGAAAGCATTTTAACATCAAAAGCAACATGTTACAGTGGAAGAGGTGTGAGTTTTGGAGTCAAGGAGACCTGGACTCAAATCCTGCTTCCTAAATGCTGACCTTGTGACCCTGAAAAAAGGGGCTTATATTTGGCCTGTCTGGACTGCTTTCTGAAAACTGAGATTGAAGATGTAGGAATTCACTCAAGGCGGTGGCAGAATTATTTAAAGAAAAATAGTAGAGAAAGTTATAGAATATAGTTTCAAACCCTTTCAGAAGGCCTGAAAGTGTTTTCATAGTTTTAGTAGCAGTTTCAGCCAAAGGCAGCCTGACTCCCCTCTACATTTAGTTAATAAGTAAAGCAAACAGTTAAGGTATGCAAAAGAGTTTCCCTAACTTGTTTACTCACATGGTCTTAAAACTAACCTTTGAGCTGGATGGCTCTCTCAGGAGGAGGTTGACCAAGGATATTATCTGCTAATGGTGTTTGCTTTAAGCGTCAGAACCTGTGCTTTAATCTTCACTCTGGTGATGTTAACTCAAACTTTTGTGAATTAAACTTTATTAAATAAATGCAAGTCTCTCTAACTCGTAAAGGATGGCCGTTGCGACTGTTTACAGCACTCTCCAAAGAGTCTGCAAGCCACCCAGTCCCTCAGCTAAACTAGAAAAGCATAGTATCTGTGTGTCAGTGTACTTTATTCATCTGTTGCTTAGTCAAAGTTTGCAAGACAGACCCCTGCAGGTAGTAACACTGACAATGATACCCACATTCTGCAGGGTTGTTGTGAAGACCAAATATGATGGATGTGAGATGTGTAGCTCAGAGCCTGGCCCACAGTAGACCCTCAATGCATGTAACATATAAGATGTTGTTATTAATGCAGCCTCTCAGAAAGTTGGAGCTGAAAGTTACCCTGCAGATAAATGACTGGCCCACAGAAGTTACAGAGAAACAGTAACTCTGTAAGAATAAAGACAAACTAGAATTTGTTCAGAGAGTAACCTGAATGGTGAGGAAACTCAAAAGTCCCGCTAAATGGAGGAAAATGAAGAAAATGGGGGATTTTAACCTGGGGAAGGAGAGTTTAGTAGTTCATGAAGTCTGTGCAACAGATGTCCTAGAAGCAGAGAATGGATAGAAGCAGGGAACGGAGCTAAGCCCAACAAACAGGACTTACAGGGAGCTGACTTCTACCAGATATATGGAAGAATGTTCTAATTGCCTAAGAATGGAAGGGGTGATGTTGGTAAGGAGAGTGTCCCCCATCACAAGAGAGACTCAAGCAGAACTGGAAGAGCACATAGTGGGAATGATGAAGAAGGGAGGTGAACATGGTAGAGGGTATGAACTTTGGGGACCTTAGAGGTCCCTCAAAGCTGGGCTCTGAGTTTCTATCATCAGCATTCTCAGCTCCATCCAGCAGCACGGGAAAAAGTGCAGGCCAGTGAGCTACCCATAATTATAGACCTGAGGAGACCCTTGACCATCTCACCTGGTTGTCAATTTTCAGTTCCACCAGAGAAGTGTTGTGTGGGAGGGCTTCCACCAGGCGCAGAATCCCAGCTCCAGAAATGAAGTTGGATTCCACATTCAGTGTCTTCAACACCTTATTCACCTTGAGCATCTCAGCAAGGGCCTTGAGGCACAGGAGAAACGTAAGGATACCCATGAGTCAACCTGAGCAAGGCTGGAGGCCCCTCTGGGTAGATCCTAAGACACCTAGGGGCACAGGAGGATGATCTCCACCAGGTCCTTCACCAAGCATAACTCTGACTGTGTCTCTCCTCTCCTGCAACCTGCCACGGCTCCCAATCCCCCACAGGAGAATTCTATGCTGCTTAGCCTACTTCCAAAGCTTCTGTGACTTGGGTCTCCTCCTCTGTCCAGAATCAGCTCTCACCACTCCTCTTTAGTGGGGCTACTCACAGCTCCCCATGCCTGCTCAACTCAGTGCTTTCCCAATTTGTCTTTGCCCTGTTTATCCCTCCAATCCTGGAACCCCCTTCCCTTTCTGCCTCCCTGTCCAAGCTCTGCCCATCTTTCAAGGCCATTCTCAACACCCCTTTCCCCAAGAGCTCTTACTGACATTCCCTAGCTGACTGTAGCCTACCCACCTGAATCCTCATAGAATGGAGCCATACTTCCCTCATTATGGACCTTGTATTCCTCTGTTCAGAGTTGTTTTCATACCGGTGTTGTCTCTGCCATTAGGCTGTATACTCCTGGTAGGCTTAAAATGCATCCTATCCATCCTATGTTGCCCACAGTACCCAGCACATAGTAGGTCCTCAGGAAATGTTCATTCAGTAACCAGTGGAGTTTCAACCTCCCATACATACTCCCCACTTGTCTCTTCTACTGCCCTGTGGAAATTCCGTGGAGATATGATTTTCTTCATCTGATCACTACAGAGCAGAAGAGGAAAGCCTGGGAAACAACCCACTGGGCAAGTAACCAGGGCAAACTGGAGAAGAGGAGCTTAGGTGGCCCCTAGCACGTTTCAGAGGAACTCAGCCAGGGGGTATAGATGACAATCAGAGCCTCTGAAGGAAATGAGGTAATTAGCAGATGGTGGAAACTATGTGTCATGGAGGAAAAAAGACACCCGCAGCTGATAGGACATGCTGATCGGTGGGCCTTGCTTCCTGAAATGACGCTCCAAGCCAGGAATACTTGCCCCACCACCTCTGCCTTGCTGAGGCCTGCAGAGAGGCTCAGCTCCCAGGAAGCCCTCTGTTTTGAAATCACCCCTCCTCAGCGCCCCTCACTTCAGTGTGCCCCCAGGATGGCGTGTCAGCTTTCTCTACAATGGTGTCCATCTCTGACTTGGCTGGCCCTCCTGAGGGAATGGACCCAGCCAGAGTCCTCTCTGTACCCTCCACCAGAACCTCCCTGCTCCTAGGAAAGGCCTGGCCTGGCTTAATCAAATCTAATTTAAAAAAAATAATCAAAGTAACAACCAGTGGGCAATTCACCAGGCTGATCCAACTGGACATGCTGGTGGCTGAGCAGGTCCTAGAGGCACTGTCTTGCCAGGTGTTAACTCCTTGTATGCTGGGTCCCCGTGGAGGAACCGGGGCCCAGAAGAAAAGCTAGGCTGGGCAGTGGGGGTACTGACAGAGCTCTGGCAGCCTGCTTTACCGACTGGCACAGAAGCATGTCAGTGTTTGACATGGACATACTGGTATGCATGAACTGATATCAGCTGTTGGTCTGGCAGAGTCTATGTCCAAAAAGCATTTGGGGACCTCAGCTGAGGGCCAGCATGGACATGCTTGCTTTCTGATCCCTGACATAGTAGCATACAGGGCATGTGGCTTTGCCAGCTGTGTTTTTATAGGCAGACTCAGGATCCATGGAGATCTGAGGCCTGAGGTCATCAATCCAGAGATTCCCCACAGGCAGCAATGGGAGGCTGTGAGCTATTTCTATTATTTCAAAAATATGAAAGAACACTGCCCTACCTATTTTTAAAATCAGAAAAAAAACTGATTTCTACTAAATGTTCAATAACTAGCCTGGATAAACTAGTTTCTGCCCTTCTTGCAGGAACGTAGCTTTGCAGTAATCACACTGCACTGTGATCCTTTAGTTGTCTGCTTGGCCAAATGGACCAGAATGTTTATGAAAGTGGGAGCTGAGTGGCCGGGCGCGGTGGCTCAAGCCTGTAATCCCAGCACTTTGGGAGGCCGAGCGGGTGGATCACAAGGTCAAGAGATCGAGACCAACCTTGGTCAACAAGGTGAAACCCCGTCTCTACTAAAAATACAAAAAATTAGCTGGGCATGGTGGTGCATGCCTGTAATCCCAGCTACTCAGGAGGCTGAGACAGGAGAATTGCCTGAACCCAGGAGGCGGAGGTTGCGGTGAGCCGAGATCGTGCCATTGCACTCCAGGCTGGGTAACAAGAGCGAAACTCCGTCTCAAAAAAAAAAAAAAAAAAAAAAAAAAAAGAAAGTGGGAGCTGAGACTGTGTGGTCACAGTTGTATTCCCAGAACCTAACTCAGTGTTGGGTACAGAGAGACTCTTAATACATATGAGCTAGCTGTTTAAAAAGAAGAGTTGATGGTCACTTCAGAGTAAGTACAATTTAATTTGATCGGAAATATCTTTTGAGACTTAGTAAGATAAAATTGGTCATTGGGACCTGCTGATGAAACCACTGATTTTATTTTAGTTAATTGATTGATTGATTGATTGAGATGGAGCCTTGTTCTGTTACCCAGGCTGGAGTGCAGCGGCGAGATCTTGGCTCACTGCATTCTCTGCCTCCTGGGCTCAAGCACTTCTCCTGCTTCAGCCTCCCAAGTAGCTGGGATTACAGGCACGCATCACCATGCCCAGCTAATTTTTGTACTTTTAGTAGAGACGGGGTTTTACCATGTTGGCCAGGCTGGTCTTGAACTTCTAACCCTAAGTGGTCCACCCATCTTGGCCTCCCAAAGTGCTGGGATTAGAGGCATGAGCCACCGCGCCTGGCTGAAACCAGTGATTTTAGAGAAGGAGAAACTGAGGAACAGGGAGGGGCAGGCCCTTGATCTAATATGATGTGCTGAGTGAAGAGAAAGCCAGATTTAGGGTCACATGACTGCACTGGAATTGCAGGTCCGACCTCTCACTTGCTGTGTGACTGGACAAAACAAGTTGCCTGACCTCCCTGAGCCCTGGGTTCTTTAAGTGCAAAGTGGGGAGCCCTGCACATCCGAGATTGGTGGTGATTGTGAGAACCGGCCGGGATGGCGTGTGAGGGGTGCTGGGCAATGGCTGATCCCTCTACACCCGCCATGGCTCCTGGTCCAGTGCTTTCCACTGCCGCAGAGAGCTCTTCATTAGTGGGATACAACCGGTCCTGAGGCCGCATATTTCAACCCTTCTATTTCAAAGCCCCCTGTCCACAATGCAGCAGAATAGAAAGGTACGTACATACGCCACGGGGTCATTACTCCGTGTCCCCACGATGCTGAACTTCTTCACATATGAGTTTTCCTTCAGGGCTTCTGCGTACGCCTTGAGGGTGGGGATGGGGATATTCTGCACAAAGAAAGGCAACAGAGAGAGTGACCAGAAGCCTCCCCTGGGACAGGCTGAGGCAGGCAGATTAGCCTGGCTCCTCACTGATTTCTGGCAAGTCTCTGGCCAAAAAGCTGAATGGGCAAAAGGTTTGGGCTTTGTCCCAGATGACTAAGATTTGGGGAGAACTTTCTGGTAAACAGATTTAGTAAATCCTTCCTGAAAGTTTCATCTAAGACCTGTAACTTTTTTGTGCACTTGGGGGCCAGAGAAGAGGCAAAACTTGAGGCGTGGAGTGTTGCAAAGAGCTAGGACTCTGGGTGTGGGGAGGGGCTGGACCTGGCTTTGGCCCCAGTGATTGGCAGTGTTTCTGACTTGCTATGTGTCTCTGTGGAAGCCTCTTCCCCTCTCCGGCCCTGTTTCTGGAAAACAGGAGAGGGGGTTACATACAACGTAGCATCTTCCCCAGGGGGTCTCTGCTCCAGCTGCACATCAGAGACTCCTGGGGAACTTTTACAAAGTGGTGATGGTCTTCTCAGGTGAAAACCAATGAGATCTGGACCAACAGGCTCATAGTGCAGAGGGGAAACTGAGGCCAGAGGAAGCAGGCCTCACAGGGAGATTCCATCCCTCATGCAGCCTTGAGGTAGCATTCACTGCCAGAGTGCCGCATTCTGAATTGTGCCAGTGTCTCCCACTGGGCACATGAAATCAAACATGGCTGTGTTTTTACCAATCTCTCATTTCAGAGCGTCACTTAAGCTCCCGTGGGAGCAGAGCACGGCAAGGCCAGGTGGAGGCAAACACTAGGTGCAGGTTTCCAATCTGATGGTGCCGTGGGGCTGGCAGCTGCTTAAAAGAAAGTGGAGCAGGGGCATGGGGGGCTGGCTTCTAGTCTTACCCCCACCCCCTCCCAGAACTAATCCAGGGGTCTCCGGGCTGAGCAGGTGGGTAGGCAGCTGCATCTGTCTCTGAATTCTTTCTGCAGTGGCCTGTTCGGGGTGGGACTGCCTGCTCACCTGTCCCTCCCTGCCCTGGGGATCACGTAAGGAAATGTCCACAGAGAAAAGGGCAGACAGTTTGGGATATTGCTTTGGACATTTTGGCCAACAGCTCCCTTCTGTGGCTGTAAAATGAGGCTGACTATGAAAGTGATACAGCAGCAGCAATGGTACAGGGGAGGGACCTGCCCAGGGCCTGTGCTGCCCCCGAGCTTAGTGGGCACTGGACTTTTCCAGCCTTGAGATCCCGTGCAGCGGCGTGTGTCTGACTCATGATTTTATCTCAGAGAATCTCTCGGTGTTTTGAATAATGTGGCAGGTTTCCAGATCGAAGCAGGACTGGTCCATGCTAAACATCTGGCCCTGATATCATCCTCAGAAAGAAACCAGGACTGCGGGATGCACTTGTTTACACTGCCACCCCCTTTAAAGGCTCCCATTTGCAAAGGTTTTGTCCCTATTCCTGATGCAGAAACACCCAGAGTCCAAACAGGACCCTGTTTACTCTGCACAGCCAAGCCTGGACCATTTGGGTTTGGGTGACACAGTTCCCCTCCCCCACCTACGCACAGGTAAAGTGAAATAAACGGACTTTACCCGGATATTATTGAGGTTAACCTCTTCAAGTTTCGGGTCGTTATTCTTTATCCGTTCCAGCGTTTCCTCTACGTCTGTTGAGTTTGGTTCTTCGTCAGGCACAGGCTTGTATTGTGTGGGTTTAATCACACCTAGAGTGACCGACAAAAGGGAAGTGGCTCACGGAAACAAGGGGCTCACTTTCTGCCAACACAAGGATGCTCTGGAACGGAGCAGGTGCAGAGTTTGGGCACGTGAAGGCTGCACATTGCAGGGGCTGGTGGGGGTAGGGGCACTACTCAGAAGCAGCCCCACAAGGGAGCCAGGAGGCTGGGGTTCTATTTGGACTCTGCCTTTGAGGTGCTGCAAGAACTGGGTGAGTTACTTAAATTCTCTGAACCTTGGGTCTTCACCCGTAAAGCAGGGAGAGTCATTTTACCGGTTCTCATTACCTCAGCGGGCTCTTGGGAGACCAAGATGAAGCCTGGATGGGAAAGAAATGCACCAGTCTTCCAGAGGGAGAAATAATTATTTTTTTTTTGGCAGCCTCATTTTTGTTTGGGGCCAAAATGCCAGCTTTGGAACAATGCAGTGGAGTAATTAAGGCAATGCAATATCGGCACAGGAAAGGACAAAAGGGCTCATGGAACAGAGGAGGCACCTAGAAACGGACCCATGTGGATGATAAAGGCGGAGGCCCAAACCAGTGGTGAAAGGCTCAGTCTTGCAAGGAATGGTGTTGGGACCATCGGATATCAATTCAAAGAAAATGAGTTTGATCTCATGCCACAGCACACACAAACATGAACTCCAGGTAGATTAAGAAGTTGAATATGGCTGGGTGCGGCGGCTCATGCCTGTAATCCCAGCACTTTGGGAGGCCGAAGCAGTTGGATCATGGCTTCAGGAGTTTGAGACCAGCCTGACCAACATGGTGAAACCCCGTCTCTATTAAAAACACAAAAATTAGACAGGCATGGTGGTACCCACCTGTAATCTCAGCTACTCAGGAGGCTAGGGCAGGAGAATAGCTTGAACCCAGGAGGTGGAGGTTGCAGTGAGCTAAGACCGTGCCACTGCACTTCAGTCTGGGCAACAGAACAAGACTCCATATTTAAAAAAAAAAAAAAAAAAAAAAAAAGAAGTTGAATATAAGGCCAAGTGTGGTGGCTCAGGCCTGAAATCCCAGTTCTTTGGGAGACTAAGGTAGGAGAATCATTTGAATCCAGGAGTTCAAGATCAGCCTGGGCAACAGTGTGACCTCATCTCCATAAAAAATAAAACTAGCCAGGTACGACTTCATACACCCGCAGTCTCAGCTACTCAGGAGGCAGAGGTGGGAAGATTGCTTGAGCCCAGGAGATCCAGGCTGCTGTGAGCCAAGATTGTGCCACTGCACTCCAGCCTGGCTGACAGAGCGAGACCCTGTCTAAAAAAAGAAAAAGCTGAATATAAAAAGTAAATCTCTGAAACTTTTAGAAGAAAATATAGGAGAAACATTTTTATAATATTGGGATAGAGAAGGCCTTTGTAAACAAGACATAACTCCCAGGAGACTCAAAGGAAAGGATGAACAGATTTGGCTACACAACATTTTTGTTTTTCTTTTTATCTGGCTACATAACACGTTAAAACTTCTGCAACCAGCCAGAGAATATCAGTGAGTGAAGGAAGCAAGAAGCATGAGGTCCTTCGGGGGGCGGGTGCATACTCACTGTTGAGCCCCTCCTTGTTCATGATGGAGCTGCTGCTCAGGGCCTGGTAGTACTGCTGGTTGCTCATGAGTGTGTGCATGCCCAGGATCGCTGCAGGGACAAGGAAAGGGCCCGTGATGCACCTCTACCATCTGAAGAGCCTCCTAGGGACCCACACTCCAAACCCTGGGAACTCTGGCTCACAGAAATGACAAGAAACACTCACATGAAGCCTCCAGAATTTTATTTTACTTTTACTCTCACCTCTGTTGACGTGACTCTGAAATCCCCAGCCCCAGCCCAGACTGCTCTGCCCCTGGCCTCTGAGTCCCTGATATCCTGCTGGCACGTCCAGCTCAATGTGGCCAAACCAGAATGGCTCTTTCTTCAGAAGGGTCTCTTTCCATCTCGTCATCCTGCCTGTCCCTCAGGGTAAAACCCCAGAGCATGTGGCACCTTCTCCCCGCAAGCCCATTCGACCATCCCAGTGCCTCTCAGATCCATTCTCCTCGCATCGTGTCACCTCCGGCCTCGTGGAGGCCTGATCATTCCTGGGCTGTCGGGCCACAGCTGCGTCATCACTGGTGTCCCGGTCTTGGCCTCTTCCTCCCAGCACGAAGCACAGAGCAGCCAGAAATGCCAACCTGACCTCATCACGCCCATGCTTAGCCATTCATTCATTCAACATGTACTGAAGCCCACCCCAGCACTGTGTGCCAGGCTCTGGGGGGGCAGGGGGACAGTGGAGGATAAGAAAGGCTGAGTCTCTGCTCCCGGGGCTGAAAGTGTGCCAGGGGAGGGAGGACCCAAGCAAGTTCCCACGCAATGAAAAAGCAGTGCAGGGTGTGGTGAGTGTGGTAGAGGAAAAGTTCAGTCCTGAGAGAGCATGAAAGAGGGACTTGGGATGGGAAGGAGGAGTAAGTGTTGGCCAAGCTAAGAGAAGGGCAATAGAAGATTCCAGGCAGAGGAATGCAGGGGGGAAAGCCTCGAGGTTCAGAGAGTGGCAGGCCAGGGAGGGAGGAAGGTCAGGTTCACATTGCCAAGACCTTTCCAGCTGCTCTGTGCTGCATGTTGGGAGGGAGAGAGTAGGAAGAGGCCGAGGCCAGGACACCTGTGATGACACAGCTGTGACAATCACTGCTGGGGAAAACAGGCTTGAAGCTGGATATGTGGCAGTAATAATCAGAAGCATGACAATGCCACCCCTCTCACTGAGCACTTGCCCTGGGCCAGCAGGCCCTGCGTAACCATCATTCCCAACTCGGTTGAACATTGGAATCACTTAGGGATTTGTTGAGATTCCCGATGCCCAATCCCACCCCAGAAGGATGAACCCAAAATCTCTGGGGGTAGGCAGGCACCTGCATTTTTAAAGCTCCCTGGGTAGTTTCAATGAGCAGCCAAGGTTGAGAATCATTGCGTGACACTACCCTCTTGACCTGTCCAGTGATCCTCTGGAGTCGATTTGATTCACCTAGGCGAGGTCAGATTCTACAGGGTCTTCAGGTGGAATAAGGAGTTTGGGTGTCTTTTCCTAGGAACAGCCTGAGAAGCCGTTGAAGGGGTGAGCAAGAAGTGAGAGAGTCTGACCTGAGTTGTGACTACTGTGTTGAGAACTCACGACGGAGGGAAGAGATGGACGTGGCTGCAGAGCCGTGAGGCTGTTGCAGCTGTCCAGATAGGAGGATGGTGGCTTGTACAGCCAAGTCCAAACCCAGAGCCTGGCTTCACAGCCCCCCGCCCCCACGGGGGCGGCCCCACCTCAACAGTGTTGTTGCACTGCCCGTCCTAACAGTCTCTGCTCCAGCCACACAAATAGTCCCTGCTTGTAGCCGCTCCTGCTTTTCCTAGTGCTCTCCTTTCTGCAGGTGATTCTCTGCACCCACTTGACTTGGAATTTTAGATAAAGAACAATTTTTTTTTTTAGCATAAGTATGCCCCATTCGATATTGGGACATATTTGTTGTTCTCTGAAATCTGAATTCAATTGAACATCCTGTATTTTATCTAACAACTCTCCCTCCCTCTCCTTCAAGACTGGGATTGACCCTTCCTCCTCCAGGGAGTCCTCCTGGACTCCTCCTCTCCCTCTCTAGTTCTCCACAGCACCTGGTGTATGCCTCAGAATCTATTTGGTGTTAGACATATCTAGATACATGTATGCTTCTCCTACTAGACTGTAGGCTTCTGGAGGTCAGGGAAGGATATGCGCTCTTCTACCTCTCCTTGAATATGGTATTTGGCAAATATTTGGTGATAATTTTTTAAAAATACCCAAGTCATTTCATTAGATATGGTTTCCTGTTAGAGAGACAACATGGGAACCCTTAATGAAGAGTCAGGAGACTCAAGTTCCAGCCCTGACCATGCCCCTGATGTCAGTGTGACCTTGGGCAGTTCCCCCGCTCCGCCCAGGCGTCAGCCTCCTCTTCCCAATGAGGCGTGGAGACGAGACCAGTGGCTCTGGGTCAAGGCTGCACACATGGATCCCCCGGGGAGCTTTAAGACCATTCCAGTGCCTGTCTCCATCCTGGACCAACCAACCAGGATCTCTGGAGATTCTTTTTTTTAATCTCCTCAGGTGATTTTGTTGCTCAGTGTGAGTCAAAAACCACAAGACAAGATGATCTCAAATTCGCTTCTGTTTCTCACATTCTAGGATTCTTCTCTGCTAAAATTAGACTTGCTTGTTCATCACTAAGTGAACTGGTGGGGAGAGAGGCATCTGCATTTTGTCGAGCTCTCGGGGTTTTAATTTAGGCTGCGTCTATGTGGGCAACAGGAGCTGAGGCCTGAGTCAGCAGCAGGTGAATCAGATCACCACGGATGAATCCCATCCCAGGGCAGGCTCTCACAGCTCCCGCACAGCAGCTTGGGGGGGTGGGGGCGGGCGGAGGATCTGGGATGTGCTGGGGTTTCAGGCTTGAAAACACAGTTCATAAAGGTTGTTGGGGATCACATGAAAGATGTAGCCTCATATGGCTGGCTCGTGTGGCTTAGAGTGTAGAGAGGTGGAAAATAGAAAGTGCATTTGGCACACAGATGCCAGCTTCCTGCGACAGTCTAGAAAGAGGGATGGAGGCGGTGAAGTGACAAGAGAAAGGAGACCTGTGTTTCAGTCTGAGCCTTGGTATGAATTTTCTGGGTAACCCTGTATAGGTCACTTCCCTTTTAGTGGCAAGGGGGGGGGGCTCAGTTTTCTCACTTGTAAAATAGAGTGTTTGAACTAATCTCTTACCTACCCATAGGATTTAGCCACCCAACACTTTCTCATGTTTTTATCCTGTTTGACTTTCACAGTAAGTATCCAGGGGCTGGGCATGGTGGCTCCTGCCTATAATCCTAGCACTTTGGGAAGCTGAGGTGGGTGGATCTCTTGAGGCCAGGAGTTTGAGACCAGCCTGGCCAACATGGCGAAACCCTGTCTCTGCCAAAAATACAAAAATTAGCAGGGTGCAGTGGCGTGCACCTGCAATCCCAGCTACTTGGGTGACTGAGACAGGAGAATAGCTTGAACCTGGGAGACGGAGGTTGCAGTGAGCCACGACTGTGCCACTGCACTCCAGGCTGGGCAACAGAGTGACACTCTGTCTAAAAACAAATGAACAAACAAACAAAAAGCATCCAGGGCATCTGTGATAGACTCCCCACCCCTGACTTTTTCAGCAGGCTCAAGAGGAAAATGGGTCGCCAAAACCACATAGCAAGGACCCTCGTGGCTTTTAAGCTAGTATTCTTATTCACTGGATCACCAGCAGTTCTAAACTTCTAAAACTTCCTCTTGACTTCGGTGTTCTAAGGACAAATAACATATATTCTAGGATGTTGCGTATGTTAATAGCAGGGCTAAGAAGAAATAAAACCATTTTGCCGCTCAGAGGAAATTAGAATTCCAAAAAGGAAGGCTGAAAAGAAGGAATGAGGGAAAGAGGAAGGAAGGAGAGAAGGAAGGGAAGGGCCTAGCTAAATTTCCATTGATGGGCAGAATGCCTGGGGCTAGTATGACCTTCCACCAGACCGCCAGACCGAGGCACAAAACCGCGACTTTCTCTCTCACTTGGTTTTGTGCCACACCACATCGCCAGGAGTGAGTGACGGGAGAAAACAGCACGTCAACATTGCCTGTTGCTTCATTCTTTGTAGATATTGGCAAGGCTGGATTTAGCACTGGGGAACTGGATTTTTTTTTTTAAAAAGACTAGATCTTCCTCAAAACTCAAAAAGGACTATTTTTGAACTCTGAAAAAGAACATTGAGTTCTGTTTCCTCTCCCTGCCTTGGCAGAGTTCGCTCCTTTGGTAATTCCACTCAGGACGCAGGGAGATAACGGCACACATCCCCAGCTGCTCCAGCTGCCAGCTGCTCAGGCTGGCTCTAGGCAGATGGCTGGAAGATGTTCTTCTACATCTCAGGAACAGGTGGGAGAACTGGCTCCAGTCCAGGACTTGGATGCAGTTGAACTGCTCCTGGATAAGATACACCCTGCCACTGGTAGGGTAGCCGGACAGGTGCCTAAGCACATGGAAGTAGCCAGAAGCCAGGGGGTGGTCTAGCTAAGCCTGCCTCTGATAGCCGCAAGACTCTCAGGTTGCCAGCTGCCTTTAGGGGTGAGTGGCCAGAGGCCATCCCATCGAAATGATGAGTCTCCCTACCTCACTTCCTTCCTGGGTCCTGCCCCACCTGAAAGGTCCCTAAAGGCCATCCAGCATCACCTCGCTGAGTAGGCAGGGGAGGCACTGGGAATTTGCTTCCTGACTCCCAGCAGCTTCTGACCTACAACCCAAGGCTGTGCGCCAAGAACTTAGTCCCGCCAGGAACTTGTGCACTCTGCTTGTCACCCAGCAGGGAAACTTTTAATGTTGAAATCTACATGTTTAGGGGATAAAAGACTTTACGGTTTTAAAAAAAATACATGTTTCTGGTCTGTCCTCCTCATCAGCTCTTGGGCCTCCCAAAGTCAAGGACTGGCTCTGGTTCATCCTAGTATCTGGGAGGTTGATAATGTGCAGTGGCTCAGTCAACAGACAGGTGAAAGGATGAGTGACGCACCTTACCTGTGTCACACTTGAGTTAGGAGGGCACACCTGAGGGTGCCCCCCAAGCTCCTACCATCAGCAGGTAGCAAGCCTGCCACGCCACCCCTGCAGAGCACACATCTCAGAGGGGCCTGCCCTTCCCAGCCCAGAACGGCTTCTCCTGCCACTCCCAAGTCCTGGACCTTCTCCATGCGCGTTTTCAGTGCTACTCTTCTGCTCCTAGGCTCTTCTCCATAGCTCTTCCTGGTCTCCCCAGCCCCACCCCCTGGACCAAGTGCCCCCTCACACGCTGTCCTGATTCTCTTTAGAGACTCGCTCTCATTGGTCACTTCATACGTGCCTGGTGTTTGTTTAACGTGGGCTCTGAGAAGGTGGAAACTGGGCTGTTTTCTTACCATTCTTTCGCCAGGGGCTAGCCAGAGACTAAATGGATGGCACTGACTGTGTGTGAACGAGCAAGCAAGGGCCGAGCTGATGGAAACGTTCCACCTGGAGACAGGCCGTACTGAGTACAGGGGACCTGGATGCCCCATGTCCTTCTCGCCCTACTCTTCCTTCAGTGAGTCACCCACACTCTTGGCCCCAGCCACCCGCTCCATGAAAAAGGGCCCCAACCACCCATCACTCTCATGGGCCTGCTCCGCCCAGCACCCCCAACACCGTGTTCAAAGTCCAGCCTGCATCTCATGCGGAGTTTCTGAAGTCAGCTCTCGGCAGAGCTCTCCTCATCAGCCACATAGCCTGTTTCCTGCTGCCTCAGACCAGAAAGCCTGGCACCATCTCAGCTGCTCGGCCTCTGAGCCGGCACTAGGAACTGCTGGCTCTTGGTGAAGCTGCATCTCAGATGCAGTCTCACAGCTCTGCCCAGGTCTCGACCTCATCCAGGGCCTGCCTCCTCCCTCCTCCCAGCCTGCAGAACACTGCTTCCTCTCCACGCAAACCCCTGCTGCCAACTAACTCTCTCGCATCCCCTAGTCCCAGGTTTCATCTCTGGTGTGGCATCCAGAGCCTTTCCTAATGTGACCCGCCTGTCCTCAGCCAGCTTCTCCAGCCTTGCCCATCACCCTCTGCGCCCTGTGCCCTCCCCTACCCTGGAGGGCTTTAGTCAGGTTACATGGGTGGTGACGCTGCCCGTAGGCCCTAGAATGAGGCTGCCTGGGTTTAAACCCTTTGGGCAAGGCATTTAACCACACCTTGCCCACTTTCTCCATCTGTAAAATGAGGACAGTAATAGAAGTGACTTCATAGGATTGTTTTGGTCAGTAAATGCCACAAGGTCTTGAGAGCAACTCACATAGCACCTGGGACATGGTAGGTGGTCAACAACGTTCAGTCCCTCCTTCCCCAGGGACGCTGCCCCCTTTCAAATGTCCAACATCAAATGACAGGCATCCAAGCTTAGCCAGTTTCCACTGGTGTAGACTTACAGCTCCCTTCTCCTTCCCAGACATCAGCAGGGTATTGTATCGTTAACAGATAATGATAAATAGCCACGCCAAAAAAAAAAAAAAAATTAAGAGAAATAGTTTCAAGAAAGCAACACAGAAACCTAGCACACGGTTGCAGCTCTGTTTTGGCACAGGAACTACAGGAGCGGGAGGTTGTGACAGCAGTCATTTGATAATCCCTTGGAACTGCCTAATGAGGGGAGTGACGTCATGGAGGGTGATTGGAGGAGAAAGTCCAGGGTAAAAACAGCCCCAGCGTTGGTCAAGGTGGAGACCGCGCACCAAGCCATCAGCCACCTCCCTGCCTCGCAGACTAACCCGAAGTCCAGGGACCCCCATCAGGGAGATGGTTTAGTTGAAGTGTGACATATAATATATGGGCGCAATGGAGGATCTACTGTGACTTGTGTGGTCTCTGACGGGATAAATCCCTACCCTAGCAAACTAGGTTCTGGAGTTAAGTGCTCCCTTTCCACCTGGGTGAAGCACTCATTGCTTCTGTACTTCACAATGAACAGGAAAACCATTCTCTCCCAGTCTTGATAGCCTTCAAGCCACTGCCCTTTGTCCCTCTTCAAATTTCCTGTCTCCTGAGGAAAGGGCTGTCTGGACTTGGGGTCTACACATTGGCTCTCTGCATTCACTCCTCAGGTCCCCCACACCTGGCTTCGCCTGTTGCCATCCAGAGTGCCCTTTGGGTAGAGGTGAGTCTGCTCACTGCCCTGCACATCCCCAGCAGCTCCCCCACCCCTGCACGAAAGTCATCAGAGTCATGCACAATACCACCACCCACACGACGCAGAAGGCAGCTGTGGCCGGCCGGGTCCCCAGTGCTCTTACCCTCTCCTCTCAACCATGGCCTCTGGCCTCACATGCCTCTGAGCCTCCTGGCCAGCCCCGAACCCTCACTCTGTCTCCGTGGCCACTACATCTGATTCTGCCCTTCTTGATTTGGCCTTTGGTTTCCAGCCTATTTGTGGCTAACTGATCCCCATTCTAGCTTTGCCCCATTTCCACGATTTGACACCCCCACTTCCCGCTGCCAAAGGCTTCTACAAGGATCATGTGTTCTGCTTGGAGCCTGACAACACTAATGATGCCCAAATCTCTATCCTAAATGGGAACCCCCTGTAGCGCTCCAGACCTTCCTATACGACTGACCCCACTTGGGTGGCCCACAGGCGCCTCAAATGCCACAGGTTGTAAACTGAACTCAGTATCTTCCCTCTTCCGGCTCCTTTGTTGCCATCTGTCACTAATGGCACCAACACCACTTAGTGTCTGAGGTTACCCTGCTTGACTCTTCTACCTTGCTCTCATAGCCAATCAGTCACAGGCATCCGCTTCTACCCTCTCCCCTGCCCACCTGCCTCGAGCCTCTCCTCACCCCACCCACGCTGGGCTATGATTAGTAGTCTCCAAGCCTGCAGAATAAAAACCCACCCACTCCCTGGGTCAGGGAGCACAGTAGGTGGGGAGTGTACAGGGTGCTGGATGTGGCCAGAGCCTGACCCTCCCGGGGATAGAACACACAGCATTGGGACAGGGACTAGACAGGAGCAGCAGCGAAGTAGGGGGTGGGGAAGTGCTCTGAATATCAGGCCACCTTCTGAAGGTTTGGGATAGTTTGTGAAGATCGTATGGAAACACACATGAAGATGGATGGCATAGGGCAAATATGCAATATACAAGGGTGACCCCCTCCAAGCCCGGCTCACTGAGCTGACTGCAGGCAAAGTGCAAAGTTGTAAAGATCGAGCCCTTAGTAAGCTTCCCAAGCCAAAGACACCAGAGGCCCTCTGTCTGTTTCCCCTCTATCCTCTCTTCCCAAGCGGCTTGGGCAGGATTCAGCACAAATGGCTGGCAAAGGGCATCTGTGGGCTCTCCCTGAGATGCAGCCACGTCCCTCTGGGATGGGGTCCCATAGCAACAACAGATGGCTCCGTGGTGTGATGGGTTCGGGTGGTTTTCTCTCTGTTTTCCTTGTTTTGGTTTTTGAGAATGGATTTTTATTTTAACACACTCTCGGTCTCCTCTAGTTCTTCTTAGAACTAGAGGAGGTGTTCATGCTGAAATGAGCCCTACAGGGTTCCCTGCAGATGTGGGTCAACTCCTTCTGGAGGATGTGGAAAGCTCCTGGAACGCCTCTTACCTGCAATGTCGCAGAGTTCTGCATCTGAAGCATTTGCCAAGGCTTCCTCCAGCTCCGGTTCCAGCGTCACACTTTCCAGCACGGGATCCATTGGCTTCTGCTTAGGAACCCAGACCTTTCCTGCAAACACACAGGGGACCTGTTAATGGAGTGGTTGCAATAGGGCAGCCTCTGGAGATGGCCGTGCATGGACCACTGTAGAGCCCTGTGGGTCCCTCCATGCTGACAGTCCCTTCAGGTTTCTCCCTCTAGGGACCAACTTCCTCAAAAACAGGAATCAGGGCTCTCCAACACAGCACTCCTCACACTTGAAAAGAATGATTTTATAACTTGGTCCAAGCCAACTACCCTCTATCAAAAACATTGGTCATAACCAAACAATCTGTAAGTAGGAAAAAAATACAAAAGAAAAATATAATAGAATGTCATAATCTGGGACACCCTAACCAAAGGTTCCGAGACCTTGAGAAATGAGAAAATGTATAAACATTTCTAAACAAACAAATAAAATATGAAAAAGGAGCAAAAAAATGCATCCTTGCCTCATTACCATTTTTTTAAGTGTCAGATTCATAATGGAATGAGGGGAGTAAAGAGGTACATATGAGGATGGCCACTGTCATGCCCACTTGTAGGAACTGGTGAAGAAATTATGGTGCGTCCATACAATGGACTTCCAGCAGTTAGCATAAGGATGATGGAGATTGCTACTTACTAAGGAGAATGCCTAGGACAAATGTTGTGTGAAAGTGCAAGTTTACAAAGTAGCACGAACAACTTAATTCCATTGATGAGAAATTGCATATGTATATTTATTTATGCAACATTTATTGAGTGTGTCTTATGTGCCAGGCACCTTTCTAGGGGTAGGGGAGAGTAGCGAGTGAAATCCTCAAGAGCTTCCAATGTAGTAAAAGGAGACAGATAATAAACATATAAAGATATGGAATGGTATCAAGCATTATGGAAGGAGACAAAGCAGGACAAGGGCCTAGAAGATGCCTGGCTGGGGAGTGGGTGGGGGCCACTGCTGTTTTGGAAAGGGTAGTCAGAGAATGCCTCACTGAGACGACAGCCTGTAATCTGGGACCTGACAGAAGTGAGGAAATGAGCCCCTAAGATCAGAAACAAGACAAGGGTGCCCACTTTCACTGCTGCTATTCAACATTGTACTGGAAGTTTCCGTCAGAATAAATAGGAAAAAGAAGTCAATGGAATCTAAACTAGAAAGGAAAAAGTAAAATGGTTTGCTTGTAGATGATATAATCTTATGTGTAGAAAACCCTGAATTTCCACACAAAAAACTATTAGAACTAACAAAGTCAGCAATATTGCAGGGTACAAGATCGACATACAAAACTAAGTGGTATTTCTGTACATCAGCAATGAAAAATTTGAAAAGGAAATTTAAAAAGCAATTTCATATAATACATCCAAAAGAATAAAACTTGGGAATAAATTCAACCAAAGAGATAAAAGACACGTACAATGAAAACTGTGAAACATTACTGAGGGAAATTGAAGACCTAAATAAATGGGAAAATATTTTAAGTTAATGGATTGCAACGCTTAATATTATTAAGATGGCAGTGCTACCGAAAGCAATCTACAGGTACGGTGTAATCCTTATCAAAGTTCCAGTAGTCCTTTTTCTAGACATAAAAAAGGCGATCCTTAAATTCATCTGAAATTCTGGGCCACAAATGCCAAAACAATCTTGAGAAAAATTAGAGCCCTCATACTGATTTCAAAACTTACTAAAAAACTAAACTCTGTAGTGCTGACATAAGGACAGACAGACAATGAAATAGAATTGACAGTCCAGAAAGAAACGAAAACATCTATAGCAAATTGATTCTTAACAAGGGTGCAAAGTTCATTCAATGGGGAAAGAATAATCTCTTCAACAAATGGTGTTGGGACAACTGAATATCCACAGGCAAGAGACTGAAGTTGGACCCCTGTTTCAAACCGTATGTAAAGGTGAACTCAAAATGGAATGACTTAAATATAACAGTTAAAACTATAATATTCAGGCTGGATGAAGTGGCTCATGGCTGTAACCCCAGCACTTTGGGAGGCTGAGGTGGGCAGATTACTTGAGGTCAGGAGTTCGAAACCAGCCTGGCCAACATGGCAAAACCCCGTCTCTACTAAAAATACAAAAATTAGCTGGGTGTGGTGGCGCCTGTAATCCCAGCTACTCAAGAGGCTGAGATAGGAGAACTGCTTGAACCTGGGAGACAGAGGTTGCAGTGAGCAGACCTTGTGCCACTGCACTCCAGCTTGGGAGACAGAGTGAGACTCCATTTAAAAAAAAAAAAAAAAAAAATATATATATATATATATATATATATATATATATATATGGGGAATATTCAGTTGTCCCAACACCATTTGTTGAAGAGATTATTCTTTCCCCATTGAATGAACTTTGCACCCTTGTTAAAAATCAAAATATTATATATATATATATATAATTATTAGAAGAAAACATAAGGATATGTTTCTATGACCTTAGAATTAGCAATGGAGTCCTAGAAATGATGAAAACATTAGCAACAAAAGAAAAAATAGATCAACGGGACTTCATCAGAATTTAAAAGTTTTGTGCATCTAAGGTGACTATCAAGAAACTGAAATGACAATATACAGAGGGGAAAAATATTCACAAATCACATCTATGATAAGGTCTAGTATCTAGAATACAGAAAGAACTTTTACAACTCAACGACTAAAGGAAAAACAACCCAATTTTAAAATGGGTAAAAGATTTGAATTAACATTTCTCCAAAGAGGATATACATATGGCCAATAAGCACATGAAAAGCTGTTCAGCACCACGGCTTGTTAGGGAATGCAAATCAAAACTACAGTGAGACGCCACTTCACACCCATGAGGATGGCTACAATTTTAAAAAACGGAAAATTCGTGTTGGAAAGGACGTGGAAAAGTGGAAGCCTCATACATTGCTGATAGGAATGTAAAATGGTGTGGTTGCTATGGAAAAGAAGTTTGGCAGTTACTCAAAAAATTAAACACAGGCTATACTGTATGATTCATCCATTCCATCCCTAGGTATATACTCCCAAAGAATTAAATACAGGTATTCAAACAAATACTGGTACAGGAATGTTCAAAGCAGCGCTAGTCACAATAGCCAGGAGGTAGAACGAACTGACATGTCTATCAGTGGATGAATGGATATACAATCGTGAAATGTCATTCAGGTATAAAAAGGCATGAAGTGGCGATTTGTGCTGTGACATGGATGAGTCTAGAAAACATTGTGCTCAGTGAAAGAAACCAGACACAAAAAGTCACATATGGTATGATTTCATTTAGAGGAAATATACACAATAAGCAAATTCATAGAAACAGACTGGTGGTCACTAGGGGCTGGGGCAGAGGGAGCCATAGAGTACTTAACTGTGTAACGGGAACAGGGTTTTGCTTTGGAGCAACAAAGTGTTTTGCACCTTCATAGAGGTGGTGGCGGCACAGTGTTGTGGACTGTTCATTTTTAAATGGTTAATTTTATGTTATGTAAGTTTTACCTCAATTTAAAGAACCTACACAGCTCACTGTAGCTGTTGATGGAGGATGAGCTGATGGGAGTGCGGGTGGAGGTGCGGAGATGCTTAGGAGGTCGGTGTGGGTGCAATACCAGAGTCGGAATGATGAAGGCTGCGAGTGAGTGGGAAGCGCATAGAGAAATATCCAGAAAGATGTTCACTAAAATGGGATCAGTGCTTATTTTCAGTGAAGGAAATGATTTTGAATTACTTAGCTTTATTGTGTAAATTGTTTATAGCAAAAATCAATTATCTATCAGCAAAACATGCAACAGAATCATTTGGGGGGAAAATGTATCATAACCTCTGTTCATATCAGATTCCAGGGATCCAGAAAAGAGGAACACATACAAGGAAAACAAAATCCCTAAAAAGGAACTCAAGTATTAAAATGACTAATGCGATGTCTGAGATGAATATTCAATAAACATTTAAGACCTGTGGTTTATTATACCCTATAACGGGTTCCTCCAGTGAGGGTGGCAACTCTGAGCCACTGTAAGAGGGAGCTAGACTTCTTCCCTTCGTCTTACCAGAGGCATGTGAATGTGATGGCTGGAGCTTCAGCAGCCAGATAGACCGTGAGGACAAAGACAAGTTGTAGGGATGGCAGAATGAAAAGCTGGAAAGGGTTGTGATCCATGACGCTAAGCAATATGCCTTACTCGCCCCGGAATGCCTAAGAAAATTAAACTCCTTGATTAAGTCTCTGTTACGTTTTACATTTTCCTCCCAGCACTTGCAGCCAAATCTAATTCTAATGAAAGCATCCCGCATGGAGCTGTATTCTGGTCTCCCCCACTTGAAGGAGAAGGCCTCACTTTCCAAACTTCTCAGGGCTTTGTGCCAGTTTACGGCTCTTCCCACATACTATCAGGTCTTGCAGTGTGGGGTGCTGTTTCCCGGCAGCCCAAGCTGAATGTAGGCCCGGTGTGGGGAAGTGCTTGGTAGAGGCTGGACTGAAATGGCCCTCGCCTGCCAATCAGAGCTGGAGGGTCTCCTGCCCCACTGGCTCTGAGACCTCCGCTTATTCAAGCCCTGAGAATTCCAACAACTAGCATTTAAATCCTCTAAGATGATGATGATAATGATGACGACGATGACGATGAGAATGATGAACCCTTTAGGCTTGCCGCTATATGGAAGTAGAATGAATGCTAACTATTCTCCTTGGTCAGCCTGGTTTTTCATGAAGGTAGTCCAGCTCTAGGAGGCTAGAGAGCTTTTCCCGACTCTGCCCAGTCCAGCGTTCCGTGGAGGAGTGACAGGACTGTGTGCCACTCAGACTCCCTTTTCATCCCCGACACCATCCTCCAGGTCCCCCCCTGTGAGGGCTGTGGGTACATGAGGAAGCGGATGCCAGCACCAGCTCACCTTGCTTGGTGTCCAGCCAGGTCTGCTGCCCATCCCCACTCCCTCCCCTTGTCCTCATCCTCTCTGCTGCTACCCACTCCAGGATCCCTCTGACCAGGCAATACTTTCACAACTCAGAAATTCTATAATCTAGATGTCCCTTACACCTCCCTGGCCTTCCAGTTTTCAGTAGAATCTGGATTGAGCTCCAGTTCCAGGGTTTGGAATGGCTCAAAGTCCTCTGCACAATGTCTGCCCCTGCGTGCATCCTCATTTTATGAAGCAGCTACTCAGTGCTGGGCATTGTGCGAATACAACAGCGATACAGGGGTGCCAGCCACAGACATGGACCCGGGGCTCACAATGCTTGCATTCTTGGGGGGTGGAGAGAATGGAAGAGACTGAAAAGAACCAACTGATTACACAACTAATTAATTAGAATTAGCGCTTTCATTCAACAAATATTTATTAGGTGCCTTCTATGGGCTAGGGATTTATTAGCTGCTGGGAACAAAATGATGAACAAGACAGATACGGTCTTTGCACTCGTGGAGCTGGTATTCTAAGGAAGTAGTGCACAAGATCCATTAAACATTTATTTAATTTTAACTCATCCATTCACCCAACAAATCTCTACTCAGTCCTACTATACAGCAGGCCTCATGCTGGCTGCATGCTGGGGGTACCACTTTAGCAAAAACAGCCCAAGTGGTTGCCCTCAGGGAGTTTACAGGCTAGTGAGAGAGAGAGATCAAACATAAAGCAATGCTGGTAAGATGTGAGTTAGTCTGAAGGACGCACGCAGGCCCCTGAGTTGGAAAATAACCAAGCAGAGGAGTTGGAGAGGGGTTGCCTGTCCTGAACAAAGTAGACAGAGATGGCTTCCCTGAAAGAGAAGACAGTACAGTTGAGACCTAAAGGATAGTAACAACTAATACTTGGGCAGCATTCACTTCGGGCCAGATGCTGTTCTAAGTGATGGACAGAAATCTGAACTCACTTAGTCTTCATCATGAGGCTGGTATTTTCATCGTCCCTGTTTTGCAGAGGAGGAAATGGAGGCACAGTAGCTTAAAACATTTACATCTATTCACACAGCTAGTTTAAGTGTAGTGCCAGGATTGCAACTGAAATAGATCTAGCTCCGGGCTATTTCTAACCATTATATCTTACCAGGCAGGTAAGGGGACCAGGACTATATATAGGGAGTATGTGCAAAGGTCCTGAGGTGGAAAGTTTGAGGAACAGAAGGAGACCTGTGGGACAATGGGATCAGGGGGATGAAAGAGGAGGGTAGAGGGTTTGGAGAGCAACGGGAAGTCCTAGAAGAATGGGTGATCAGGGAGGCCCTCTCTGTTCCCTGGGACCTTCAAGATGGCTTGCCTCAGGCTGGAGCACAGAGTCTAGAAGGACAGACAAAGGAAGGGAAGCTGCAGCTGCCAGAGAGAGGAACTTTGGAGAAAGAGCAGAGAGAATCCAGGTGGAGATGGTTAGTTCATCTCTAATCCCTGGTTTGCACAGGATGGTCCCTGCTTAGGCCTCATGTCCTGATGTCTTTTTTTTTTTTTTTTTGAGACTGAGTCTCACTCTGTCACCCAGGCTGGAATGCAGTGGTGCGATCTCCGCTCACTGCAACTGCTGCCTCCTGGGTTCAAGTGATTCTTCTGCCTCAGCCTCCTGAGGATCTGGGACTATAGGCTCGTGTCACCACACTTGGCTAATTTTTGTATTTTTTAGTAGAGACGAGGTTTCGCCATGTTGGCCAAGCTGGTCCCAAACCTCCCTGACCTCAGGTGGTACGCCTGCCTTGGTCTCCCAAAGTCCTGATGTCGTTATGAACAGTCCCTTCTTTTACTCTCAAAACTGTCTAGGTTTGCATAAAAAATAATCAGAACATCCTGGCGAAAAAGGGTTTAGGGAAAAGTTTTGCAAATTTGAGTGAATAGGACTCTTTTCTCAGTCTACCCCAAAACTTCATGAAATCTACATCATCCACAGATGCTTTTGAAGTTGGGTTTGGGTGTTTTGGCCAGGCAGGGATGAGGACAAGGAGGCCCAGTCACATTTGGCCCAGTACTGGGCCTGGCAGGGCCTGGTATACAGTCGGCACTCAGTGATGCATGGCGAGTGGCATATTCATAACAGCAGCATTGTTCAGTACCTCGTTTTTCCCCTGTGTAGGGGACCAGATCTTCTCGGTCCTTAAACTCCTTTGCTTGCTTTTCCAAGTGATCCAAGAGCTCCTCTCTTTTAAAGGGGCCTGTGGGCGCCTTGGTGGTCTGATCCTTTTGCCTCAGGCCTGCAGGCAGCAGTGCATTCTAAAGTGGAGGTTGTCGGGGGGCAGGAAAGAGAGAAAGAGAGAGAGAGAAAGAGAGAGTGGTCAGCTGCTGAAGACTTGCACTTCTCCAGAAACTCATCATCAAACAGCAGGGACCTCAGAGCTCATGGAATCCATGGTGTGCCTTGTTTTACATGTAAGGAATCTGAAACCCCAGGAGGGGCAGGGGCTTGCCCCAGGTCGAAGGCAGACAAGGAGCAGAGAGAAGTTAGGACTCAGGTTTCTCAATCCTCCAGCATGTCCCTGCCTCTAACATTTTTTTCAGACGAGGAGGTGAGGGGTCAAGGCAGCCGACTCCAGCCTGAGCACAGAAGACACTGAAAGAGCATCTGTTGAGGGATGAATACGATTGAGTTGTTGTTTGGATGCATAAAGAGATTTAGATATTTACAGGAGTTGAGTATCAAGTGGTTGGAAAGAGAAGCAGCCAAAGGGGGTTGACTTGGGGCCCTGGATGGAGAATCAGGCAGGAAGAGGCAGACAAAAAAAAAAAAAAAAAAAAAAAGCTGGAGAAAGGCCCAGGAAAGCAGCGAGGTGCGCAGAGCCCTGCAGAGCTAACAGGTGGGCGGGGCATGCTCTCTGGGCACAGCCTCTGCTGGCTCTACCTCTCACTGCCTTCTCACCTCCTGATGGGTTTGTGCTCACGACACACTGGTGGTTAAATATTTTGAACGTCGCCCCTGGAGATGGGTATCTCAAGAAACATAACATCAACCAACTGTTCCCTTCTCTTCTTCAAACATAAGCAGGCTTCTAGGTGAGGGCTTACTACTAAAGCAGATTCCTAATTAGGGGGGATTGGAGTTATCCTCACCAGCTTCACTTTAACTCAGCCCCCGCCGTACCTTAGGGAGTCAAAGATATAAGCTATCATCCTATAGCTGCAAGGATGCTCAGAGATCATCTAGTGCATACACTCTCCATCAGGGAAAACTGAGGCCTGGAGCAAGGAAAGATTTGCCCGAGGAGTTTCAGGACAGGTCTAGCACAAAAACCAGGGTTCTTCTTCAGATTTAGGGGGGGAGGAAGATCTTCATTTCTAATTGCTGTGTGCTCCCTGTCTCTTCCTGCATTCTCAGAGCTAGCAGGTGATACATGGGAGGCTGGTATGGAAAGAACATCACCCCAAAGATATGCACCCTCAAACTGGCTAAGTTGAAGATGGTCTCCCTCTATTGCGCCCAGGCTGGAGTGCAGTGGTGTGATCTCGGCTCACTGCAGCTCCTGCCTCTCAGGTTCAAGCGATTCTCCTGCCTCACCCTCCTAAGTAGCTGGGATTACAGGCACCCACCCACCATACCCAGCTAATTTTTTGTATTTTTAGTAGAGTCAGTGTTTTACCATATTGCCCAGGCTGATCTCGAACTTCTGACCTCAGGTGATCTGCCCACCTCGGCCTCCCAAAGTGCTGGGATTACTGTGCCCGACCCCACCTCCAATCTTTGTACCATCAAAATGCATATCTTTTACAAACTCCGGATCCTTTTCTGAAAGCCCCCTCTGTAAGGGGACTGTTATTAGGCATATGAAGATCAACGTATGCCCGGCACATAGAGGGATACAGCCTGGGAGGGAATACTACTGTTTAATGCACCATGTTTTAAAAGATGTACTATCTTTGTTTTTTCTTTTTTGAGGCAGAGTTTCACTCTCGTTTCCCAGGCTGGAGTGCAATGGTGCGATCTCAGCTCGCCACGACTTCTGTCTCCCAGGTTCAAGTGATTCTCCTGCCTCAGCCTCCCGACTAGCTGGGATTACAGGCATGCGCCACCACACCTGGCTAATTTTGTATTTTTAGTAGAGACAGGGTTTCTCCATGTTGGTCAGGCTGGTCTCGAACTCCCAACCTCAAGTGATCCACCCAACTCAGCATCCCAAAGTGTTGGTATTATAGGCATGAGCCACCACGCGATGCTTATGCTTTTAACACCACAATGCTGTTTCAGTAAGAGTCGTGGCTGTAAGGTCAGGAGACTGGGCTGTGACCCTGCCTCTTAGAGGGCTGTAAGTGAGCAGGGCCCACCCAGCATAGAGCCCAGATAACAGGCCTGGCAAATGGTGCTGGTGTGCTTGCAGACAGCTTTAGGCCACAGATCAAAAGAGACACTAGGAGCTGAAGCTTTTTATGAGAGAACAGTAGGTAGAAAACCAAGGCCCAACACTTGGGGTTGGAAGTTTCAGGAACATAGGTGATGCTACACACATCCCAGTTTTCCTTAAGCACTCAGATATTGCCCACCATGATAGGCAGGACAGATGATGCTCCCAGGTGAGCCATGTTTCTGTGGGCATGTCCCAGGTTAGATGGGACTTCCTGTAGCTAGCTGTATCTGCCTACTCCTTCTCTTCCATGGCAGGGAGCTTATTGTGATGCAAGAGAGTGAGAGAATACCTCATTGCCCTGCAAACGTCAATGTGTGACTACCCATAATGGATAATCCAAATTCTTTGTGACATGCCTGCACCTCATAGTTGATCCCACATCAGGCTTCAGCCCTGACTTGGAGTAATAATGATCCAACTGCACAATCTTGGGCAAGTCCCCTAAATCTCATTGTGCCTCAGTTTCCATGGCTGTAAAATGTGAATAATGAGAGTTGCTTTCTCATAGAGTGGCTGAGAAAATTAAACGAGATAATGCAGAAAGTGTGCTTAGCACAGTGCCTAATGTAGTGAACAGCCAAAAATGGGTACTTATGGTCACTTCCATTGTTATATAATCAGGTAAAATATATGTTAATGGGAGATTGGTTACCCAAATATATATGTTTAACAGGGAATGCATTATCCAAGTATAAATTCAAAAAACTAAAACACACAAATATAAAATGAATTAAGCACTGAAATCAAGTGCTCCTGTTTCTTAGGAATCCCCACAGGGAAGGCCTACAGATTTTCATTACCATAAAGGGTTTTGATGTCAGTAAGATGCTGGGGCACGTACTGGCCCCAGAAAGGCTAAGTACTGCAATAGAAGAAATCCAGGGGTCGTAACTGAGGGGAGAAGGGTTTGCAGACTCTCATCTCTTTTCCAGTCCATCTGGTAGCTGCCACGGATTTAGTGAAAGCAGAGTTTCTCAACTTCAGCACAACTGACATTCTGGGCTAGATACTTACTGTCGCAGAGGCCGCACTACCCACTGGAGACTGTTTAGCGGCCCTTCTGCTCTCTATCTTCTAGATGCCAGGAGCACTGTCCCCCAAGTTGTGACAAACAAAAATGTCTCCAAACATTGCCAAACTACTTCTTTTTTTCTTTCTTTGATAGAGTCTCACTCTGCTGCCTTGGCTGGAGTGCAGTGGTGGGATCTCGGCTCACTGCAACCTCTGCCTCCCGGGTTCAAGCAATTCTTCTGTCTCAGTCTCCCGAGTAGCTGGGACTACAGATGCGTGCCACCATGCCTGGCTAATTTTGGTATTTTTAGTAGACATGGGGTGTCGCCATATTGGTCAGGCCGGTCTTGAACTCCTAACCTCAGGTGATCCACCCACCTCGGCCTCCCAAAGTGCTGGGATTACAGGCATGAGCCACAGTGCCCAGCCACCATTTTTCCTTTGAGGGGCAAAATTGCCCCTGATTGAGAACCACTGCATTAAATAAAAGGCCGTATAATTATAATATGTTGTATAATAAAGATGTTTTTAATGTATTTCAAAAATATTATTTACATAACATAAAAATATGGCTTCATAGGCCGGGCGTGGTGGCTCATGCCTGTAATCCCAGCACTTTGGGAGGCCGAGGCGGGTGGATCACGAGGTCAAGAGATCGAGACCATCCTGGTCAACATGGTGAAACCCCATCTCTACTAAAAATACAAAAAAATTAGCTGGGCATGGGGGCGCGTGCCTGTAATCCCAGCTACTCGGGAGGCTGAGGCAGGAGAATTGCCTGAACCTAGGAGGCGGAGGTTGCGGTGAGTCGAGATCGTGCCATTGCACTCCAGCCTGGGTAACAAGAGCGAAACTCCGTCTCAAAAAAAAAAAAAAAAAAAAAAATATGGCTTCATTTATTCAAGTCTTTATTGAAAGCAGTTGATTTACAAAAAACAAAAAAGTCAAAGGCCTTTTTTAGTAACTCTAAGCTTATCACATTTTTTAAGTAAATATTGAGAATATCAGCCTCATTAGGAGCTAAAGTTTGTTTTCTTTCTATTAAATGGTATGTTTAATAAAATATCACATGATTTTCAGTTAAAACCAAAGATAGCTACATATTTTTAAGCTCCTGATTGTTTATCACTTTAATTCGTTTTCAAAAACAGCATGTGATCTCCAATTATATATAAAAACTAACTCAAAATGAGTCAAAGACCTAGATATAAGAACTAAACTATAAAACATTTGGAAGAAAACATAGGCATAAATCTTTCTGACTCTGGATTAGGCAACGGTTTCTCAGATAAGATATCAAAACAATAACCAACAAAATAAAAAAGTAGATAACTTGGACTTCATCAAAATTAAAAACATTTGTGCTACAAAGGACACTAGTGAGAAGACAATCCACAGATTGGGAGGAAGTATTTGTAAATCATATCTCTCATAAGAGTCTCATATCTAGAATACACAAAAATCTCTTATAACTCAATAATATATGACAAATAACCCAATTTAAAAATGGGGCCAGGCATGGTGACTCATGCCTGTAATCCTAGCACTTCAAGAGGCTGAGGCAGATGGATCACTTGAGGTCAGAAGTTTGAGACCAGCGTGGCCAACAGGGTGAAATCCCATCTCTCGTAAAAATACAAAAATTAGCCAGGCATGGTGGCGCATGACTGTAGTCCCAGCTACTCAGGAGGCTGAGGCATGAAAATTGTTTGAACCTACGAGGCGGTGGTTGCAGTGAGTCAAGATTGCGCCACTGCACTCCAGCCTGAGCAACAGAGCAAGATTCTGTCTCAAAAAACATATAAACATAAAAATAAAAATGGGCAAGTGGCTGGGTACAGTGGCTCATGTCTGTAATCCCAGCAGTTTTGGAGGCCAAAGGGGGCAGATCACCTGAGGTCAGGAGTTTGAGACAAGTCTGGCCACATGGTGAAACCCCACCTCTACTAAAAATGCAAAAATTAGCCAGGCATATTGGCACACATCTGTACTCCCAGCTACATGTGAGGCTGAGGCGGGAGGATCATTTGAACTTGGGAGGTGGAGATTGCAGTGAGCTGAGATTGTGCCAATGCACTCCAGCCTGGGTGACAGAGCTCCATCTCACAAAAATAAAAACAAAAATAAATAAATTTTTAAAAACAGGCAAGTGATCTGGATAGACATTTCTCCAAAGATGATATACAAATGGCCAATAAGCTCATGAAAAAAATGCTCAATATTATTATGCATTAGAGAAATGCAAATTGAATCTGGAATGACACACCATTTAACAGTCAGCAGGATGGCAATAATTAAAAAAAAACACAGATAATAACAAGTATTGAAGAGACTGCAGAGAAACTAGAATTCTTATACACTGCTGGTAGGAATGTAAAATGATACAGTGCTTTTGAAAAATAATTGTGCAATTTCTCAAAAAGTTAAAGTTACCATAAGATGCAACAGTTCTGCTCCTTGGTGGAAAAGAACTGAAGATGTATGTCCACCAAACACTTGTACATGAATGTTCATAAGAGCATTATTCATAATAACAAAAGTACAAACAAGTCTACTGTTCATAAGCTGATGAATGGATAAACCAAATGTGGTATATCCATACAACTGAGTATTATTCAGCTATGAAAAGAAATGTAGCACAACATGAGTGGCCCTTGAAAACATCATGCTAAGTGTAAGAAGCCAGATGCAAAAGGCCATGTATCATACGATTCCATACAATATATACGAAATGTACAGAACAGTCAAATCTGTAGAGACAGAAGGTAGATTGGCGGTTGCCTAGGGCTGGTGTTATGGACTGGAATGTGTGCCTCCAATTCATAGTTTGAAGCCCTCACCCCCAGAGTGACTATATTTGGACATAGGGCCTGTAAGGAGATAACTGTAGTCAAATGAGGTCATAAGGGTGAAACCCTGATCTGTTAGAATTGCTGTCTCTGTAAGAGGAGACACCAGAGGGCTTGCTGCAACACCTCCTTCCCCAACCAGTCACCATGAGAACACACCGAGGGAAGGCTGCTGTCTGTAAGCCAGGAAGAAAGCCTTGACCAGAAACTGACCCCTGGAGACCCTCTTCTGGGACTTCTAAGTCTCCAGAATTGTGCAAAAAAAAGTTTCTGTTGTTAAAGACATCTAGTCTGTGGCATTTTGTTAGAGCAGCCTGAACAGGCTAATAAAGCTGGGAAGATTGAAGGGAGATGGAGAGTGACAGCTCATGGGCATGAGGTTTCTTTGTGAGGTGATGAAAATGTTCTGAGATTGATCATGATGGTTATATGACTCCGTGAATATGCTAAAAGAACAAACCATTGAATTGTGCACTTTAAGTGGATGACTGTAAACTACGTGAATTGTATCTCAAAAAAGCTGTTATTTTGTAAATGGCATATGTCATCTATGGGAGAATGACAGAAGTGGCTAATGCAGTCACTGCACCAAATGGTCACGGACAGAATGCTGAGGACAGAAGGCTCTTCATGTGCCAGTGGGTGATGCTGAGATTGGCCAGGCTAGAGATGGCCAGATTTCAAATACTGCCTGTTTTACAATGTGATTTGCCTTACTATGCAAATTAGCTGTGGAGAAGTTAAATGAACCTGAAAATACTGCTGTATATCTCTCACGATTATTAGAAGCTAATACTGACTCTCAGACCCAGGCTACCGCACAGGGGAGGAAAAGAATTCTCACAACCATTCTGTTGTTGGCTCTGACCAGGAGAGTATTGGTGATTGTGTATGCATAGAAATGCATCTCTCATTTCTTTCTTTCTTATTCATTCAATATACATCTGCTAAATAAAGCTACATATCCAGGCAGTGTGTTAAGAGGTAGGGCTATGATCCCACAAAGAGAAATTAAAGAATTTGGAGTAACCAGGGAGATGGGAGGTGAATGGAGAAAGTACAGTAAAATTAGAGAAAAGTCTTTCTTTCTTTCTTTCTTTTTTTTTTTTTTTTTGAGAGGAGTCTTGCATGATCTCAACTCACTGCAACCTCTACCTCCCGGTTTCTAGTATTTCTCTTGCCTCAGCCTCCTCAGTAGCTGGGATTACAGGTGCATGCCACCATGCCCGGCTAGATTTTAATTTTTTTAATGTTTAGTAGAGACAGGGTTTCATCATGTTGGCCAGGCTGGTCTCAAACTCCTGACCCTGTGATCCACCCACCTCAGCCTCCCAAAGTGCTAGGATTTCAGGTATGAGCCACCACACCTGGCCTAGAGAAAAGTCTTAATTACACGTAGTTTATTCACTACACACTTGGCAATCAAGATCCTAATGGGAAGGGAAGGTCTACTTTACTGAACAGCAAAGAAGAATCTCTAACTAGCCTATACATTACATTTAAAGGCAGACTTTCATGGTGCCTGTGAGAAATTGAACTCATTTAACCTTTAAGAAATTTAAATCTCAGTCTTAAAGTGTGCACAGGATAAATTTGCTGGGCAAGTGCCTTTTTTTTTTTTTTTTTTTTTTTGTAGTTAGTTCAAAGGGAAACATCAATCTGACTCCACCAAAACAGTCATCAATTCATTAGGGGCACTGAAAGTCACATGCACTTGTCACACAAACATCCTTACCCCAAAGACAGGTTGTGAAATTTGTATATAGGAGTCTGAGCAAATCTTCATGTCCTTACTTAACAACTGGAAATTTACTCATCTGCAGAGGACAGTGACTAATACCTGGGTGATCTTTTTATCATTACCCTACAGGAAAGTTAGTGCAGGTTTTAAGGAGGAGGAAATTCTAGATTCTCTCTCATGTTAGACTAAAATTATATAATAGCTGTGAGTTACCTGGGAGTGGTGGGGACTGGGGCACACTGGAGCTTTTGTCCTCCACACTACTCAGCTCCAGAGAACTGCTGACGTGTAGGAATGTCGATGTAGTAATGAGATCTGCTCACTTTTGTGTGAAATCTCTTGATTTTAAAATATTGACACATAGTCCAAACATTTTAAAAATAATGTTCAGGCCAAATGAAACATATCTGCAAGGCAGACTCAGCCCATAAACTACCATTACGCCACATCTGATCTAAGGTTCATAGCAAACTAAAATTCCATGTAGGAAAGCCAAAATATTCATTCATTTCACAAATATTTACTGTGTATCCTGCCCATATCAGGTGTTGGGCTAGAGAAAGCAAGAGGTATATACATAGGTTTTAACTTTAGAGTTTTTTAAATTTTAAAAATACGAAGTTTAATTTGTTCTTGAAAATGACTATAGAGGTGGAAATTAGGCAACCTTTCCTGTATGCATTTCCCAACTTGTGATTTTTAACATGGTGACTTCCCCTTAAATGTTGTAAAATTAAAACTCGGATGTGCAGCTTGACAGGCTCATGTCGCAGTCTAATTTTCACACCCACACTCTGGAGTCCAGTTGTTCAAAGGACAATGGAAACTTGGACAGATCCTTAACTGTGCCGTTAGGAGTTCTAACACCCTGCAAACAGGTGCCTGTAAAGCTAAATATCAAGTATCTGCACAGTTATCGTTGCTATAGATAGGGCTACGTGAGAAGCCGTCCTGGCTAGAACCTTGTGGGCTTGTTCAGATGTGCACACATAGGCAACAAGCATGCACACACACTACACACACACACACACAGATGTACACATGCACCCATACACACACGATCACATATGTGCATACATGTGCACATGTATGAATGCACACATGCATGAACATACACAAATGCATTAAAAGGATCATAGACTCCTGGCAGCTCAGAAATATAAAGCCCTAAGAGAGTCTCTAAACCAATGATTTTTTTCATTTTCCAATGGGGAAACTGAGGCATAGAAAACTGAAGTTGCTGGCCCAAAGTCACATAGCTTGTTAGCCTCATAGCCAGGAAGCCTGAGCTTACATAAAAATGACACTATATATAATTAGCATGTATATATATTAGCATGGTCAAGGATCTACATAACTATCTTCAGACCAGTGGCTCATCACGCATAAAACCATGCAAAAGCCTTAACCTGGTTCTTCACAGCGACAAAAACACAAGGAATTTTTATCACTTTTCCCAAATACATCAGCTAAGAACAAGGGAATACAAAACGTGGCCCCCCAGGCCTGGGCTCCCGCCATCCTAGGTTCCTTTTCTTGAGACGGAGTCTCGCTCTGTCACCCAGGCTGGAGTAGAGTGGCATGATCTTGACTCACTGCAACACTACAATCTCTGCCTCTCTTGTTGAAGCAATTCTCCTGACTCAGCCTTCCAAGTAGCTGGGACTACAGGTGTGTGCCACCACACCTGGCTAAGTTTTTGTATTTTTGGTAGAGACAAGGTTTCACCATGTTAGCCAGGATGGTCTCAATTTCCTGCCCTCATGATCCACCCACCTTGGCCTCCCAAAGTGCTGGGATTACAGGCGTGAGCCACTGTGCCCGGCCTAGGTTCCTATTCTGTGACTGAATTATACCCAGCTTCTTGGAAGAGGACAGGACAGGACAGGTGGTACAACCTCTTTATCGGGATTGGAAGAAGCCGAGGGCTAGGGAAGGGAGGGGCCTCGCCTGAGGTTACAAGCTGGACCCGGAGCCCAGGACTCTTGATTTCCAGCCTACAGAAAACTTTCCATCCCACCTGACTGCCGTCCTCCGGGAACAGATCCTGGAAACCAGCTGTGGCCGCACGTGAGAGCCAGTTCTCCTCTCCAAGTGTTAGAAAGCCAGCTCTCCACTCCCCTCCTTATCAAATGGGTCTCAGTTTACACATGGAGAAACCGAGGCCCAGGGCCATGGAGTAATTGTCCTGGGGTAGGAGTGAAGCCAAAGCGGCCTCACTTTTCAAACTTCCAGCATTTCAAACAATTTAACCTGAGCATGCCCTAGACGCCCACCCCTGCTCTCTCCCCAACTCCACATCAGGCCAGGCCAAACCTTTCACAGGGCAGCGACTCCCCCAGTTGCCTTTTAGAAGGGATTTGACTGAAAAACCAAAGTGTTTAACTGGCCTTGAGGACTTCTATTTTCCAGTTATCTGCCAGGTCTGTTTCTCCTTATGTAGAACGTAGGTGCTTAGGGTTCTGTCCCCGTGTACAGAGCTCCGCCTCCACATACTGGTCAGCAGCTTCCAGATTCCACTGGAAACCACTCAGTGGAGTGCTCTTCTCACAGACTTTAGCCTGAGAGAGTGGCAGGGACAGGGGAATGAGCCCACGCTCGCCCCAGTCACAGCATGTTCACGTCACAAAGGGACCAGAAGGATCCAAACCTCTAAGAGCCCCCTCTCTCCAGGCACAGCCCCCACCCCAACACACACGCTCTGGGCCTCTTCCGCCCCGTCTTTGCTTTCTCTCCACAAAGAGCTAGGCCTTTGGCTCAGCCGCCCTGACCTTGCTGCAGGGCTGGTGAAACTCAGTAGCTGCCATTTCCCCAGTCAACTTGACAGGGCATTCATGCTGACGGCCAACGGCGCCCTAGTAGTCCAAGCCCAGTAACTGCTTGCGGTGGTACCTACTGGTCATAGCAGCAGTCTCTCTCTGGTATTCACAGTACAAGGTGGGGATGAACCTTCCCTCCCTGGCTCTGTCCTAATCCTCCCTTCCTGCCTCATGCGCAGGGAAAATGTTCCATGTTCCTGTTGTGCTGGGGACTGGCTATGCTGAGACAATGACGGTATGATCTCCGCCCGGAGGGGCTCACAGCCAGAGGGGAGATACCCATCTCAGTGTGCTCATCTTACTCAACCCTGGGCTTCCTGGAGGAGGTGGTCCTGAGCTGAGTCCGAGGGGCCAGGGAGAAGCCAGCCAGGTGAAGAGAGGGAGGGAGAAGCATCACAGGGGGAGAGAACGCATAGGGCAGCAGAAGCCCAGCAGATGAGGGCGGCATGGCCTGCTAGGGAAGGCATGGGGTCTGCAGTGTTCCGAAATGTCTCCTCCCATGGGCACCACCCTCGTTCAAGCCCTTGTGCCTCTTGCTGGGACCACCAGAGCAGCCACCTGGCCGATCCCCCGCTTCAGGCCTCTCCCCTTCTGTTCCTTAGACCCTACAGACGTGTGCGTCTGACCACATCACTCCCCGGCATACTCAGACATGCTCGACCAAATTCATCAGCCAGGCATGAAGAGCTGTCCATGACGGGCCTCCAACCTACTCCCACCTCTCCAGTCTCCTGAGCCTCTTCCCTTCGTCAAGTAGCCCGTGTTCTAGCCACTCCAGGCTGCTCCACATTCCACGGCCACACCCTGCACTCTCCTACTGCCATGCGTTTGCTCAGGCTGTGCTTCCCACCTGGAATTCCATCACTTCAGCTCCTCTGCATTCATCTTTCAAAGCCCTTCCCTTGGGGACCCTGGTCAGCCTTTGCAGGGCTCCCCACAATGAGCTGATGAATCTTATTCCAAATTCCCCTAGGCACCTTGCCACCTCTTGTATAATGCACATCCTACTCTGTGGAGCACATCTACACTGAATCTCTCTCCCCAAAGATACTGGGTGCCCCTCAAGGGCCAGCTAGGACATATTTTAGTCTTCTCTGAATCCCCAGCACCAAGCCCTGAGTGCTAAGAGAATGTGGTCTAAGGTGTCCGCAGTCACACAACACTGATGCTCCAGCTGGGAACAGGGCGGTATGACTTGGACACCCTTCAGGCCCACATTACACCTGCTGCCCCAAGCCATTGGCTGTTCCACCCAACTGCTGTCCCCAAGTGGGTTTTGGGGAGAAGGACGTATTATGAAAGGTACCAGAGCTGGGGAGTGTCTAGGATGAGACCAAGGTTCACTGTTGTAGATTTTGGGAAATGCCAAGCTAGAGATTTATGAGATTTATGTGAGACATTTATGTTTTTTTTGAGGGCCTGGATTTGGTTAAATTCCTGCCAACTCGCCGGGCGCGGTGGCTCAAGCCTGTAATCCCAGCACTTTGGGAGGCCGAGGCGGGTGGATCACGAGGTCAAGAGATCGAGACCATCCTGGTCAACATGGTGAAACCCCGTCTCTACTAAAAATACTAAAAATTAGCTGGGCGTGGTGGTGCGTGCCTGTAACCCCAGCTACTCAGGAGGCTGAGACAGGAGAATTGCCTGAACCCAGGAGGCGGAGGTTGCGGTGAGCCGAGATCGCGCCATTGCACTCCAGCCTGGGCAACAAGAGCGAAACTCCGTCTCAAAAAAAAAAAAAAAAAAAAAAAAAAAAAAAAAAAAAAATTCCTGCCAACTCCTCTCAATCCATCCCAGGGCTTTCAGCAGAGAACACTGGCTATCACACTAGCAATCCCACAGTGACAGACTCCAAACCATCCCTGAATCCAGCTTCCCTTTCTTTAGCAATTAAAAAAAAGCTTCCACTTTTTAGTTGAGCTCTTGGCTGCTCAGATGAAAGACTACACTTCCCAGGCTCCCTTGCAGCTAGGCTGAGCCATGTAACTTAGGTTAGGCAACGATATGAGAAGTGTCTAGTGGCAATTTCTGGTAATCTTCCTTAAAAGGCACTTAAATCATGGCTTTTCTCCTTTCTTGTTTCCCTCCCCTACCCATTTTTCTCTGTTTGGATGCCGGGAATGTGGCCATTATGGCTACAGGGCTACACCTTAGGAATAGTAGAAGGATGAGCTGGACAGTCTAGGAGTCTGAGGAGCTGAGCTCCATCTCAGCCCTAGACTGCCTTCCTGTGGACTTCTACTTGAGGGATGGATAAAACACTGCACCAATTACGTCATTCTGAGTCTCTGTTACTTGTAGCCAAGGGGCACCCTACCTGACAACCCAAATTCTGAGCCCAGGTCTGTGAAGCCACAGACGGGGCACTGGTGCTCTCTAGTTTCAGATCCCCCAGCTGTAAAATGAGGGTCAAGAGCCCTTTTATCTTGAAACCTCAGAATAAAGGTTTGAACTCCATATGGAAACAACTTCTTGCTAGTCAGTTTTACTATCAGTGGGTATGAGGGTTCACTTTCATTCAACCAGCCAGATACTGCATTATGGAGGTGCTTTGTCAGGGCAGTCAGATCTGGTTGTGTAGGTTGTGCACTGCACTAAGCCAAGGGCATTATTCACTATAGTCTATGTGAACAGTGTCTTCTGGAGGACAGTGTGCAACTTGCATAACTGTACCTGGCTGCCCTGTGTCTGTGGCCATACAATATGTTCCCAGTCTCAAAAAACTTAGATTCTAGAGGACAAATCATATACTCAGGCTCACATTTATTAAGGATCACCAAGCGCCAGGCACTGGGCTAGATGCTTTTCATCTAATCATATATATACATGATATACATGTATATAGATATGTACTCACGTATACGTTTCTGTGTGTATGTCTTCTTTATGCTAAGAGGTAGAAGCAGAGATGCACACTGAGAGGCCTACAGGTCAATCAAATGCCAACACTTGGTTGGGTTTGCTTGGTCTGTGCATTTAAATGAGCTGTCAGCATTTTCAAATAAGGAGCCTACACATTTTTTAAAAATCCAGATTTCCAGCATCCCTTGAAACATTAGGTGACCTGGCAATATCAGGTCTGCACTCTCACACTGGCAGCAATTAGAGGAGCTGAAAACGGTGGGCCCTTTAGACAAACTCCCATTTACCTCAGTCCCCACCTCTCCCTGTTGTCTCTGACACAGAGGCCAAGGTCAGTTATTACATATCACTGGTTTTCCTGTTGCTTTTCTTTCTGAAAATTTAAATGGTAAGTGAAAATTTCCTTACATACACCTATCTTTCCCTGTCTTTCAAGAGAGAGAAAGTAATAGATGAGCCAAGATGATCACGTGGCTCAAGGCGACTGCTCCTTCCTTCATGTACAGCATTTACGTGATGCTGTGGGTACCTGGTTTGCTGCCTCCCAATAGGAAGTGCTCAGAAGAGTGGCAGACATAGCGAATAGAAAGGGGGACAGAAAGGCAGGGTTTAACTTTATCTGTAGTGATTTCCTGTTTTGTTTTGTTTGGTTTTTAAGGGTGATCGGAACCAAATAAGGCAAAATTTTAATGTTTGCTAAATTCAGAAGATGGGAACATAGGTATAGTGTATACTATACTCTCCTGTGTGTTTCAGATATTTCCTATGGAACATGTCAAAATCAAAAAGGAAACAGCTTAGTGTCATCAGGGTGGAGCAGGTGCTGTACTATGGGTGTGGGTTGGAAGAGTCTAAAAAAGGCTTCCTGAGGGAGGGGAGGAGAGGTCAAGCCTTGAAAAACGGGAGGAAGTGAAGGGCTCCAGGTCGAGGAAGTTCCCTAGCCAGAGAAGGGGGTTCTGAGAGGCCGTCATGGGTCCAGAGGACCGAGGGTGGGGACACAGTGACGCCTGGCCTGGCTCGCCCTCACCCCGCCGGGCCTGTCCTCGGCTCTGTGCACAGCCGGCAGTGTTTCTAAGGATGTGTGCCTATTTTTAGAGGAAAGATTTATTTCTTTCCATTTCAACTGTTTACTTCTGTCCTGGGCTTGCGATTCTGCCGGTTTGTGTTACAAAGGAGAATCACGGCCCTGTGGACCAAACTTGGCTGCTTCCTGGATGGCCAAGAGTACCCTTGCCTTAGAAGATCCAATTTGGGGCATGAGGAGGGAGGATTTTATGATCATCTGATGGGAAGCTATGTGGAGTGACAGGAAGGCCCAGGTGGGCGCCTTGGCTCTGCCACTGACTTGCTGTGTGACCTTGAACGAGTCCTTTCCCCGCTTTCCACTTCAGGGTTTTATTGATGTTTGGGTGTTTCATCAGTGAAATGGTAATAATGAGACCTCACAGGATGGGTATGAGGATTTGATGAAATGCGTAAAACACCAAGTGAATGACATGTGTCCAGGACAGACTCCAAAACTCAGGCTTTCTCTACCAGTACCACATATGTAGATGCTGGGAGTGGGCTACTGTTAGATGATTTCTAAGTATCCTTGGAGCTCTGGGATTCTCCAATTCTGTTTTCCATCATTCCATCCTGTAATTTATGACCCTTTGAACTCTTTTTTTTTTTTTTTTTTTCTTCTGAGATGGACTCTTGCTCTGTCACCCAGACTGGAATGCAGTGGCACGATCTCAGTTCATAGCAACCTCTGCCTCCCAGGTTCAAGCAATTCTCCTGTCTCAGCCTCCCAAGTAGCTGGGATTACAGGCGTGTGCCACCATGCCCAGCTAATTTTTGTGTTTAAAGTAGAGACAGGATTTCTCCATATTGGCCAGGCTGGTCTCGAACTCCTGACCTCAAGTGATCCACCTGCCTTGGGCCCCCAAAGTGCTGAGATTATAGGCATGAGCCACCATGCCCAGCCTATTCTCAGAACTTCTGACACATTATGGACTAAGGGAGGCAGAGTCTGTCTGAATTTTATCACTTAATAGCTGTGTGATTCTGGGCACCTATTTCTTTATCTACAGAATGACATTAACCTCATCCTATGAGGATCAATCTTATAAGATTCTTGTAAATATTCTTGAAATGATGCCCATAAAATGCTTAGCACAGCACCTGGCATGTATGAACACCTTAGTAGAGCCCAGGCACAGTGGTTCATGCCTGTAATCCCGGCACTTTGGGAGGCCAAGGCGGGCGGATCACCTGAGGTCAGGAGTTTGAGACCAGCCTGGTCAACATGGTGAAACTCTGTCCTATTAAAAATACAAAAATTAGCCGGGCATGGTGGCACACACCTGTAATTCCAGCTACTCAGGAGGCTGAGGCAGGAGAATCACTTGAACACAGGAGGCAGAATTTGCAGTGAGCTGAGATCATGCCGTTGCACTCTAGCCTGACCAACAAGAGTGAAACTCCATTTCAAAAAAAAAAAAAAAAAAAACACCTTAGTAGAAAAACATCATTGGTTATTATTATTCAGGCTTTGCAGAAGGTCTGTTGTTTTCCATTATTGTTTCTATGGTTATATTGTGTCACAGATTCCTGACAGCTAACTTTAAAATCAACTTTTAGGTCCCAATTTCTTTATAAGGTTATATTATCTTTACCTTCTTCTCTCTTGTGAATATTTTGAGCCTTTTACTGAGACAATTTAAAAAATTTCTGCCTTTTCCCCAAAGCCTCATTAGCAATCGATATTTACAGTTAAATTCCTTGTGTTGGTGAATTCTTAATTCTTTTAAGGTTAGTATGTATTATGAAAATAACATAACAACTTCAAAAGAAATCAAATCGGAAGTAAAATTTGCTCATAATTCCCCAATATGCTGAGTTTCCCTTGGGCGAGTCCCAGAGGTGTTCCCAGGAAATAGTGGTGAACAGCAGAGGTTACCGGGCCAAGACTCTCAAGGTTGGAATCCCAGCCCCACTCAGATTGCATCCTGGGAGGTTACTTCATATCTCTAAGCCTTGGCTTCTCCATCTTTAAAATGGGGCTAATGACTGAACCTTCCCAGAGGACTAAATGGGATAATCACGTAGGGCTTTGCTAATGGCACACTCAGGAAGTATTGAGTGTCTATTGCTCATGTGAGAACTGTACACTGCTCCCTGCAAAAGTCACAGTGACTTGTCATTCTCAAAACTGCTCTCTGTGCTGCCCCCACTGCCTGGTACAAAGGCAATCTGAACTGAGGAGTTGGCTCCGCTTCAGAGCAGCATCCACTTAGCTCCAGAGAGACGAGAAAGGGCAGATCCTCTGGGGAATCGGTCAACAGCGGATACTTTTAGCACATGAAGCATTCCTTTCCCAAGGGAGTCCAAGTGCAACAATCTCATGATAAGCTCGAGTTTTTCCAGAGTGAGAGATAGAAAGTTTTGGGGACTTTTTTTTTTTTTTTTTTTTTTTTAATGTGCACAAGTTTGGAATCCTCTGCTGCAAACAGAGCTGCTTTCCAAGTCCTCGTACTCCATTCTGTCACATGACACTGGGGCTTAACAATTGCATAACCAGAAGCGCCACCCCGTGAAGTGTTTGTTGAACTCAGGTACTAAGACAGCCAGGAATGGCTCAGAGAAATCATTTGCGGTTAGAGCCGAAGGGGGCTTCTGAGGCCATCTAGGCCAACTGCATCCATTTTACAGAAGGGAAAACTGAGACACGAAGAAGGAAAATCCTGTGCCCAAGTCCAGAGCAGAGCCAGGACTGAAACCTGGGCTTCTGCACCTCAGGCTCTTTCCCAGAAAAAAGGGGGATGATTTTCATACAGCACCCCCACCCACAAAACCAGAGCGCATCTGCAGCCCAAACTATCTCCCTGAACACTCACTCCCATGAAGACTAGGAGTGACATGGCTAGGACTCCAGACGCACACACAGTGGCTCCGCCATCGCCTAGCTGTGGGACTTTGGACAAGTTACTTCATGTCTCAGTTTCCTCATCTGTAAAATGAGGATGATAACAGGGCCTGCCTCCTAGGATCTGGATGATGGTCAAATGAGTTAAAATTTTCAAAGTCCTTAGAACAGCATCTGCACACAGTGAGTGCCATGTAAGCACTCATTAAACAAAAATCAAAACTGGAGAAATGTGAAGGCTGGGCACGGTGGCTCATGTCTGTAATCCTAGCACTTTGGGAGGCTGAGGTGGGTGGATCACAAGGTCAGGAGTTCAAGACCAGCCTGGCCAAGATGGTGAAATCTGTCTCTACTAAAAATACAAAAATTAGCTGGGCATGGTGGCACATGCCTATAGTCCTAGCTATTCGGAAGGCTGGGTCAGGAGAATTGCTTGAACCCGGGAGGTGGAGGTTGCAGTGAGCTGCAATTGTGCCACTGCACACCAGCCTGGGTGACAGGGCAAGACTCCATCTCCAAACAAACAAGCGAGCAAGCAAGCAAACAAACAAAAAACAAAACCAGAGGAATGTGGACTACAACAGAGAGGGCAGTGGCCTGGGTGCCAAGGGATCAGGGTTCTGATCTGGTTCTGCTTGTGTGTGACCCAGAGCGGGTTCTTGCCCCTCCCTGGGCTCTGCTTGAGCTCAGAAGCGGTGGGAGGGGCGGACACCTGCCAGGAGTCTCTCGTGGTCTGCATATCTTTGGCCTCTCCCTGTGCTGTGATTTCAGAGCACGGGCCAAGCAAGGGTGAAAGTAGAACTGGAACGTTTGTCCGTCTCAAAAAAACAAAAAAACAAACAAAAAAAAACAAACAAAAACCAAAAAAACAAAAACCAAAAAACCAAAAAAGGGAGGCCCTCTAGGCCTTTTCAAATCTCACAAACTGTCTTGCAAATCAGGTAACAGAGCTGATCTCAGTGAAGGGGCCGATTGTGTGGCTGGGACAGAAACCCACTGGCCTCCATTATCTCCTATCCTCTCTCCGGTTTCTCTTCTCTTCTCTTTGAATGGAGAAAGGGGTCTTTGAAAATGCCAACTGGGAAACCACAGTGGTGTGAGAATCGCAGGTCTCAGGGGGCCCATGCCGGCGCCCACATCCCTGTGCTCAATTACTCTTCTCCTGCCAGAGCTGGACCCGCGCACACTCTGGAGCCTGTTTGGAAATCCGAGTCTCTGCGCCTGCCTGGGTCCTGTGACCCTCGGCAAGCTGAGCCCCAGGTGCTCTGCCCCTCCAGTTGCCCCAGCGGACTGTCCCTGCCCTGCTAATCACCTGGGTGGGAGAGCCGGCCGAATACTCTGACATGCGGGGTGGCAGACCGGCGGGAGCTCTTTACCAGTTTGGGGGTGAAAGGGAATGCAGTTCCTGGTGGATGTACTCTGGGTTCGGAGCGGCCTCCTCCATCTGCCCCCCTCCACTCCCAGGCCTGATGCTTGGCTCTGACCCTTGTCATCATCATCACCTGTCCTATTTGCAGCCACAGCCTGATCTAACCTCATCCCCACGTAGCAGCTCAGGGCAATTCTAACAGCCCAAAAGACCTGCGGGGCCCTCAGGTGCACTTCCCTCTGGGAATGGCAAAGATTCCCCCGAGGGAGCGCCTCCCAACTCTCACCTATCTACCTGACACCCCTCCAGTCCATATGTCCTCAGCATCAGCTCCCCAAAACACCAAGCCCTCTGAGTCTCTGACCCTCAAGGGTTCCCCGAACCTACTGAGCAAAGTCTGAACCCTTCAGTCGGCCTCGCCACTCCCCCTGCCCCGGTGTTATCTAGCCCAATCCCCTCCCCACCACTTTCTAGTGGCATCTGACCCTCCACAGAAACCACACTGAGACTCCCATCCCTAATTACCTTCCCTACACAACACTTTCCTGTGGCCTTTCTCAAGGCCCTCACCCGGCCTGGAATTAGAAAAATCCGGGGCCCAGTTCCAGTATCACCTGCTCTGTGACGCCTCGCACCAGTAAGAGTTAATTTCCTTGCAGAGCTTCCTGTCTGCTCTGGGTAGAACCAGCCTGTGCTCCTGGAAGGCAGAGTCCCAGCCAGGCTCCCCTGTTGGTGGCCAGCACAGTGCCTGGTGCTCGGCAGGTAACTGAGTCACATTCATTGAGTCAACTGGAAGTGGCTGTATGCCCCTTTTGTCGTTCCTTTATAGAACTGTTTGTTCCTGGAAGTCTGTGTGACAGTGATCTAGGATAGAGTTAGAACAGAATAATTTTACAGCTTGATTTTTCCTTGCCTACATGGCTTGTTTTCACTGAAACACAGGCTAATGGGGAGAGACGATGCGGGGGAAGGAGGAACGCAAAGCTCTTTCCACCAGTGCCGACTTCTGATCAACCTGAGCAGCCTCATCAGGAAACCAGCTTGTCGTGGCAGGCAGGGGAAGGTAGTGAATATCAGGAAGAGGAGGACACTCTGCTGGAGGGATGTGAAATTCTCTGGGGGCTGGGACCCAGGAGCCCTAGGCAAGCATTCTGGGTTCTCTAGAATGAAGCCACTTAATCATACCTGGGTATAAGACCAGGTTATAAGTCAGGTTAGCTTAAGCCTGAAAGTGACCAACCAACTCTGTTATTCCATGGATGGGGCCACTGAGGTCTAGGAAGGACGGCAGCTGGTCCAAGGTCACAAGGAGTGAAAGACACAGGGCTGGGATTGGAAGCCAAACACCGAACTTCTAGGCCTGCGTGTTTCCATCTCAACTGTGCTCCCTGGATGTTAGCAGTGACCATCTGTGGGCGAGTGAGATTGAAGTGTTGTTTTCTTTATGGATCATTGTTAAACTGGAGTCGAGCACTATTAAACCTGTTTTAAAACTGGTTTTTAAAAAGGGTATGAAACACTCAATTTTTAATTAAAAATATATAACATGGAACATTTACTCAGTTCAGTAACTTTCATTATCTACCTTCTCTGTGACGGGCATTGACCCGGGTGCCTGGCATATAGTTGTAAGATGAAGACCGCTGTCTAGTAGGCCACCTACGAACCCCTCTCTTGGTCATGCTCACAGTTTTGTTGTTGTTATTGTTGTTGTTTGTTTGTTTTTTGTTTGAGTCTCTCTCTGTTGCCAGGCTGGAGTACAGTGGTGCGATCTCAGCTCACTGCAACCTCCGCCTCCTGGGTTCAAGTGATTCTCCTGCCTCAGCCTCCTAAATAGCTGGGACTACAGGTGCATGCCACCACATCCAGCTAATTTTTGTATTTTTAGTAGAGCTGGGGTTTCACCATATATGCCAGGATGGTTTTGATCTCTTGACCTCATGATCCACCTGCCTTGCCTTCCAAAGTCCTGGGATTACAGGCATGAACCACCGTACCCAGCCCCATGCTCACAGTTCTAGTGTGACTTGTTAAACCACATACACAACGAAAGAGACTTTTGACTCTTAACGCTGTGTACCCTGACTGCAGGGATGAATTCTGAGCATTAAACACACTTCTAAATGTGCCAGCTATGAAATTCAATGATCAAATGTCAACTGTTAAATGAGAAGGATTCTTCTGGTCCTTTATTTCTTAGTCATTCATTCCATGACACATCTTCTCTACCAGCCTGAAGCAGCTGGCTCGATACAATGGGGTAACGGCCTTTTGAAGACTCAGTTGCAGTGCCAGCTAGGTAGCCACACCTTGCAGGCTGGGGCAACATTCTCCAGAAGGCTGTCTATGCTCTGAATCAGTAGGCCCTTGCTGATGCCATTTCTCCCATAGCTAGGACTCACAGGTCAGGGAATCCAAGTTGGAATGGGAGTGGCACCACTCACCATTACTCCTAGTGACCCACTAGCAAAACTTTTGCTTATTGTTCCCGTGACCCTATGGTCTGCTGGCCTAGAAGTCTTAGTTTCAAAAGAGGAAAGTTCCACTAAGAGACACAAGAATTCCACTAAACTGGAAGTTAAAACTGCCACCAGGCCACTTTGGGCTCCTCATGACTCTGAATCAACGAACAAAGAAGGGAGTTACTGGGCTGGCTGCGGTGATGGATCCTACCAAGGAGAAATTGGATAACTGCTGCACGAGGGAGGTGAGAAAGTCTCGGTCCAGAAACAGGAGAGCCCTTAGGGCATTTTTTTAGTATTACCACGCCCAGTGATTAGGGTCAATGGCAAACTGTAACAAACTAACCCAGGCAGGACTGCTGATGGCCTAGACCTTCCAGGCAAAGAACCACAACGAGCTGAGGTGCTTGCTAAAGGCAAAGAATGCGTAGTTATAAATATTAGCTACAACCACCTGACTAGTTACAGAAATGAAGACTGTAATTGTCATGAGTACTTCCTCTTTATTTTATGAACACGTGTGTGTGTGTGTGTGTGTGTGTGTGTGTGTGTGTGTGTAACAAGTATCTTTGCTTTTTCCCTCTTACTGCCTGGTCATGTAACACAAGATTGTTTGTTATTAACTTTAATGTTTTGATTATATTGGCTTTGTATAATAGGATTCAAGTATCATTAATCTGACATCAAAGTATTTAAGTTACAGGATAGCAAGGAGAAGAATAAACATCACGCATGGACTTTACCTCCTCTTCTGGAATAGGTGATAGTGTGTTTTCCATTGTACCCGGGATAGTTGTATCATGTTAGGTAGAATTACGACATCGTTACTGTCTTTATTTGGAAATTAAGTATGGTTTAAGGCGATGTGTATGTGTGCCAAGTTGACAAGGGGTAGACTGTGATGGTTAATTTTGTATGTCAACTTGACTTGGCCATGGGATGCTCAGACGTTTGGTCAAACATTATTTTGGGTGTGTCTGTGAGGGTGTTTCTGGATGAGTCTAATATTTGAATTAGTAGACTCAGTAAAACAGATTGTTCTCCCTGATAAGGTGGTGGGTGGCAGGTCGGGGTGGGGGTGCAACTAATCAGCTGAAGACCTGGATAGAAAAATAAAGCTGACCCTCCTACAAGTAGAAGGGAATTTCTTCCTGCCTGACTGCCTTGAGCTGGGACATTGGCTTTTTTTTTTTTTTTTGCCTTTGGACTCAAACTAAAACACCTTTTCCCAGACCCAGCTCTTCCTGGGTCTTTGGCCTGTTGGTATTTGTATTGAAACTACACCATTGGCTCTCCTGGGTCTCCACCTTATCAACTGCAGGTCTTGCCGGTCTCTGTAAGTCTATACATACAGTCTCCTTGTGAGCTAACACCTTACAGCAAATCTGTCTTTCTCCCTCTCTCTCTCTCTACACACACACACACACACACACACACACACACACACACACACACCCTATTGGTTCTCTCTTTCTCTGGAGAACGCTGATACAATACATTCAAAGAAAAATCTGTAAAGGCAAAGTTATTCTATTGTCATTGCCATGGAAGGAAAAGGAAGTGGTGGCTTTGGAAGCATCCACCTGTCCCTCCCCAGGTCCCCTGCCCTGGTGACAATGCACTCCCCTTTAGCACCTACTCACATCAGGGTCCAGCTCATCCAGCTCGTTTTCCAGGGTTCTGAGCTCTTCCTCTGTTAGGGCTCCAAGGATTTCATCTTCATCCAGGTCACGGTATTTCTCTAGTTCTCGTCTGTACGACATCGTGGAAGAACTTGTCTGCGTCCGAGTTTCTGTGCTGATTAATACCTACCAGAAAGACAAGAATCTTAGAAAGACCCTTCTTGGATCTGCTCTCTCAGGGCAAATGGAGGCTCATCATTCACACTGGCCTGGGTACATTTTATGAATCGCCAGGATAATCATTACTATGGTGGAATACTACACTAAGTTTGGCTAATTATCTAATAACTTTGCAAGGTAAGGTCCTCGGGGTGTGTAAGTTAATGAATTGTAATTGGTTATAATTGGCATGGACATTAATTACAAGTAAATGGGTAATTATAAATGGCTTAAGAGTGCCTGAAAACAATGTTATTCTTCAAGTAGTTCAAATTCTTTTCTGTATAACTCTCTACCCTCCACCCTCCACCCCAGTGGGAATCATGAATACTGGAAACTGCCAAAAGTGAGTTTAAAAGGGGCAGGGGAGTATCGATGGTTAATTGAGCACCTTCTGCATGCAGGCCCCTCACCTATACCATCTCATTCAATCCTCACAGAAAGTAGTCTATAGAAATAGCTAACTTTACTACTGTATACCAAGCTGTGTGTCAAGTACGTCACAAGGACTTTCTCATTTAACCTATGAGCTAGGCATTTACTATTATCCCCATTTTATAGACAAGGACTTAGAGAAGTCACTTATAGAGTCGCTCAATGGCGTGGTGAGCACACTGCCTAGTCCGGAGCCCCGTTTCCCTCGAGAGGGAGCTGGTTTAGAGGGAAGAGGTGGTTGGCCAGCAGGACCCAAGGGAACCAGGGCTCACCTCTGCTGCCTCCCAGACGGCTCTCTCCTGCTGGAGAAGCCTACCGTTCATTCCCCGTTTCACAGATAACACCCAACAGCTGCGTTTGGACCCTATCTCTGCTACTTCCCATAACTATGACATTTGCAGACCTGTTAACTCATCTGAGCCTCTCCACACACCCTGTAAGTTGGTCTTTTTTTTTTTTTTCTTTTTTATACCTTAAAGATCTTCTTGGATACTAATGGGTCTTTTAATTAAAACATTTTTATTAGAGAAAAAACTGAGGGATGGCCTAGGCTTGAGTCAGGACCCCTGACCTCCTCCTCCATGCTCTCTACTCCACCATGCCACCTCCCCTGAGCTAGGAGGGATAGCAGGACCTCGAGCCCTTCTCTCCTCCAGGTTGGCTAAATGTAGTACTACGCATAGAATCAGTGTGACAGGTTCTATTATGTCTCCTAAAAACTCATACGTAAGGCCGGGTACGGTAGCTCACGCCTGTAATCTTAGCACTTTGGGAGGCTAAGGTGAGAGGATTATTTGAAAAATACAAAAATTAGCCAGGTATGGTTGTGTGCACCTATAGTTCCAGCTACTCAGAAGGCTGAGGTTGGGAGGATCGCTGAGCTCAGGAGGTCAAGGCTGCAGCGAGCCATTTTCCCACCACTGCACTCCAGCCTGGGTGACAGAGATCCAGTCCCAAAAAGGTAAATCAATAAATGAAATAAAAATAAAAATTCATATATTGAAGTTCTAACCCCCAATACCTCAGTAACCTAATATCACATTGAAAGTAAGAATGGGACCTTACTGTGAAATAGGGTCAGTGCAGATATAACTAGTTAAGTTTAGACAACGTTATACGGGATAGGGTGGGGCCCTACTCCAATATATTCTACCTGGCATCCTTGGACATAGACACAGCACACTAGGAGAACACCATGTGACGATGAAGGCAGAGGTTGGGGTGATGCTACTATAAGCCTGAGATTGCCAGCAAGCCACAGAAGCCAGCCCCAGAGGGAACTCACCCTGCCCACACCTTGAACTCAGACTTCCAGCCTCCCAAACTGTGTGGCAGTTACGTTTCTGTGATTTAAGCCACCCAGTGTGTGGCACTGCGTGACAGCAGCCCTGGCAAACTTCTGTAACAGATATGACCTTCTTCACAGCAATGTACATATGCAGACCTCCATGCAAGTCAACCGACCAATCCACCCATGGCTCATCTGTGAAATAACAATGGAATTTTCTAGAGTAGAGAAAAATGAAAAGGAGGAAAGGACAATCAACCAACTGATCCAAAAGCTGGCTTCAGTTGTCAATTAAAAATAATTAAAGTCATCTAAAATGAACTAAAACCAAAGTTCACTAAGCTAACAGAAAAAGTCTCTGTCTCAGAAAGCAGAGGACACATTTTATCAGTGTAAGCCTGTGCATGTGTGGGCCTATTTGCTGGAGAAATCCAAGTATATGACAACTGGCTTGATAAGAAGGATTTGCTTCCCAAATACAGAAAATCCAGTGCTATCCCTTTTTTCTCAGAATGGCTCAGCTTGGCTGTTAGGCCATCTTCCTTTGACCAGACCTCAAGAATGCAATTCTCAGACCATAAATGGCCCCTGCCACTTGATCCATTTCTATTACTTCCAAAGAAAGCCACAACCAGCGGACGGTGCTCTGGTATTCATGAAAAACCTTCCTGAAGGCCCTTAGAGAACAGCACAATTTGGCTTTTCCTAAGTGAAGCCAGGACAGGGAGAGGATCCGTGATCTCCGTGCTGGGGCAAAGAGCGACTCTAATGAAGGGCTCGGAGTCTTCCAGAACCAACTCACAGAGATGTCCACAACTGCCTTCAAATTAGCATCTCTTAGAGGGGCTGCAAACACAACTTTTGGTGTTCAAATGGGTTTGAGGTTATACGAAGTTCCCTAGGACTCTGGCCTGCAGGACTTCTCAGAAATATTGGTATGTGGCTATGCAGTAGATCAGGCGTCCCCAAACTACGGTCCCGCGGGCTGCATGCGGCCCCCTGAGGCCATTTATCCGGCCCCCGGCCGCACTTCAGGAAGGGGCACCTCTTTCATCGGTGGTCAGTGAGAGGAGCACAGCATGTGGCGGCCCTCCAACGGTCTGAGGGACAGTGAACTGGCCCCCTGTGTAAAAAGTTTGGGGACGCCTGCAGTAGAGTCTCCGAGAGGAACAGGTTGCAAGCAGAGTTCCCCAGTCTTTTTGATCATAAAAGCACATCTCTGAGAGACCGCACCCAGAACTGGAATCTCACAAAACCAAGTTTGGAAAGCATACTCTTTGCCTCACCTCTGGTCACGTCAGAACCACACAAGAAGGGACACGGGGACAGGATCAGCTGAGACACACTTCCGGGGACTGTCAGACAGGTTGGGAACCCTGGGAGCTTCTCAGGCTTGTCACCTCTTCCAGCTGCCTCATTTTCTAGATGCTTTATGGTAAAAGCCTTAGAAAACGAGCCACGGACAGATTCTGCAGAATGGACAAGCCAGGCTGAGGGAGCAGGGGAGAAAGAAATCCTTTAGCAAAGCCAGCTTGGGGAAAGCGGGCTGGGAAGAGCCAGAAAAGAAAGGAGGCTACAATTGTGAGGCCTGCTGAAGGAAGGATATGGGGTGAGGCATGAGGCCTCCCTTAGAGATGCCACCCGAGGGGTACAAATCATGAAATTTCCTAAAGAAGTCTCCTCCTACTGGACCCAGGAAAGTTAATGCACCACTTACACGCCTTGGGGTGCTGTTGATTTCTAAAATCCTACTTCACAGGATTTAAAAAGCCCTTTCTAATGTCAAGAGTCCTGTGAATATTATGGAATGATGAGGCGCGACATTCAATCAACTGAGAAGAACCGAAAACTCTAAGGTAAACTATGAAGGTGTCAGTTTCAAGCCACACTCATCCACTTGGCTCACAAGGACGGTTGCTAGGAAGCAGGATTCTCCTCCTGTGGTAGAGGAAGTGGGAGAGCTGGAGGCAGGGAAGAGACAGGGCGGGAGGGAGGCAAAAGCAGTGTATTTAGAGAGCCCACGGCAAGCTCGGTCTTAAAATATGGCTTGGAAGAGATCGTATTTTATTGCTGCTAATAAAAGGCCTCCGTTTCCTAAGAGAAGAGGTGTCAGGGATGGAGCACAGGCTTGGGCTTCACAGGACTTGTGCTTGGAGTGCTAATTGCGACAGTGACTCCCTGGGTGGCCCTTGCTAAGTTCCTTCCCTCCTCTGGGCCTCTGTTTGCTCCTCTGGAAAATGAAAGCACTGACTGACCCAGCTGGTTTTCTAATCTACGACAACAGGAGATCTCAGGCTCTGAGAACGTGCCTCCAGGGCGCTCTCGCTGTAGAGGGTTAGGGACACGTGAGGGGACTCACTCCTGATTTTACCTCATGTATTTATTTGAGGTTCCATATAAAATTTTACCTGAAGAAAGGATCCTGTGGCTCAAATAAGAAGTGGAATATCTCTGGACTGGGTTTCGTGGTCTGCGTGGTAAGAGGCTAACTGTACTCGCCCCGGAGGGTGTTGTGAGGGTCATGGGCAGCCAGCAGATGAGGCTATAGCCTGGGGCTGGTGCCGCAACGGGCTTCACAGATCTTAGCCGTTGCGATGAGGCTGTCACTGCTGGAGTCTCTACTTCCTTTCCCCACAACCACACTGTCCTCAGACCCTAAGCTACCTCAGGAGAGGACCTACGTTCCATATGTCTTCATGTCCCTGTGCCTTGCCCTGTGCCTGGTCCAGGGTGTCACCTGAGGAGTGGGGGAGGAGCACCCCTGGCTTCCGGTCTAGGGTTGTTGGAATGCTGGCAAGTCCCTTCTCTTCTCAGATGCTCTCTGTTTTCCCATCTTTATTTCGGAAAGATTGGACCAGGTCTGTGGGGACTGAAAGTCTGAGAGGGGAGGGGTGGGCAGAAAGGGGGTGATGAAGCGTCTGCGGCTCCCAGCATGGCCCACCCACAGCAGCTTCTCTGTGATCGAGCAAGAGTTGGTGAGAGCAATAAAAGGACAGGTAAATACACTTAAAACGCCCTTGCAAACTCAAGCCTTCCACATTGGTGTCTATTTTACGCTTACAGTGTATCTGGCCACCTCACCTCCCCATGACAGAAGCCTTAAGCCTCCACCAAATATGAAAAAATAGAATTTACAAGCTGTGCCAGGAAGTAGCACTCGGCAGATTGGACCGTAAAGATGAAGGGGTCAAGGGCTGAGGCCATCCGTCATGAAAGCTCCGAGAAGGCGCAGCTCCTGGAGTACACAAGGCTCTTTTAAATCTTTCACGGGCGGCCGGTCCAGTCGCTTCTGCTAATGGCTTCTCCAGCACTGCCCGCCCATGTGGGAACACTTCGGAGGAGGCACTTAGGCAGCATCATCTTGATTTATGGACCGCGCTTCCTTGAGCTCAGGAAGAGCTGAGTCACAAGTTCAAATAAATATTTTCCAGTTATACTGACTCATTATTTTAGCCACAGTGAACATCTTGAGGATGAGAAGGCAAGGTTGACTTAGAAAGTTCATCCTGGCCGGGCGCGGTGGCTCATGCCAGCACTTTAGGAGGCCGAGGCGGGCAGATCACGAGGTCAAGAGATCAAGACCACTCTGGCCAAGAGGGCGAAACCCTGCCTCTACTAAAAACACAAAACTTAGCTGAGTGTGGTGGCACGTACCTATAGTCCCACCTACTCAGGAGGCTGAGGCAGGAGAATCGTTCGAGTCCAGGAGGTAGAGGTTGCAGTGAGCTGAGATTGCACCACTGCACTCCAGCCTGGCGACAGAGCAAGACTCCGTCTCAAAACAAAAACAAAAACAAAAACAAAAACAAACAAACAAACAAAAAAAAAAATTTTATGCCCAAATATTTGTGGATTTGTCCCTCTCTTCCGTTTCGGCTAAAGGGACTTTATGCCATGTTCCAGCGTCACTAAATCCTGTATCCCAAGACGATGCCATCTACCTCCCTCTCTGGAATCTCTCTTCCCTTGGCTTCAGGGAGGCACCGGCAGTGCCCCCTGTCCCTCCTGCGAGCACTGTCTCCCCACTACTCCCCTGCCCCCTTTAAGGGGCTCCTCTCAGGGCAGCCATGCTTCGCATCACAGGACACCCTCCACTCTCAGATGATTGGGCAGAGGGGTGCCTGCCTCAAGGGTAGCCAATTGATTGGCAGGCCAGTGACAAGGTCCCAATGTGGTGACAACGAAAAAAGCAAAAACCGAAAAGAGGAGCTGGGGAAATAAGCTCGTTCATTTCTTAGCATTTGTATTCATGTCCTGGGGGTGCCCCCAACAAAGCCCCACAAATCAAGTGGCTTACACAACAAAGGTGTGCTGGCTCTCCGTTCTGGAGGCAGAAGTCAGAAATCAAGGCTCAGCCGGGTTGGCTTGCTCTGAGGGTGAATCTGTTCCCAGCTGCTCCGCTGGCCTCAGGTGGTCATCGGCCTGCAGAGGCGCCTTTCCCTGTGGTTTTCTTTGCAGTGTCTACCCTCTGTTTGGGTCTGGGTCCAAATTTCCCCTTTTGATGAGGACAGCGGTCATATTGGATGAGGGTCTCCCTAAGGACCTCATCACATTCACAGGTCACAGTCACAGGTACAGCTTTTTTGGGGGACACAATCCAGCCCATAATAGCACAGAACTGGGACAGGAGAAGAGGGGGCAGGTGTTGGGGCAGCTGGGGTGAAGAGAAGCTGGGAGGCCCATGGCGGGTGCATGGAAGCTGAGACCATGGGGGATGAGACTGGGCAAGGGAGCGGAGTCCTAAGGGAGGGCTTGTGCAGCCCACGAGAGACGGAGCACACAGGACCCACCAGCGCCCAGGCCCCACTCCCTCAGGCCTGGATGGTACGGCTCAGCCTGGTTTCCCACCAGCCCCCTGTCCTCCCATGAGCCTGTCCAGGCCCACCCCTCTGGCCACACCCAGTCACTATCCTAAGGGACCTTAATGCACCCCCACTCCTTGCAGCCGAACTCTCCTGTTTCTCCACTTCCTTTCTGACTCCTCCCTGGCCCACCTGCTCCTCTGGGCTCTGCCCTCTTCTCCCATTCTCCCTGGCTGGTTCTCATCTCTTCCCACATGGGGCCTGGTACCTGGGATAAGCCGAGGACACTTGGACAGTGTCTGTCCAGCCCAGGCCCCTTCCTGAGCCCCTGGTCCCCACTGGGTACCCAACCCTGCATGCGTGTCTGGCTTCAGCACCACTACCATTCCCTGGCCTGATTTGCAGCTCTTCTGTTACCTGCCAGACACCCAGGCCAGACCCTTGGAGTTAGCCTAGACTCGCCCCAACCCCCGCTCCCCAGCTCAGGACCAGCCCATACCTGACAAGGCTCTTTCTCTTTTTTTAAACTTTGTTTTTTGCTCTGTCACCCAGGCTGGAGTGTAGTGATGTGATCAACGCTCACTGCAGCCTCCACCTCCCAGGCTCAGGCAATCCTCCCTCCTCAGCCTCCCGAGTAGCTGGGACTACAGGTGTGCATCACCATGCCCAGCAAACTAAAATAAAATTTTTATAGAGACGAGGCCTTGCTATGTTGCCCAGGCTGGCCTTGAACTCCTGGCCTCAAGCAATCTTCCCACCTCAGCCTCCCAAAGTGCTGAGATTACATATGTGAGCCACCATGTCCGGCCTCTCCTCCCCACCCCACAGGCCCACTATTTTTCTGTTGTTACAGATGCTTTTCAGATTGTGGTAAAACACACGTAACATAAAATTGACCATTTTAACCATTTTTAATGGCACAGTTCTGTGGCATCAAGTACACTCCTGTTGCGCAGCCAGCATTACTATCCATCTCCAGAACGTTTTCATTTTCCCAATGGAAATTCTGTCCCCATTAAACACGGACTCCCCTTTCTCCCCTCCCCCAGCCCCTGGCAACCGCCTTCTCCTTTCTGTCTATGTGAACTGGACTACTCCAGGGCCCACCTATGACTAGAGTCATGCTGTGTTGTCTCTTTGTGACTGGAATCCCGTTTCCTTAACATCCTTGGATCTGTCCCTCCTCTTCCGTCTCAAGGCACTGCCTCTTAGGATCTCGGTGAGGGCAGCGGTCTCCCAACCAGTCCCCTGCCTCAGTTCTCCCTCCTTCCTATCCTTACTCAACTCAGCCTCCAAATGATCTTGGTGAAAATCAACCCTCATGCTGCTCCCAACCTGAAAACAAGCTCCAACTCCCAAGCTCCAACCGCTTCGCAAGGACAGAGAGGGAGCACGTCTTTAAAGCGCACCCCTCCGCACAGGCTCCTGGCACCCCTGGCTGGGATACTGCCCCCCTCTCCTCCCACAACCTCTGTGGGCAGTTCTAAGGAAGTGGCGCTGCCCCGCCTAGCAGAGGAGACTAGGACTTCCCACATCTCTCTGTGTCTCCAGGCTGAGCCGGGCAAGGGCCAAGATCACATCTGGCATCTGCACATCTCAGCGCCCAGCCCCTGCCTGTTTCAGAGTGAAGGCGGTTACTGCAGATCGAATTGAATTGTCTGTCAGGGATTCGGATACCTGGGAGCAGGGTAGAAAACTGAATCCTATCTCAGGCCAGTGACCGGCAGGGGAAGAAAGTCAACCAGGACTTGACTGGGTGGGGTGGGGGTAGGGGAAGGTGTGCAAGGAGTAGACAAACGGTAATGGAAGTTGAAGGAGGCTTAGCGTCCTTAGTTTTTAAGGCCGAGATCAGGGCCATAAAATGTCATGCAATAATTTTGCCAATAAGCATTTCTCCAACGTGCAGGGACCTTTGCAGCTCATAAAAATAAAACTATTTTATGCTTGCAGTTTCACGTCCCAAGGGCTTGTTGTCACCTGTGATGGGTTCCAGACAGAAGAGAGCAGAGGAGAAACAGGGAGAGGGAGAGAGCTGAACTGAGAGGCCTGAGCTTCGTGTAAGGAGCCCCTGTGTAGAATAGCCTCAGTTTCTCAACCTGCCTTGCTGAAAGATCCACCCAGGCAGGACTGGCTACATAATTTGTTGGGTCCAGTGCAAAGTAAAACAGTGGGACCCTTTACTCAAAAGGAAAGAAAAAGTTGCTGTTAAAGGTACCGAAATGGGCTGGGCGTGGTGGCTCATGCCTATAATCCCAGCACTTTGGAAGGCTGAGGTGGGCTGATTGCTTGAGCTCAGACATTCGAGACCAGTCTGGGCAACATGGCAAAACCTTGTCTCTACAAAAGATACAAAAATTATTCAGACATGGTGGTGTGTGCCTGTAGTCCCAGCTACTTGGGAGGCTGAGGTGGGAGGATTGCTGGAGCCTGGGGGGCAGAGGTTGCAGTGAGCCACAATCATGCCATTGCACTCCAGCCTGGATAACAGAGTGAGACCTTGTCTCAAAAAAAAAGGTATCGAAATATAAAGCTTTTCCTTTTTCCCATGGTCTCTCTCTTGATCTTGCGCGGTGATTTTTAAATTTTTTCATTTTTGTTTTATTTTATAAACTTTTGGTAGAGACAGTGTCTTGTGAGGTTGACCAGGCTGGTTTCAAACTCCTGGGCTCAGGCAATCCTCTTGCTTCAGCCTCTCAAAATGCTGGGATTACAGGTGCAAGCCACCGTGCCCAGACTGCCATGAGTTTTTAAAATTTGTTATTTAATACTGTGATCCACATAGGTGTCCGTGTACTGCACGAGAAGCCCACTGGGTGCCAACTTCTCTTTTGTCACACCCAGGTCCAACACATCCTGCCCGAGAGGAGGGCCAGGAAGTTGTGCCAGGCATTTCCCCTTCCCACGGGCCACCGGCCCAGCACAATCTTGTCTGTCCTTGATCCAGGTAGCGAGTGTCCTGGTCCTGGCCACTGACTCAACACAATCCTTTTGTCCACTTCTAATTCAGATTACCTAATGTTTCAGCACAGAGGCTGCAATATCATGGGTGATTCCCAAGGATATTGGAAACCCTGCGCCAGGACATTAGGTACCTGGATGAGCAGTGAATGAAAGGCTTGCCCTGCAGAGTTTCTAGCTGAATACACCAGGGGCCTCACTGGTTGCCCAGCAGGAGTGGGAAGCAGGGATGCCCAGGAAGCAGTGAGGCAGCAAGAGGTGGGACCTCATGCAAGCTGAGGTTCTGAGCCCTGGCACATATGCCATTGGAACTTCACTTAAAAACATAAATTCAAAGATAAAATTATGAAGAGTTTTGGTCAGATGCAGTGGGTCATGTCTGTAATCATAACACTTTAAGGGGCTGAGGCAGACAGATCACTCCACAGTCGGGAGTTTGAGACTAGCCTGGCCAACCTGTCTCTACTAAAAATACAACCAAAAAAAAAAAAAAAAAAATTAGCCAGGTGGTGGCATGCATCTGTAATCCAAGCTACTCGGGAGGCTGAGGTGGGAGAAATGCTTGAACCTGGGAGACAGAGGTTGCTGTGAGCTGAGATTGCGCCACTGTGCTCGCTCCAGCCTGGGCGACAGAGCAAGACTCTGTCTCAAAAAGACAAACAAACAAAAAATTCAAGACAGTGGCTGCAGAACATTCCACCAAGCACAGGGTCCCTCTGAAAGCAGGGCTCTGTGCACCTGCACAGGCGTAAAACCTGTTTCCAGCGTTAGCCCCAGGACACACACCTTGAAAGACCCAGGGCCAGGCTCAGTCACGGCTAATCTATGATGGTCCTTTTCCTCCGTAGTGTCTTCCAATCCAATGAAATCTATAGCCCTGGGTTCTAGAGGACACTAGGACCACTGTGCAGTGGCAGAAGGAGCATTGCCATAGAAGTCAGGGGGCCTGGTTACGAGTCCTGACTTCACTTGAGGACCTGCCGTATGACCATGAGCAAATTACTGTACTTCTCTGGATCTCAGTTTCTACAACATAATTCACTGGTGAGTATTTACTGGGCACGCACTATGGGGAGGGCATGCTGGGCCTTTGTGGAAGAGACAGAAATTAGTAAGAGGTCCTGGCTCTCAGGTGCTTATAATTAACATGGAACGGCAAGACTCACACAGAGATTCCTGGGGCAATGTTACACCCATCATCTCTTCATCCACCACTTTTGGAGCAGAACGGATGCCCTGGACCCTTAGTTCTCTTTATAGGTGAGGCCCGTCTTGGGTCAGCCTGGTTAATGGTGCAAGCTTGAACTATGGGCCATGCAAACCTGGGCTGAAATCCCTGCCCTGGCTCTAGCTGATTGAGCAGTCTCAGGCGTACCACTTAGTGCCTCTGAGATTTGGGGATTCTTCTGCAAAGTGAGTACAGGAAATGGACTGAATGTTCTCTCAAGGGATACCGTAAAGGGGACATGAGAGAAGGGATGATACAGTTTGATGACTGCTTTCCTTCCCCTTCCTTCAGGCCCAGCCCGCAGCCTGCAAGCACTGGATGGGTAGACATGGCTGAGCAGCCATGAGAAAGATTTGGGGCCCTCCAGCAACTGTAGCATAAATCAACAGTGAGAGGTGCTGGTCCCCAAAGCCATGGTGAGAGCTTAGCTGTGGTAATTAAAGTGTCATGCCAAAGTAAGGGCAATGACAGTCTTGCTTGGCTTTGTGCTGGAGCTCAACTCTGTGCCACACTCTCTTGTGGCAGAGGCAGGTGGTAATTTTCTCTCTTTTTTTTTTTTAAAGACACTGGCTATATGTAGTCAAGCATATAAGTTTTAAGTATACAACTCACCTAATTTTCCCATATTTATATACTTATGCAGACACTCAAAGATACTAAACATTTCCAGCCCACAAGAAAACTTTCTTATGCTCCCTCCCACTCTCCCCCAAAAGTAACTATTTATAATATGTATATTTATAGTACTATTCTGACCTTTAAAACTGGAGATTAGCTTTGGCTTTTCGAACATTGTATGGAAACATAGAGTGGATATGTTTTCTGGTTTTTGTGTGTCTAGTTTCTTTCATTCAACATATTATCTGTGAGATTCACCTGTGCTGTTGTGTGTAGTAACAGTTTGTTCTCAGTGACGTGCAGTATTGCATTATCTGAAATATACCGTAATTTATTTACTCTACTTTTTATGGTCATTTAGGTTATTTCCAGTATTTGGTAATTACACATAGTGCTATGAATATGTCTTTTGGTAGAAATAAGTACTTCCTTCTTTTGGGTGTGTGCCCAGGAGTGGAATTGCTGGGTCATAGAGTAGACATATGTTTAGTTTCAGTAGATGCTGTCAGTTTTCCAAAGCAATTTTACAATTTTACATTTCTACCAACAATGTATGAGAGTTCCAGTTGCTCCACAACCTTGTCAACACTTGCTACTGTCAGCACCTTGGTGTTAGCCATTCTGGTGGATAGGTAGTGGGAACTCATTGTGTATTTCCCTGATGACTAATGATACTGAGCACATTTGATATACATTCTGGACACGGGGATGGCCTCTGTTGTGAATTAGACCTTCTCTCATGAGTGGTGCCGAGTCCAGAGGAGGTGAACAAGGTGTCATATGAAGAACAGTTGAAGGACCAGGAAGAATATGGTCATACTCTCCAAACCTCTACTGGGCTCACCTGGGAAAAAAGGCACAGAAGTCTGTGGCTCCCCAGAGGACAGAAGACATAGATGTATTGAAATTACCTGGAGGTAGATTTCTGATCAGCACAAGAAACTTTCTAACAATTAAAAACTGCCTAAGGGCGGGGTATGGTGACTCACACCAGTAATCCCAGCACTTTGGGAGCCCAAGGTGGGTGGATCGCTTGAGCCCAAGAGTTTGAGACCAGCCTGGGGAACATGGTGAGACCTTGTCTCTACAAACAATTAAAAAATTAGCTAGGTCTGATGGCACACTCCTGTACTCCCAGCTACTCAGGAGGCTGAAGTGGGAGGATTGCTTGAGCCCAGGTGGAAGAGGCTGCATAGAGTCCAGTGTGCAGCACTGCACTCCAGCCTGGGTGACAGAGTGAGACCCCATCTCAAAAGACAAGCAAGCAAACAAACAAAAAGTATCCAAGGGTACACTGGGCTAAGGCAAGAGTGAGCACTTGTCTCTAGGGGCTGTGAGCTGCAATGGCAGAGCCCTGGATGAGGTCTTCCAGAGAGGACTGGTGTCTTGATTGATGGTGGTTGTTGGGGAGTTGACGATATAGGACTTTAAGGCCTTGTTCTATTATGACAGATGTGTTTGGAGCCTCTGAATGGTGGAGGATGGGGACTTAGAGACCAGCTCTTGTTAACAGACTTGTTTTCTGGCTCATTTGCAGTTATTTTCCCTGGCTGATTTCATTCTCTTAGTCATATGGGAAAGTACCTTCTAAAAAAACAAACACACTAAACATAGTGTTTGACTCCATCACTTTCTGCAGTTGCTATTAGCTTTACCCCAGAACACACTGAGCCATGCTCGGTCCGCTCAACGTTCAAGTTGTCAAGTGGTTTAAATTGGAAAGGCCTGTGCGTGCGTGTGTGTGTGCATTTGCATGTTTTCATTTTGTATCTCTTGGGTCATCATGGTGTCTGAGTCACCATAGGAATCATGTGTAAGCAAGAGGGTTCCAGGGAAAGAGTCTGAAGACACCTTCCTGTCTCAGCTGGCCTGCCCTCCTGCCCTCAAACCATGCTGCACTCCACTCCTTCTTTTGCGACTCTGGAACTTTCCTGGTTCACGCCACGCTTAGCTCTCCCCAGGGTCTGCTCCTTCCTTTTCATTTTTGTCTACACCAGCGGAAGAGTGTTCTAAGAAGCCAAACATTGTAATACAAACAAGAAAGGCCATCTGAGTTCTTTGGGAGCTACTGAATTATCTTTGGGCATCCCCCACTCCCACAAGACTAAAAGCTACTTGAGGGCAAATATCTTTGTCTCCCATGGTCCTTCACAAAGCCCTGCACCTGTGCAGTGCTGAAGACATGTTCGTTGAATAAATGAACAAATGAATGAATGCCTAACATTATTATTGGCTTTGACATCTGTAAGTCAAAAGCACTGGTAGAATAAAAGCTAATCTGTAGGCCGGGTGTGGTGGCTCACATCTGTATTCCCAGCACTTTGGAAGGCTGAGATGCGTGGACCACCCCTGAGGTCTGTCATTCGAGATCAGCCTGGCCAACATGGAGAAACCTCGTCTCTATTAAAAATACAAAAATTAGCCAGATGTGGTGACGAACACCTGTAATTCCAGCTACTCGGGAGGCAGAAGTGGAAGAATCATTTGAACCCGGGAAGTGGAGGTTGCTGTGAGCCGAGATCACGTCACTGAACTCCAGCCCGGGTGACAGAGCGAGACTCAATCTCAAAAAAAAAAAAAGAAAAAGAAAAGCTAACTTGTAGAAAAGCCTGTGGAATTCATTCCTATCCTCATTCTCCATTTTACAAACATGAACTTCATCACCTTGCCTCATAGCAGGCGTTAATGTAAGGTAGAGCTTTATGAAACACATTTTTATATTTTTGGAAAAACCAATATGAAAATTAATATGAACAATACCAAAAGCAAATGGCAAACTGGGGAAAATACATTTGCTTCATATTAAACAAAAGGCTGATTTGTTTAATAGACAAAAAGTTCCCCCAATAAAAAAACAGAACAGGCCAGAAAATGTTGGAAGAGGAAAGGAATAGACAATTCACACAAAAGGAAATACTAATGGCTAATACACATATAAATCATAACAAAGCTCACTTATAATTACAAAAAAACAAATTGCGGAATGATATATCCGTTCTAGCAGATTGACAGAGATTTCAAAGTCTGAGAATTCCCAGTGCTGACAAGATGTGAGACCAGTGCCCTTACAAAGAAGAGAAGTTATATTGGTGTACCCCAGGCGGCCCCAAACTTTTTTCACAGGGGGCCAGTTCACTGTCCCTCAGACCGCTGGAGGGCCACCACATGCTGTGCTCCTCTCACTGACCGCCAGTGAAAGAGGTGCCCCTTCCTGAAGTGCGGCGGGGGTGGGGGGGGCGGATAAATGGCCTCAGGGGGCCGCATGCAGCCCGCGGGGCCGTAGTTTGGGGACGCCTGGTGTACCTTTTTTCATTCAAAACCAGCCTGGGCAACATGGTGAAACCTGTCTCACCTAAAAATACAAAAAAATGAGCCAGGAAAGGTGGCACACACTTGTGATCCCAGCTTCTGGGGTTGAAGGGAGTGGGTAGCTAGGGTGGGAGGACCACTTGAGCCCAGATGGCAGAGGTTGCAGTGAGCCACTGCACTCCAGCCTGGGTGACACAGCAAGATCTCATCTCAAAACAACAAGAACAACAACAACAAGAACAACAACAACAACAAAAACCCCAAACCTGGAAAAGGCATATAAATTCATCAACAGGGCACTGAGTCAATAAATTAGAGATACACAACAGGCTACTATTACCATCATCCTTGAGGCTGCTGCTGGCCACTGGGTCATTGCACCTTACAAGCTTTGTTTTGTTCTTACTGCATACCAGCACAGGGCTAAGGTCTTTACATGGAATCTTAATCATTGTGAAGCAGGCAAGTTTATTATCCCCATTTTACAGATGAAGAAACTGAAGTGCAGACTATGTTAGTTTTATGGGGCTGCCATAATAAATGACCACAAACTGGGTGGCTTAAAACAACAGAAATATATGCCGTCTCAGTTCAGAGGACCAGAAGTCCAGAATCGAGATGTGAGCAGGGTTGATCCCTACTGGAGGCTCTGAGGGGAGTCTGTCCCATGCCCGTTCCTACCTTCTGGTATCTGCTGACAATCCCTGACATTCCTGGGTTTGCAGCCAGCTCCCTCCAATCTCTGACTTCATCGTCATCGTTTCTTACTGGTTATGCTGCCTATATAGGTTTAGTTTAAGCTGTCTCAAGCCTTTTTAATGGTGTGTGTCAACTCTTATAAAGACACCAGTCATCGGGTAGTTAGGACCTACCCTAATCCAGTGTGACCTCATTTTAACTTCATTAATTACATTTTTAAAGATCATATTTCCAGGTAAGGTCACATTCTGCAGTGCTAGGTGGGCATGACTTTTGGCAGGGACACTGTTTAACCCAGTAAGTACACTGACCAAGGTCACAAAGCTAGTAAGTGGTAGAATCAGGATTTGAATCCAGGCAGGCAATCAGGACTCATTACCAGTGCTCCATGCTGCTGCCCTCCCATAATCTAACAGCTCACACTTACATAATGTCCCAGGCACTGTCCTAAGCATTTCAAATATAGGAACTAATTTCATCCCCACAGCAACCCTACTTTATGGATGGGGAAACTAGATACAGAAATGTTCTAAGTTAGCCAGGCGCAGTGGTTCACGCCTGTAATTCCAGTACTGTGGGAGCCTGAGGTGGATCACCTGAAGTCAGAAGTTTGAGACCAGCTTGACCAACATGGCAAAACCCCATCTCTACTAAAAAGTATAAAAATTTGCTGGGTGTGGTGGCATGCACCTGTAATCCCAGCTACTCGGGAGGCTGAGACAGGAGAATTGCTTGAACCCGGGGGACAGAGGTTGCTGTGAACCAAGATTGTGCCACTGCACTCCAGCCTGGGTGACAGAGTAACACTCTGTCTCAGAAAAAAAAATGTTAAAGGTTACCTGAGATTACAGAGCCAGTAAGTGACAGACCTTGGGTTTGAATCAAGCGAGGTGGTCTCCAGAGTCCCTGTGTGTGTGTGTGTGTGTGTGTGTGTGTGTGTGTATGTGTGTATCAGGAAGATAGATTGTGTCTCATTATGTGTCAGTTGCTATCCAAGGCCCCCAAAGGGACTAATGAAGGATTTGAGTCTGCCCTTCTTTGCTCCTGGGCTCCTTGGGCTTGTGCAGACCGATCCGGAGTCCGTGTTCCTAACCACTGTGGTAAACTCTCTTCTGTCTAGGGGCCTATCTTGACAACATACTGAGGATTGGGGCTAAGAAAACATTTCCCTCTCCTGAAAGACTGGTGTTCTTCCTTCTACCATCAGACACCGCGAGTCCTCCCCTTCCTCTCACTCCCCCTTTTCCCTTGGCTGCCATGAGTCCCCTCAGAACCAATTTGAGTGTCCAAATACAGTTGTCATCTTCAGCCAGGGCGCTGGCATAATTTTCTCTCTTTATTCTCTGTATTGGGGGGTTTTAACCTGAACTTTTGAATAAGCTTCAGGGGAATCCACACACCCACTGAAATGACATACAAACGGTTGTGTATATGAATATGTTCATTTCTGCGGAACAAGGATCCATAAGCTCTAATCAGATTCTCCAAGAGTTTAGTGATCTTCATCTTCAGGTGTCTACCCTCTTTTTAGAATTTCCGTCCTTACCAGCTACACTAGCCATGTGGTTTAAGACATCTCAAGCCTTTTTAATGCTGTAAGTGGAATACAATGTAAAACCATAATAAGCAAATGCATTCAGTGTTGCCATCCATTCTGAATGTTTAAATCTCTCTTGGTTTGCATGGAGGAAGTCTGTCCTCACATCTCCCTCTGTGTTACCTTCACTTTACACACTTCTGAGTGGTTTTGATGTCTCAGGGTCTCAGGTATCTCAGGTTCACATATAGGAACTAATTTCATCCCCACAACAACCCTACTTTATGGATGGGGAAACTAGATACAGAAATGTTCTAAGGATACAGAAATGTTCTAATGATCCTAGCACTGGCCAGGCACCCATCCTGTGCTCATAGGTCCAAACTTGCAAGAACTTTGCTGACCAGAAAGAGCCCTTAATTTTGATCCAGGGCACAAATGAATTCATTCGTAGATTTTAAAAGCCACTATCTTAAAGCAATGGCCAAGAGGAAGCTTGGTGGTAACTAGGACTCACCTTGGTGTTCAAAATGTGGTGGCTTAGACATACAAGTCAGCATCACCTTATTAGATGTTTATTAGAGCTTATTAGGAGTTATTAAGCTTATTTTCTAATCAACTCATTAGAGCTTATTAGAAACAAGGAGCTTTTTAGAAACTCAGAATCTCAAGCCCCATCTCATCCCTCTTGAACTAGAATCTGCATTTTTAAAAAGATCCCAAGAGATTTCAACACACATTAAAGTTAGAGAAGCATGGATATAAAACAAGAAGACCCATTTCTCAAGTTTGCCAAACCCTGGAGAGCACTTTGGTTTTCTGGAATTGGATGATCTGGGACAACTGGATGACCTGGGACAATTCCTACTGGGCTTTACCGCCCTATTGCAAAAGACGGGTAATAATACTCGCTGTTCCTCCCTCTTGGGGTTACTGTGAGTTTCAAATAAGCACAAGGATTCACACGAGCCTTGTATATACAAGACTTACAATTAGTGTGTGTTTAATGACTGAAAACAAGTTAAAGGGCTTTCTATTTTAGATTTGGGCTTAGATATTAAATGATTAAGATGTTACAGTCTTTAGAAAGTATGGAGCTATTCATTGTACTGAATTTATATTTTTGACGAGCCTATTTACTATGCTATTTATTACCTATTTATTATGATGGGCTGACGGGAGCTGGGGAGCTGGCAGTGGGAAGCAGAACAGGTGTGGTCTCTGCCTCACAGAGCTGATGATTTGGTTGGGTAGGAGAACATGCTGTAAATGCTGGTTGGTGTTGTGTGACTGCCACGGTTATCACAGAGCCTTCATTCATTTACTCTTTCATGTATTCATTCATTCAATGGTCAGCCATTTATTAAAACCTGAAGTGCCTGTAGTATGTCAAACATTGGGCTCTGAGCTGCACGTGGGGAAGCAGAAATAAATGAGCCAGAAACTTCATCCTCAGGGAGCTTTTAGTCTAGCCAGAGAAAAAGATGTATCATTGGATGATTACGTTTAGAACACACTACTCTGGCTGGTGCTCTGAGTTGGCACAGGGGTCTATGGGGGTACAGGTAAGTCAATAAAGAACTTTGCTTTTAAGGGTGATGACAAGTTCATGGGCTGAGAAGAGGGAGAACAGCACTGAAGGAAGAAAGAACAGCAGGGGCAAAGGCAGGGAAGCATGAAGGCACAGCATGCTTTTGCCATGACCAGAAGGTAAAGAGAATTTGGAGGAGTACCTAGATACTATTTTGGAGTAGTAGCTTGAGGCCTGATCTTAGAGGCTAAGGAATCTGGTCTTTATCCCTTAGGAAACGGGGAGTCCCTGAAGGGAGAGAACTGACACAACCGGAGATCTTTTAAGAACAACATGGAAGAAGGAACGACTCAGAAATACCTTTAAGAGGCTTGGGGGAGAGATGGAGAAGTCCTCAATTGGGGTAGTGGATGCGGCGACAGAAACAATGTAAGAGAAATTAAGGAAGGTTGCGCTGACAGGACTTGGTGGGCAAACGAATGGGGCGGTGAAGAGAAAGGAAGCAAGAGGCAGAGTGTCTAGATGAGGAGAGCAGCCCAGAGTGATGCAAGAATTAGGGAGGTGACTGGAGCCGTGGGAGTGAATGAGACTGTGAGAGTGTGGGGTGGAAAGAACAGGGTAGGAGTGGCACCAACAGCTAAGGGACGGGCAGAAGCGATGAGTCTGTGAAGGAGGCTGAAGGGTGCCAAGAGGCAGTTCTGCTTTCCCTCCTACCTTTGGGCATGGAGAGCAACACCGTAGTGGTCACAACTCATCCCCCTCCAGAATCGTTGCAAGGAACGGCCCTGGGCTCACCACCCTCGAAGCCCCGGAGTGAGTGGGGCCTGAGGCTGGGGCCCCCGAGAAGATGAACTGAGACAGGGATGGGCACGGGTGGATGCATACAAGCCCTTGTCTCCCTTTCCCTCCCTGTCCTCACAGATGATCATCTCCAACCCTTTCACAAATCGTTTCTTCTCTGAGAGAAAACCAAAAGGACATTCGAGAAGGAGAGACGAAAGGCACGCTTGAGTTAGTTTAGTTTTTCAGATCAGACAAAGATCCAACACCATCTAACACGAAAGAAAACCTCCCAGGCTGTGTCCTAAGTAGACTCCAATGAGCTCATTCTCTCATCGTCATTAAGAGCAAAGAGAATCAGGTCCTATCACGATTAGCCAAAGGAAGATTTTACAAAACAAAACAAAAGAGAGGAAACAGGACGGAATTGTGCTATCTGGTCCGTGCTTCTCCCCAGAAACAGGCCTGTGGTTTTAAACTAATAGTGGCTCCTAGCAGCCCAATAATTGATCTATCTGGTGTTCTGGCCTTAAGTGAAAAGTGAACTGGCCTCTTTAGAAATGTTGGCAGCCTGTCTGGTCCATTAGTAAGACTGGAAAATCAAAACATTGGCTGGAAAAGGCTATTACGACTGGGCTCAGCAGGAGTCATTGATAGATGATGTCATTTCAGAAATAAGTAAGCCAAGGTCATGAGGCCCCTACCCGTCACGGTCTATTATCACCCTCCCTTGCAGATACTGGTCTCCAGGGACACAGGGGTCTGAGCCAGGATCTGCTTTTTACTTTTTGCTCATTCCAGGGGATGAAGGCCACCTGCAGTCTGTGACATCCTGCAGGTCACGAAGGAAGTTCCCCAGTCCTCATTATGGGCACATCCTTTAGATTCTCCTTTAAGTCTGTCCCCTCTCCTGGGTTCTTCCCACTTCTTGCCATACTCTTTATTCCAGAATGCCTGCCTCCCCTCTCTTCCTTGTCCTCAGTTCCTGCTACCTTTCCTCTCCCTTCCTTTCTCATGCAAGCTTTTAGAAAGAGTTGTAGGCTCTGTCTCCACTTTTTCAGCTCCCGTTAGCTCCTGCCTCTGCCCCTCACCACAACTAATACTATCATTGCAATATCAGGCTCTGGGCTGAGGGCTTGCCTGGTATCATCTCACTTAATTCCTATAAGCAGCCCCTATGAAATGGGGCTATTGTTATCTCCACTGTATAGAAGAGGAAACTGAGGCTTAGACAGCCTAGGTCACTGGCAGATCCCATTTTTTGAGCCTGCTGCAATGCCCTGGTCGAAGTCCTTATGATCCACGCCAATCCTGATGGCTCCTTTCCAGTCCTCATCCCCCCACTCCTGTCTCTCCACAGCAAGTGACGCTGCCCACCTCTGTCCTCCCTTGGCACTGGGGAAAGCCACTCTCTCTCAGTCCTTCCCCAGCTCCTCCTTACAGAATGGGTCATGCTAGAAAGGCTTCCCAGGGAGACTCCAAGCCCTCTCCACTCCAGGTTCACTAGAGACCATCTTGTCCACCCCCTGATTATTCAAGGTTACTCTGAGTGGGTGGCAGAGCTGGAGCCAGGTATCCTAACCTCCAGGCCAGCCCACCTCCCATTGCTCAGAGCTGCCACGACCTACTCTGTGTTTTTTCTGTTTTTGCTGAGCTGCTAGAAAATGCCCGCCCAACCCTGGAGGAGGGAGAAGGTGTGAGACCCTGATAAGGTTGGGCGTAGGCTATTTTTAGACTACACTGGCTTTCATCTTAGGCTGGGAGGAACTCAAGGGCCAATGACTTTCTAAACCATGGGTTTGTAAGACTAGCTCATTAAAAGTAATACACCAAAGTGACAGTGTTCTTGTTTTCACTCTGCCTGTTGGTTGTGTGACTCTAATTGATGGAAACTTTATTATTTGCTCCATTTCCCATTAATTCTTTTGTCTGTAAGGCTTTGAGATGGCTTTAGAAAAAAAAAAAAAAAAAAGTAATAGAAAGTAAACTAGAAACAAAAATGAAACTTCAGCATGAGGGCGCTGTTGTCCAGACAAGAGAAAGTCCTGAACAGCAGATTAAAGAAGAGAGGGCATTGATCAGGTGTTCCCAGAGCTCCCGGACCTGCCTGGGCAGAGGGAAGGGTCCAGAAAGAGATGGGAAAGGCTGGGAGACTGCAGACCTTCTGGCGTGACCGGCCCCGTGTGACCTTGAGCAGGGGTCTCTGCGGCCCTGCACAGAGCACAACATGGCAGTCACGGGGGAAAGATGGGGTGGGGGCCACAGGGGTGCTCCCACTGAGGGCCCAGCACCTGGGTTCAGGGTCTGGTTCTGCGATTCAGCCACAGAGGAGCTTCGGCCAGGTTGTCCGAGACAGTCTGGGGGCGTAAGGCAAGGGCCTGAAGCAGGGTCTGTAATAGCCGCGATGGGTGAGCGGCGTAGGAGCGGGCCGCGCTGCGTAGGCTGGAGGGCTCATCAACAGTGCGGAAACTGTGGCTGGATTGGAGCAGCTACCCCTGCCCAGCTCATGGCATCTGAAGCTGTGGGGGTCACAGGCTGCTTTGCCAAAGCAATGCCGGCTACGCAGCAGAGAGATGCCCATAGGCACCCCGAAAGTTCATGTCCTAGGAGTGTACGGCTCAGGGTATCCGAGGCCCTTAGTGGGTCCCGGGATACGATCGATCTGGGGGCAGCCAGTCTCCGATTTTTGCAGCCTCTCCGGATGTGAGAGTCTGGGACCCCAGCGTCCCAAGCCCGGAGCGGGTGAACAGGTGGGGGGAGCGCAGGCGTTCAAGAGCGTGCCCTGCAGTTCTCACGGCCGGGCTTCCCAGCTCCACTGCGGCTACCAAACCTCACCCCTACAAATGGGAAACCGAGAACCAGAAACAAGAGGGGGCTTCCAAGGCCATGCTGAGAGCTGGCGACAACCTGGGGCTCCTATCTCCGAGCCCTTTCCAGTTCCACCTGGCCGCGTAGTGCGTGTCCTGGTGCTTTAAACCTTGTCTCTCGCAGTTTGGGAAACTTTTCCTGCCCTAAACACTCTCAGCACCAACCTGGGCTCCACGTCCAGTCGAGCCCTTAAGCCCCCACTCCCACCCCCAGACTCTTGCAGGCGGAGAGGAGGCTGCGCCCCCGCGCCCAGCTCGGGCGGGCACCTGTACCCAGCAGATCGCCCGGAGGGCGCAGAGCCCGGCCGCGTTGGAGTCCCGCGGGCGGCTGGGGCGCCCCTCCACCACGACCCTGGCCCCGGGCGCCACTCCGTCTCGCGTTCAGAGACGCGACGCGGAGGTCCCGAGAGGAGGGCGCCCTGGCCAGGGCTGCGCGCGGTGAGGCGGAGACGCGAGCGCCGGGCTCAGGACCCCGAGACCCGGGCTCCCCAGCTCCGGAGGCAACAAGAGGCGGCAGCTATTTATAGAGGGAGCCACGCTCAGTCCCTCTTGGCGGCGGCGGCGACAGCTGAATATTTTGCCCAGATATGGCTGAGGCCCCGGCGCGGGGGCAGGGAGCCCCGCGAGCGCAAGGGGGACCCCAGGCGGGGTGGGAGCTTACCCGGAGGCAGAGCGGCGGGGTCGGCGCAGGCGAAGGCGCGGGCGGCTGGACGGTCGCTGGCGGCGGGCAGATGGACGCGGGCGGCGGCTGCGGTGCTCCGGCGGGCGGCGGACGGGCGAGCGCAGCGCGGGGCTGGACGAGCTCCCGGCCGGCGGGCGGGCGGGCGCTGTGGGCTCCGGGGGTGGGAGCCAGGGGCGGGCCCGGCTCACGCTGTCACCGCGCCCCGCCCCGCCCGCCACGGGCTCCCTCCTCCCCTCCCCCTCCACTCGGGGGCGCCGGGCGCAGCGTACCTCCCCGTGGGGACGCGGCCCCGGGCCGGTAGCACGGGGAAATCGGGCTGCTGCAGAGCGAGCGCGGTCGGCCCCAGCTTGGGTCTCCGCTTCCCCGTTGGTACTGGGAAGAATTTGAGCGACGGTGGAGTTACGTGGGAAAAGGTGGGCAGATTTGCATTCCTTTGGGGTCTAGAATTTAAGATTTTGAGAATCCGAAGTTCGTGAAAGTGATAAAGGAAACAAAGCCAGCTAAGCAGCAGCTGTACCTTCCCTTCTGATTGAAGCGCCGCTCCGTCCGTCTCCCAGCAGCGCGGCCAGGTGGGCTCTGAGCCGAAGCTTTAACCGCGATCGTTTTGTCCACACGTGGTTTCAATACGCAATCGAATGCATTCTCTCTACACTGAGAGCGAGTGGAGGGTATAAAACACTGATTTTAAACGACCACAACAAAAAGACCCACGTTCTTAAAGGGCTTCCCCCCCACCCCCAGAACAAACCACTTTAAGTGGTTTAACCCAAACCCAATTTAAGTGTTTTAATAAACAAATGGCTCATGCAAAGGAATTTATATAGAAATAGGAAAATGTCTTATTTTGGATTATTATGGGAAAGCTTTTGGTCGGATAGACCTTAATAAAATCAGCTCTTAATCCTAATGTATAGGTTATTAATGAGAAACACTCACCCAAATTTTGTTTCTCAAGAAAATGTATTCCTCTAAAGTCCTCAAATTATAAGAGAACTTTCTTTTCAAGGGGTATATGCCATACATATTTAAAAATATAATGATTTAATATTTCGGATCATTTTAAAACACTTGTTGTGAATCAAACATATAAGAACATACAACGTAAGTTATGTTGTATGTGTAAACCAAATAAATATGCAGCTTCATAACTTTATTTATAGTGTAAACACCTGTGCAAACATCACTCAGAGAACATTGCCAACAGTCCAGAAGCCTACCTGTCCCTCCTGGGTCCCAACTCCCCTCAAGATGATCACTTTCTTGACCCTTACGGTGATCTCCTTTTTTTCTTCCCTCTGTAGTTTGTCTTCATTTGTTCAAATCTGTTGTTAATTTGTGGTTTCATGCAGCTGTAATTTTCCATTGTATGAATATACCACAGTTGTTTTTTAAAAAAATCCATTTGACTATTAATGTGCATTTAGGTTGTTTCCAGGTTTTTGCTATTACAAATAGTGCTGCTGCTGTGAACATTTCTTGCCTAGAATCCTCCCGTCCACGTGCACACCTGCTGTTGGAAGTGCTGGGTGATAGAGAAAGCGTAACCTCAACTTCAGCAGCAACAAGGCTGAACTCTTCCAAAGTCATAGTACCATTGTACGGTGTAGTTTCACATCTTCAGCAACACTTGGAATTATCAAAAATGGAAACACTTCAGACATTCTGGTATGTGAGTAATGGTATCTCACTGTGGTTGGAACTTGAATTTCCCTATATCCTGATGGGTTGAACATCACTTCAGATTTATGGGCCAGTTGGATTTGTTTTGTGAATTGTCTGAATTTATTGTCCATTTTTCTTCTGGATAGTTTCATGTACTGAATAGATTATATGGTGTGTGTGTGTATCCTCAGTTATATTCTTCCACTCTTGCCTTTTCACCTTATTAACATTTTGATAAGCAGGTGTTCTTAGTTTTAATACAGTCTATCAATCTTCCCCTTAATTCACAGTAATCTGTGTCCTGTTTAAGAACTCTTTCCTGCTCCTGGGCTATAAAGTTATCTTCCTATGTTATCTTTCCACCTTAGCCTTTCATGTCTGGGTTCTTTTTTGCTGGAGTAAGGTGGTGTGATCACGGCTCATTGCAACCTCAACCTCCTGGGCTCAAGCCATCCCCTTAACCCCTGCCTCAGCCTCTCAAAGTGCTGGCATTATAGGCATGAGCCACCATGCCCAGCTATTCAAAAACATTTTTCGTAGTGATAGGGTATGTTGCCCAGGCTGGTCTCAAACTCCTGTGCTCAAGCAATCCTCCTGCCTCAGCCTCCCGAAGTGCTGGTATTACAGGCGTGAGCCACTGTGCCCAGCCTCACGTTTACTTTCCCTCCCCCCCCCCCCCCCCCCGAGACAGGATCTGACTCTATCATTCAGGCTGGAGTGTAGTGGGCAATCTTGGCTCACTGCAACCTCTGCCTCGCGGGCTCAGGTGATCCTCCCACCTCAGCTTCCTGAATAGCTAGGACTACAGGTGTGCACCACCACATCTTGCTAATCTTTTTTTTTTGGTAGAGACAGGGTTTTGCCGTGTTGCCCAGACTGGTCTCAAACTCCTGGCCTCAAGTGATTCCACCTCCGTCCCCACCCCGCCTCAAAGTCCTGAGGTCACAGGCATGAGCCACCATGCCTGGCCAATGTTGAGGTTTTTAATCCACCTGGAAGTGACATTTGAATATGGCATGAGGTAGGGTTCACATGTCATTTGTTTGTGTCACACTGCCTTAGCACTAATTTTGTAGTTACATCAACAATTTATTGCTTTATTTTAAAAAGTAACGGAAACATTTCTAAAGTCAGTGAAATAGAAACTACCTTTTCCTTACTTGTAGACAATTTGAGGATTTTTACATTTTTTTTTTTTGGTTAGGGAATGAAACCATTATTAAAAACATTTTTATCAGTTTATTTCACTTAAACATTTCTGTGTTATTTTTATTTCATCACAAATGATTAATCACTGGCATTCAGTATTCCTGAATTTTGTATCACTAGTTGTAAATATTGAGTTTTAAAAAGCTAGAGATAATTCTGGCATGTTTAAAATGAAAAACTTCAAACATCTGGTCTTTACCTTCCTCTTTCTCTTCTCATTTTTTCTCAAATAAAAACAAACAAACAACTCTGAAAATTTTTACTTCCAGCCTGGTTTTTGCCCTGAAGTTTATTCCATATTTCCAAGATTCTGCATATCTTCATGTGGAAGTCTATTAGCTCAAATTCACTATGTTCAAAATCAAATTTTTAAGCTTCCCACTTCATCTGAGTAAGGTCCTAGGCTCTCATACCTTAAAACTTGGCTTCACTCTTATCTATCTGTATCTAAGCTTATAATTTTAATTAAAAACCTTACCAAGTCTGCAACACTTTTTCTTCAATACCATTGCTCCACTCTTAGTCCAGGGCCTCTCTACCTCATCTTTGGACCACTCCTAAAACTGATAACCTATCTGTCTGCCAATCTATCTGTCTACCAATTAGCAAGCACAAAAAGAGTGCCTAATGTGTGTAAGATGCCATTCTGACGGTTGTGGATGCTCAGACAGTGGTGTGCTGGAGAGTCGGCCATACAGGTCTCAAGAGCTGCTTAGGTGAGTCTCTTCCTAACTCCACAGTCATGTCATATTATTAGCTGCAAATCAAGAATGGTGGCACTATTTACAATATGATAATTTTCAGACACCACAAATCAAGGCTCAGCTCACCACCCAACAGAAACAGCTGTCAAACATTTACCAGTATATCACCAGAGATGACTAAGACCAATTCCTCTTTCAGGGGTGCCACGATCTAGCTGGGGTGATGGGTGCACAGACTAGTCATATACTATAAAGTACGGTGACATATGGGCACCAAGAGAGGCATGATCAAAGAACGATGGAGTAGAAAGGGGCACCAGAGAAAGCTTCATGGTTGGCCCAGGAGGTCAGGCAGGACACTGACAAGCAAAAATGATGGGAGGAGAATGAGATACAGGTTGAGAGAATGGAATAAGCAGGGGTTCAGTGACCAAATAAAGGTCCAGTGTAGCAGGGAGTGGTAGACAATGAGGTTGGGTAGGAGGACTGCAGAAGGCCTGGGTCTTAGCTGGACTCTGTGGGCAATGAGAAGAGAAGCCACTCAAGATTTGGGTTAAGGGCCACGTTGGTTTGCCTGGACTGCTCCTCTAGAAATGCTGATGTGTTAAGACTCAGGATAAGTCCTCACATGCTTTGATGATCACTTGCTTTGAGATACACTACTGCATCAGGGTCGAGTTAAGTCCTAACATTCTCAGCTTAACTGGAGCAGAACCCAATGCTGCAAGGAAGACAACATGAAATGGAAGCTTTCATCTTAAGATCATGAAGCCTAGAAATTACAAGGTAGTCAGCTTTTATATTGATAAACATTTTTATTCTAATATTATAGTGATAATTCAAGTACAATTTTCTTTGAAAAGTCAACTCTGTTAAAACAAAAACTTGTTAAATATCTTTCATCAAACATAAGCATATTCTTTTCAATCCCCCACAGCAGTCAGAGCCATGTAGCAGAGAGAAGACTTTTTTTTAAGCCTACTACACTTTGTTATTGCTAAAAAATCAGAATTAGTTGTCAAGGTTTCAGAAGCAGTCATTAATTAACTTTTGAAAGCTCTATCAGATACTCTGACATAAAATCATGAATCCAGATATCAGTGTCTGGCAACGACGTGTCCACTAAATAGACCACCACTTTCCGGTCCCAAGGGTTAGCGTTTTCAATGACTGTCTGCACCAGTGCCACCAGAGGTTTCTTCTCCACATGATTTCGAAACACCATTGAAGCCTCCTCAGACCACTGGTTGCACTTGACTCCTACGAGGAGGACAGGAAGAAGAGGGAGCAGTGAGGAGTCAAAGGAGTTTTCTTTGATCCACTATGATGGAAAACGATTTAGCCAATTCTGAAGTAGCTTAAGCATCCCAGATTAGACTTGCCTCAACTGGAATACAGTTACTGAACAATCTTAAAACACTCCAGCTTATAGTTTTTCTACTCTGAACGGAGTCACTTCTGTAAACCTTTACCTAAAAAACAAGTTTCATTTGAGACTTAATATTGCATTATAAAATGAGGTAATGACGACTGTACAACAGCCATATATAAAGTATATGCATATTTAAACTAATAACATAGTTGAAATAAAATATCAATATCAATCATATTACATGACATTTTTCTCATTAAAATTTTTTCTGATGGACAAAGTATCATAAAAAAAGAAAAAAGAATGATCAATCATATTAATGACATTTCTCTCGTTAAAAATTTTGTTTCTGATGGGCCAAGTATCATAAAAAAAGAAAAAGTAATTATTGTATGATCCATTTACAGTATAGTTTTTTTTTTTTAAATTACACACAGCATCATGGAAAAAGCACTGAATCGAAAGTCAAGAGCCTCAGTTACTATTCCCAGCTCTTCCTCTATTGAGTGGTGTGGTCTTGGGTGAATCAGCTGATTTCTCAGGCCTCACCTATGATAAAAGAAACTTGTTGGATCAGATCATGAGAAATTAAGTTAGAGAATTCTAAATTAGATTTTAAAACAAAATTGGGACAAGAAAGTATATATTAACTGGGCACAGTGGCTCACACCTGTAATCCCAGCACTTTGGGAGGCCAAGGCAGGTAGATATCTTGAGCTCAGGAGTTCGAGACCAGCCTGGACAACACAGTGCAGCCCTGTCTCTACCAAAAAAAATACAAAAATTAGCTGGGTATGCTGGCATGTGCCTACAGTCCCAGCTATTCAGGAGGCTAAGGGAGGAGCCCAGGAGGTCAGGGTTGCAGTCAGCCATGATTGCATCACTGCACTCCAGTCTGGGTGACAAAGTTTTTCCTGTCTCAAAAAAAAAAAGTATTTTTCAAGAAATACTATTGAAATTAAGTGCACATATACTGGATTGCATAAACTATAAATTATGCCCCAAAGAAATGAAGGTATGGAAGTTTCAGACATAATTTTGGAAGATTTGCTATCTACTTAGCAAATAGGCTAAATCATTTGATTATGAATTTCCCACAAGAGAAGTCTAGAAATTTCATTTTATCTGCAGCAGCCCTGTCAATCTTTGAGCCATGTTATTTAAGGAGAAAAAAGGTAACCCTTCTAGAAAGCTTCATTGGTAAGGTAAAAAATGATTCCACTGTATGGCTGCCTTTCTTCTAGGATCCAGAAAATTTTATGTATATCCATGGCACACTGATGCAAAGAACGCCCATGTCAAGCCCAGATGTAATGAAGCAACAGCTCAATGGGAACCTAGAGAGACTGAGCATTCAGTGATCCCATCTGTGAGCGGGTACGGTCCCTGGAGAATCCTTAAAGCATTCCGAGTTAAACACTCAGGGCATCTCCATGGGTTCCTCTTAGATTCCATAGAGTTCCTTTGCATCTAGAGATATTCCTAAATATTTCAAAAGGCTTGGCTAGATGTGAACCAAGTCTACCAAAGTGATGACTCCAGTGGCCATGTCATAACAGGTGACTTCCATGAAAGTTCTAGTCTATGTCACTTCTCTCTAGTGGATGCCCATGTTGGCCCAAGAGACACATACTCTCCACCACATATAGTTTAATAGTTCCAGTACATATGTCTTCAATTAATTATAAAATGGGGGTCCTCCCTTCAAAGTGGATATGTGATGCCCAGGAAGATTTCGTGACTTAGGAGCAAGTCAGTAGGAAGAAAGAAGGCTTGGCAGAGGTGAGCCTAGAAGAGGAACTGAGGACATGATGGGACCCAACAGCAATGCTGTTTCAGAGGTAAGTATACAAGGAAACTTTCGTGCATTTGCACTATGTGTTTTAGTTCACGAGGCAATTTCATTCACATTTACTTTTTCATCTGATCCACATATTAGTTCAGTCACATAAGCAGGCAGGGATTTAGTGGTGATTTTATAAAAAATCATAGGGTAGGTTTAGAAGTTAAATAACTCGAATCTCAGCCTTTTGACTTAAACAACCACACTTTTCATTAAGAAGGAAGTATACAGTGAAGAAAGGCACACACTGAAGAGGCAGATTGCTGAATTTAAGGCTGTGGGATCTTGGACAAGATATTTAACTTCACTAAGCTGCTATTCCCTGATGTGTATAATAGTTACAGTAACAGTACCTAAACCTCCTAGCATGGGGAGAATTCAATGAAATAAAGCATCTGGTAGAACTTCTGCCTACCAATCTGGCAAGTAAAGAGCTTAGAAGTTGCTACTGCCTCCTAACAAGAAACAAAAAGCTGAACAAACAGAAAATCAACAGCTATTCCTAGGTCCATCAGAGAAGGGAGGTCACAGGTCACTTCACTGTCCCCAGAACCAGAGAGACAGACAGGTAGATATGGAGAGTCAAAGTGTACTGGAGCAGAAGCCAGTGAGAAGTGGCCTGGAAGCCGGAGGAGAGAGACCTAAACTGTAATTGACAAATTGCTGGGGGTGCATGTGAATAAGTCTGAGAGTTAAAAACTCCAGGGGAACCCAGTCATAGGGCCTTGCCTCCCATACTTTTGAGAGTTTTACCTCCAGAAGTACTACCTGGTACTCACAGTAAATATTAGGGGGAAATCTCCTCATGGTTCCAGATGGGGGAGGAGAAAAGGAACATCTTGAAATACACCAGAGCTTTCTGTTCTTAACAAGCTCTGTCCTTGGAAGAAACTATTTTACTAGGGCCTGACCTGCTGGGATTTTATAGAGCTTAACATTCCTGGGGGAAAGGAAATACCCATCTCCACTCCCCTGTAGCCATCCTGCTCCACCAAAGCTGAGGGAAAAAACCCTAAGGAGCACTGGTAAAGTTCCCAGTCCAGGGGCACAGGCTCAACAAAAGACTGAGACTGATCCCTCCACACTTCCCAACAACAATAACAACAAAAAAGACTGAGACCTAATCCATAGGACTATAGAACATCCCCCACACCCTAGACACACATTGCCGCTGCTACATTACAAAACCCTTATTTACCCAGAGTTCCTTCTACCCAGTGCATCATGCCCGCCTTTCAACAAAGAACTACAAATGATAAGGACAGGAACAAACAGTTTGAAGAGATTGAGCACGTATCAGAATCAGAGTCAGAATTGGCAGGAATGCTGGAAATATCAGACCAGACCAGAAATTTAAAACAGCTATGATTAATATGGTACCAGTGTTAATGGAAAACCAGACAAAATGTAAGAGCAGATGGATAAGGGAAGCAGAAAGACAGAAATTCTAACAAACAATAAAAAAGAAATGGTAGAGGTCAGAAACACTACAAAAGAAAATGAGAATGTCTTGGGCTTATTGGTAGACTGGACATGGCCGAGGGAAGATCTCTGAACTCAAGGACATGACAACACAAACTTTCAAAACTGAAAAGCAAAGAGAAAAAGACTGAAAAAAAGAACAGAACAAAATATCCAAGATCTGTGGGACAACTATAAAAGGTGTAACAAATGCATAATGAGAATTCCAGAAGGAGAGAAAGGAACAGAAATATTTGAAACAATAATGACTGAGAATTTCTCCAAATTAATGTCACACACCCAACCACAGATCCAGGAAGCTCAGAGAAGCAAGATAAATGCCCCCCCCACCCCGAAATAAATCTAGGCATATCATATTCAAACTTTAGAAAATCGAATATAAACAAAAATCTTGAAAGAGGTCAGAAGAAAAAAATCACCTTATCCATAGACAAAGATAAGAATCTTTGTTCTGACTTCTCAGAGAAGCAACTGACTTCTCAGAAATCATGCAGCAAGAAGAGAGTGTTGACAAAAAAAAACAACCCACCAGCTAGAGTTCTGTACCTTATGAAGTTATCCTTCAAAACTGAATGAGAAATACAGACTCTCAGACAAACAAAAATTGGGGGAATTTGTTGCCAACAGACCTACCTTGGAAGAAATATTAAAGAAGTTCTTTAGAGAAGGAAAATAATATAGGTTAGAAATTTAGATCAACATAAAGAAAATCAGAGAAGGAATAAGTGAAGGTAAAATAAAACTTTGATATTTCTTTTTCTTAATTCATCTATTAGGGTTTGTTAAAAATAATAGCAACAATGTATTTCTGTATGCTTGTGTGTGTGTGTGTGTCTGTGTGTGTCTGTGTGTGTGCACATGCACTTATATATGAGTGAAGTAAATGAATGCAATGAACAGGGGCCTGGAGGAAGGAATTAAGATTATTTTGTTATTATACTGTACTTGCACTGTCTGTGAAACAGTGTAATGTCACATGAAAGTGGACTTGGATTAGTTCTAACTGTATGTGGCAAACTCTAGGGCACTCGCTAAGAAAAGGAAAAAACAGAGGTGTAATTGATATCCTAAGAAAGGAGAGAAAGTGGCATTGCTTAAAATGTTCAATTAAAATCACAAAAAGCAAAAAAAGTGTGGAAGACAAAAATCAGAGCAAAGAATGGGAAAACAAATAGAAAACAGTAACAAATGTGGTAGATATTAATCCTACTATATTAATAATCACTTTAAATGTCAACAGTCTAAATATACCAATTAAAAGGCAGAGATTGTCAGAGTAAATAAAAAAATAAGACCCAACTATATATTATCTACAAGACCACTTTATTTTTATTTTTTATTTTTATTTTTTTTTGAGATGGAGTTTCACACTTGTTAACCCAGGCTGGAGTGCAATGGCGCGATCTCGGCTCACCGCAACCTCCACCTCCTGGGTTCAGGCAATTCTCCTGCCTCAGCCTCCCGAGTAGCTGGGATTACAGGCACGCACCACCATGCCCAGCTAATTTTTTGTATTTTTTTTTAGTAGACACAGGGTTTCACCATGTTGACCAGGATGGTCTCGATCTCTTGACCTCGTGATCCACCTGCCTCGGCCTCCCAAAGTGCTGGGATTACAGGTGTGAGCCACCGCGCCCAGCCAAGACCACTTTAAATATAAAGACACATAGAAAGTAAAAGTAAAGGGATAGAGAAAGATATAGCATGCTAACACTAATTGAAAGAAAGCAGGAGTTAGGTATATTCATTTCATTTCAGACAGAGCCTACTTCAGAGCAAGGAAAGTTCATCAGGGATAGAGAGGGGCATTACATAATGGTAGAGAGGTCAATTTTCCTAGAAGACATACCAATTCTAATGTACATGCACCTAACAAAAGAGCATCAAAGAGCATCAAAATACATGAGGCAAAACTGATAAATATGCAAGGAGAAATGAAAGAATCCACTCTCACAGGTAGAGATTTTAACACCCCTTTATCAGAAATGGATAGATCCAGAAGGCATAAAAATAAGGACATAGTTGAACTCAACAGCACCATAAATCAACTGGATGTAATTGACATCTACAGACTACTTCCCCAAAACCGCAGATTATACACTTTTCTCGAGCTCACATGGAACATTCACCAAGATAGGCCACATTTTGGGAATAAAACACACACTAACAATTTAAAAATAATACAATGTTTTCTCTCAGACTACAATGAAATTAATCAGAAATCAGTAACAGAAAGATATCTGGTAAATCACCAAATATGTAGAGATTAAGCATAATTCTAAACACATGGGTCAAAGGATACATTTCAAGAGAAAAAGCATTTTGAGCTAAATGAAAATATAGCACATCAAAGTTTGTGGGATGCAGCAAAAGCTGTACTTAGAGGGAAATTTGTAGCACTGAATGCATATATTAAACAAGATCTACCAGTAGATCTACCAGTAAAGTGGTAGAGCGCCTAGAATACCACAAGTACAAATAACTCTTAGCCACACTGCTGGTGATGCGGATGATGGTACCATGTACTCATTCTTCACAGAGAAGCCTTCTCTGGGGGAGTATAACTGTCACATTTAACAAAACATGTTGTAGCAAAACCTGAACATTAGACAGTGAAAAAAAAAAAAAACCCAAAACATTAAATCTGAAGAAGAAAGCTTGAGTCTAAAGCAGACTAACTGGTGGCCATGCTACATAAAAGTGTTATTTTTGCTTTAAATCCAATTACCATGGGAATTTCCTTTGAATTCTAGTAGGAAGACACAGAGAAGCTGGCAAATATTTCAAAATAAGACAATATATAGCCTTACAATAAAAGCTCATCAATTTCTGACACTGTGTTCCACATATGGGGCAAGGTGCTAAGGACTGTGGGCAGCAGCAAAGGGATCAGGGGGTCACGCTTCAGCTCTTTTGTCCTCAAAACCCTCTGCTAATGCTACATAATGGTAGGGGTTCACAGGGGAGCCACCAACATTGTACTGCTTTCACAAAAGATAAAAGGGAAGTCTCATTAGACAACATTACAAAGAGGTATCATTGTACACCTATTAAATTGGCTTCTTACATTTTAATGATAAGAGGCTGATGTGAATGTAGTGAAATTGCTCACTTGTATGCTTGTTAGTTGTGTTGCAAACTGCAAACTCCCTTGGTCAGAAGATGGTCATATATTCCATGACCCAGGAATGTTTTAAGATTGTGTAATACTCTATTATGTAGATGTATTATAATTTATGCAATAATAATAAAGTATGATCCTCCTATTGGTTATTATAATAGGTTATTTCCATTTTTTTGGTTTGTTTTAGCTAGTATAAAGATACAGGGTTTTTCTTGATATTACAGTAAAAATGTTCAACAATAGGGAAGTATTGATTAAACAGAATATTTTGCATCCATTAAAAAAATAGGTAGGAAAACCATAAAACCACCCAGAAACTCATTAGAAAACAATACTAGATGAAGAAAAGCAGAATGCAATATTATGCCTGTACTAAGATTACAGCTTTAGAAATATGCTTGAAACCAGAGACAGGAGTAAGGAAAATAGAAACAGCAGATATGATGGAGCATGACTGTAACATATCATTGAAATTATTTCCATTACAGTTGCAATATTGTTAGTGCAAAAAAGCAAAAATCCAACATACCCAAACTCAAGAGGCCAATGAGTCAGTACTTGCTAAGTACCCAGGACAAAATGACAATATTGCATTGTTGCAGCTTGAGTTCAGATTCCACAGAAATTACCTGCAAGTTGAGCTGTGACTGCTTGGAAGGGCAGCTTTCGGAACATGTCCACTAGGGGCTGTACTTTTCTTATGTTGACTAATTCGTGTTTGCCATAATCCAGCTCATACACAGATACCAGTCCATTGGTCAGGATTCCTTTTAAAAGCACCCTGTGCCACCTAGATGTACATTAGATTAAAAAGGAAGATAAAACACATAAATATCTCCTTTAAGGGCAAGAAATATTTTATGATAAAAAGAAAAATTAATGCAAATCATGGTTATGAAAAAACTGTATTGTCATAAAAAGTTTTAAACACATTTCCTGCTTCTTTTTCCAAAGGTTACTCTTCTCTGCTTTGCCACTGTCTTATTTGATAGAATTTACTCATTCAAGAGACTTTTATGGGCCTCATGGAGTTAGTGATGGAAACACACACATAAATTGCCAACCATCATTAAGTGGAATGAAACAAACACCATGGAAGATGATCAGGACAAAGCCAGGGGATCCCTTCACTGAAGGAGGGTGGACAGAACATGCTCACATGTCTGGATATGGTACATGTTTGAAAGATGGAAAGAAAGAGAGGCAAGCAGGACCAGCTGGGGCTGAAGAAATGCTTGAGAAGAAAAGCACAGAGGACTGGAGAGGGCATGGTGTTCTGGAGCAGAGCAAACCTTCCAGTATAGTTAGAGAGGGGAATGCATGGAAAAATGGAAGAGAAGTCAGACTAGGAAGGCAGGCTGGGGGCAGATCAAATAAGTTTTGGAGAAAAAAGTTTGCAATTTTAATTATGACAAAGACATTAAAAAGAGAACAAAACACAAGATTCAACCCACCGCCTAAAATAAAGAACCTGGAAAAGGCAAAAGAATATGAGGGAAGTGGAGAATTGCTTCAGATCTGGAGCTCAAGGCACCAGAAGCAAATCCACGTGAATCTACTTATCCCCACTGAACCTACATCAACATCAAAAAAATGAGAAAAGCCTGGACTTCAAGGTTAATATATGAAAGATCATTTTAAAGTCCTTTAGTCTCAAATACATGATTAAAAAGTATTATTACATGAAGGAAAGGAAGATTGTTCATAACAGCTAAAAGAAAAGTGTCTATGGAGGTGGTCTCTGCTGCTGAATGGTGTAAATTGGACTCTAGTTCAGGTGGCATGGTCAGTCTCTGGAACAGGTTTACCAGCCAGAAGCCAGAAGCCCACCAGAACAGCAAGCCCTGTACTGCAACACACTGCTGGACTGGGGCTGGCGGGAATGGACCAATTCTCCAGCCCATAAACACCTCGTATAGGAAACCTATGCAACTGCTATAGGATGAACTACAAAGAAACGCCCGAACCAAAAGGTCAGCTTTCGACACTGTGACTGGGGGTTTCTGAGGGAACTCCAGGAACCTTCAGACAGGCTCAAAGTGCAGCAAGCAACATTCCATGAGTCCCACAGACAACTGGGACACAGAAAGGATACATAATATGTACATGAGCGTTGGGGGCCAAACAGACCTGAACTGGAATCCCATCTGGGCCATTTTCCAGTTGTGTCATCTGTTTAATATTTAATGTAAATTCACTTACAGAAATAAAATATGGACAGTGCCTAGGACATTACTTGGCTAATAATAGGCACTCGGCAAAGGATAGTTATCATCATTATTATTGAAATGAAGACAAGCTACTATAATAAAAACTTCAGACCAAACGGAAGAGAAATTTTCACATGTGGACATATTTTCAGTATAGGTTGCTAATCTGTGTAAGTACAAAACGAGATACACTTGGTTTCCACCAAGAGCATCATCTTAAAATTGTACAGGGCAAATTGGTGGTGGTCTGTGTTTTCAGTCTATAATAGGTGGTATAGACTTAGTTTTCAACTTTCAAAACTAATAGCTTAAGTAAAGGCTTCAGTTTTGACTAGATAACTAAATTTCAGTACTGGCATCACCTGTAATTTGTTAAAAACAAATTCTGGAGCTCCACCTGCAGAGAGTGTGATTCAGAATGCCTGGGGTAAGGAAGAAGAATCTGCATTTTTAATACGTTTTCCAAGTTATTCCTATGCCAAGATAGATTTGGAAACCACTGTAATAAAAATACGTATATAAAATTCCTAAGTCTTAATTTACCCCAGTTGGGAACAAGGTTTAGTATATAGTCCTGAGTCTTAAGAAAGGCAGAAGCTCTAAACATTTTATATTGATTCAGTTCATGAAATTAAAAATCAGATTATCTGTTTTTATATACAAAACATCCCTTGATTATCTGGGACAAATTAACTTAAGTCCAAGAGTCCCAGGGCAGAATGGTTGAAAGCCATGGAGGGCAGAATGGGGAGTGTGAAGGCCAATACCGTATATCTCCAGTTTGTGTTCTCCTTCCTACACAACCCCTTTCCTCCCAGGTAGAACTCCTCATCTTTAATCATCGTTAATCTGCCCCCCAGAAAATGATGACATTAGTTTGGTTTTTAATGGTGACTGAATTATCTTACAAAGAGTTCTGATTAAGGCAACCTATGCAAACTAAATTAGACTCATTTATGCTTGCAGTTATAAATAAGACAACAGTAAAAATGTTTTTTTAAAAAATGAAAAGCTTATGGCATACAAGTTGTATGTTTTTTCAAAATGAGAGCTATTATACCCTTCACTTTTGAGAGTTGAAAGTCAGGCTTTTTCTCCCATGAAAATGACAAAATTTTATATATGCCTATGTTTGCTGTCTTAAGAAAGAAAACACTTCATATGAAAAATAAGCAGTTTGACCTTTTAAACTGAGTTTTGGGGTGTGTGTGTTGGGGGGGGGACTGTTTTTTGAGTTCAGCATCAACAAATATGCTTGTGCATTTCTCCTGAGCAAGCTGGCAAAGAAAGAGGACAGGGCATTGTGTCATTTCCCAAAGCTTCATGGCCTGAGTGGAGAGTGGGGTGTCTGGGCTTCACTTGGATGAAACCAGCATATCCTGAAGGGCTTTGGGGAGGGAGTTGTGGACTCAAAAGTGAAAATATTTTTAAAAAGACTGAAGTGCTAAAGAAATGTAAGAGAAAGTATGTTCTCACAACCCCAAGGCCAAACAGTAGTGAAATAAGCATTGTTGCTCATGATGAAAGATGGCAAAGATGCCAGGATGCAGCTGACAACATAAAGCAAGAGTCTTGCCATCTTCCAACAAGTGATTTTGGTTCTAGAAATCTATCCCACAAATAAATAATCAGAATGCAAAGATTTATGTTCACTATTATAATAGTGAAAAATACAGGAGAAAAAACCTTACATAACAAAATAAAATGGTAAGTAAATTATGATTTCATTGGGAGAAAGAAATTCTGTATGTCATCATTAAAATAGCTACTATAAGGATTCCTGAAGAAATTTTATCACATGGAAAAATGTTCACAGCATAATGTTAGGTGAAAAAGCAGGTATAAAGTTATATAGACTAATAATATACCAACTACATAAATATGCACATATAAAATTAGAGGAAATACATAAGTAGTTTAACAAGTATTATGTGTGGGTGGTTGATTTTAATTTCTTATGCTTTTTTTGTATTTTTAAAATATTCCACAATATTTTTTTATTTTTAAAATAAAAAGTCATCAAATAAAAAACCCTGGTTATTTTCTAAATAAAAATATTTTCCTAATATAAAAATAGAAAAGAAATTTAAACTTTCATTTTAGTTATATAATGGGTTTTAACAGGAATATGGCCAATATATTTTTGATAAATGACATTGTTTTCAATATTAGAAAACTGCAAAAATTACTGAGTTTGTTTCATATTCAAAATTCCCATTAGTACAGTTCAAAGTCCCCCTGACAAGATGAAGACTGGCATCATTTTATACATTTTTCTTAGGAGTAGAATAAAATGCTTTGTCCAAGGACCTACTTATTTTCCACTTTTGCAGCATATACTTGGTCTTTTTCTACCGCTATGTGGCGTTCTTCAGACACGCTGTAATATAGAATCATCTCTTCCATCAGAACTTCCAATTTATGTATCTCCTGCCAAGGCTGGATGACGAAGTAGCCTGGGTGACAGGCCACAGGCACGTACACATCCATGTGTTCCCCTGGCTTTGACAAGAGGACAGGAGGTGGTAGTTCCTCCGTGGAGAAAGAGCCGGTGTGGTCTACCATGGACTTTTTGATGACATCTGTGAGGTTCTTTCTGAAATTCTCTCCAGTGTTGCCTGACACAGGCACGTTGCCATTTTTGCTGTCGGGAGAGCCAGCTCCACTGGATATGGCACTCAAAAACACATCCTTCTGATGCTTCCACAAGTCTGCATTTGTAATCTGGCGATTAATACTGCGATGAGGATCAGGGAAGTTCTTAGGGGTAAATAAATAAACATGTGCAATCCCTCTGGTTTCATCCACTTTTGTAACCTTTGGAAAATACAAAAACAATATAAGAAATACAAGTTCACATTAAATTTTTAGAGGCAGTTATAGTAACCTTAATCATTAAAACACAGTATTTTGCCAAAAAACTTGCTAAAATCCATTTTATTTCAGGAAAGATAAATTATCACAGCTTGGCAATGAATGGGCTCTAAGTCAAAATAGTCTAGGAAATAGTGTAACCTTATGGAAATAAAAAATTTCCTAATCTTTAAAAACTCTGAGAAAACTGTAACTTGCTATAGGTCATTATCATTGAAAGAAAGGGATTCTATATATCATGATTAAAATAGTTTAAATTAATGACATTTCAAAACACTTAAAGTAGAAATTATAAGTACGATGAAACCCCCATGTACTCAACACCCAGCATCAATCATAAAAAACAATCACAATGATGGCAAAATGATTTATCCTCAAGACTGGGAAGGGAAGGAAAAAGCCCTGATATCCACCATATCTGTAAGCAACTCTCTTTCAAATTCTTTGTCTGACCCTAGTATGTATCCTCTCCCCTTTCCCCATCTCCAATTACATGGGAGGAGAGGGACCTGGGGAGAAGAAGAAGCGGGCTTCACAGAATGGGTCAAAATTAGTTTTACACTTGTTGCCCAGGAGAGCTTTTGACTACCTAACCACCTTAATTCTTTCTGCCTCAGGGGTGTTTGTATGGAAATACCATACATTAATAATTGGGACTGTATTGCTGTGTGTCCCAAGGGGCTAGGTGACTGTTGGCTATTCTCATCAGCAACGCTGGTTTATCTTAGGAATGATAAAAATAAGATACTTCCAGCCACATCTATCTTTCACCAAATAGGGATAGAAATGAAAGGCAGGAACATAGGCCTGGACAGAGGGAGATAAAAGCAAGGCAACCCCTCTATAGTAATTTACTTAAATGTTTTTTTCCAACAAGATGACTCTATTAAATTCATCCTCTGAAGTACTAATCAAATACTGACTGCAAATCCATTTTGATATTTATGATACAGAAGTACAATTTTTAAAATTAGCAAAAAGTATTTGTATTGAGTAACCATCCAATATTCTGGCTTTAGGAACATAAAGAGTAGCTGAAAAAAACAGTATTATGTGACAACTGAAGAATATGACATAGTACATAAACATGTAATTGTACACAATAAACCCCAGAGGAATACAAAGACAGAAAAATCAGTGCTAGCTAGAATAATTCGGAGGTCTCCATGAAGGTATTTTTCAAGGACATTTCATTTTAAATGTTTATATAAAACAATAATGCAATTTTCATCAGTTAACAGAGAAAAAAAGTATCTTCTTAAGTTTGTATTCTTTGAAATATGAACAATGTTTCTGATTTAAAGACGCAGAAGTACAGAAAAAGAAACAAGAGATAGTGAAATAAGTGCAGCAGATTAAATAAACTAAGAAAAAGAGGCTAAACACCACAATTACAAACAAATGATTTGTTTATATTCTATTTTATGAATGAAAAAGAAATAAAGGGTTTATTTAAACGATCTTCAGAAACATTTATCAAGAGATATTTGGTCCCTTTGTTGAAGACTTAATTCCTTATCATGAAGCAAAATACAAGTGGAGAACCAGCTCTGGTATATTAATAATGGAAAAAAGTATAAGAAGGGTTTAAAAATAATACTGGAGACATAGGATAACTTCTTAAATAAAAAAAGAATTAAACCATAAAATATCTTACAGCTACACATGTAGCCAGTCCTGAATATAAAAAATGTGTTAGATGTGGAAGCATCCATTTTACAGTGAGATAAAATTCCTTCACAAAAACTAAATGAACCCTGATGGCTGCCAGCTCCCTCTCTAAATCTATCAGGCCTAGTAAGATAACTAACTAACCTTAATGCTACAGTCCGAGCAATTCAAAACAGAATCTCTTAACCAAAGCACGGCATCTGGTGTCCACATGCCAATAGATTGTGGAAGATCTGCTAAACAGCACTTAATGGCCTGGAAAGAAAATATGATAAAACAGTGAATACACCATGCTAAAATACCTAGTTATGAGTAATGTTAATATCATTTTCCTACAAATCAAATGTTACCGAGATATACAGCAAGCAACATCTAATAATGACAATCACAATTCCTGGTTTGAGGATCTGCTATGCTCCCAACTCTATTTCTATAAATACCATTGTCTTTACTCCTATATGAGCCAGGGCTAACCCCCAGCACTCCATATACTTCACACTGTACAATACTTCCGCATGTTGCAGTCCCAATTCACAGATGGCGAAATAGACTCAGAAAGACTGTATAAGATACTGAAGTTGCAAAGACAGGGTTGGGACTTTTATCAAAGTCTACCCTCTAGCCCAACTTAAAAAAAAAAAATGTCATTTGGAGGAAATCTGACTTCTGTTGCTTCATTCAGCATTTCCTGAGTACCTCATGGGTACCAGGCACATTTGCTTGCCTTTTGAAGGAGGTTGTAATGAGAATTAAGGAGGGTGAGAAGAACTGAAATCCACAGGTCCCTAAAAGCCTCCTTTTCCCCAGTGCTTTTTAGCTCCTACCGCCACTATATAAGCATCTGTAGAACAGCAGAGGCTAAAAGGTGAACTCAGGGATTTCCTTCAGCTTCAAGCAAACTCGAACAGACAAAAGCAATTTTGTGAAAGGGACGAAACCCAGTTCCAGGATTCCTTTTCTTCTCTGAGCCCCTTCCCCTCTTCCTGCCTTTCTCCCTCAAGGGATGTAAGCCTCTCACTCTGTTCTGGGTGGAGAGGAGGTCATTTAAAGCAGAGGCAGCACACTTGGATATCTGCTGGGCAGGCAATGAGGGAGTGGGGCAGGCCCGATGGGGCCAGCACAGAAGTCTCCACACTCCCAAGGAGCACTGCCCCACAAAGACGAGTGCGTAGCAGCGTCAGATTTTCCAATTTGTCAAGAGAAAAGCTACAAGTAGGAATTTTTTGTGTGAAATTTTCTAATTTTAAAATCCTGGCAACCAATTCACATTTTTAAAATACTGTAAGAGCCAAGAGCCAAAACTCAATATTTAAGGGTTGGCTTTGGCTGACAATCCATTGGTTTGGTACTATGATCTTGGGGAGATGCTGTGAGCCAGAGGCTTGGGCTAGCTGGCTTTTAAAGTTTTCTCAACCAGCAGTCTTCATATCTGTCAGATAATAAACCTAGATAAGTTTATGAAAGAAAAAGTTTAGTGATTGTTAATGCTGTAGCATATAAGTGGTACTGTTGTGGACTTTTGGATAGTCAGAGTGGTGGGACAGATTCCCAAGTGCCCTCCAGCCCAGGGGATCCTTTCTAGGTAAGGCTGGCCCTGCATGGTTGTTCCAGTAAGTGGTATTATTAAGTCAGACTAACACTTAAAGGTCTATCAATTTCCAGAATTATGGCTGAGCAACAGACAGTAAAATGATTTTGAAAAAAGCTTCTCTGTAATAGTCATGGCTAGAAAAAGCAATGGTGATGGGAGGGAGAGACATGTCAAAAGCCATGCTAATTATGAACAATGTTTTATTCACTGGGTTTGATGGCAAAAGATGTCTTCTTGAAAATATTAGTAAATGGGCATTTTGAAGTTGTAGAATGCTGAATAGTTCTATTTTTTAAAGATATTAATTTCTGCACAAATCCTCTACTTCTCCTAAAGGTAATGAGTAGTTCTAAACAATTCAAAATATTCAAAATCCTTATGATCTGAACATTCACAAATAAGGAAATAATCAGCTGAAGTTAATCTTTTAATTAAAATGTATGGGGGGAAAACACTGAGAAAATGTGTCTAAACAGATTTCCAAAGAAAATGGTTACCTAATAAACTATAAACTCTAAAAATACACATTTATACACAATATCCTGCAACTGTGTAGAAGTTGGTACTGGCATCTAATTTCAAAATGGAACCCGTAACTGGACAACACAGCTTACTGACTGGATGTTTCTGAAAACAAACATTTCTCAAGCAACACTGTAAATATGACTGGTCTTCTTGTCTAAGTCAGCCACATTTTACTTCTGAAAACCAGTAGACAATCACATTTGGAAAACTTCCAATGTTCTTAAAAACTAACTAATGAGATCAAAACTGAGAAGGCATCTTACAATAAGATTATGAACACATCCAAATCTGTTCCAGCAAATCTCCCAGGCTGGCAACATTGTACCTGAGGTGGTATTGCAATCATTTCTTGTAGAAACCGAGGTGGAATTTCCCTGAGCTCTGACACTTTTACAGATGTCACAGTGCCAGAGTCCAGGAACTGAACATCAAGAGCCCGACTGCTGTGAACGTTTGTGATCTGAAATGAGATAAGTGTTGGCTAATTTATGAGCATATTCAAAAGACCAAAATGCTTCTGTGCAATTACATTTTGTACAATCCTGAACTGCATATTAAAAGCAACAGACTATCAGTGTTAAAATTTGCCCTTAATTTAAAATGTATTTATTTACTATTCTTTTTTTTTTTTTTTTTTGAGATGGAGATGGAGTGTCACTCTGTTGCCCAGGCTGGAGTGCAGTGGCACGATCTCAGCTCGCTGAAACCTCCACCTGCTGAGTTCAAGCTATTCTCCTGCCTCAGCCTCCCGAGTAGCTGGGATTACAGGTTTCTGTCACCACACCCAGCTGATTTTTTTGTATTTTTAGTAGAGACATGGTGGGGTTTCACCATGTTGGCCAGGCTGGTCTCAAACTCCTGACCCCAAATGATCCACGCATCTCAGCCTTCCAAAGTGCTGGGATTATAGGCATAAGCCATCACACCTGGCCTACTAAATATTCTTTTAGAGTAGAATTGCTTTCAACATCGCGTTAATCTAATCAGCAAACTGATAATAAACAGTAAAATATATTTATTATGTCTCCAATTCTGGGACATGACTTATTATAAAATTATTTGATACATTATTATATGTTGCTGATTATAAGATACAGTCTGTTCTCCAAAATATTAAAATATAAGGGAAAAACTATTGTTTTGAGGTCAAAGCAATGATTACCTTTGCAATTATTTGCATAACTATCAGGAATAAATACATAATTAAATACGGGGTCTGCTTTTCACTACTTTTTCTTCCCTGACTTTCCATACATCACTACGAGAATACGTACTCAAACCTTTTGTCTATTTTGAAGGCATACAATACATAATTTGATAATAATAAAAATAATACTAGGCATTTATCTAAAGTATTTGGACATACACTGAGAAGGCTTCTTTTTGCAAAAATGAATAACCTAAATTTAAACATGAAGATACTCAAATTGTGAGATACTTTAAAAAACAGTGCTATTCTTCAAAGGCAGGAACAGCAAAAGAAAAACTGAGTAACTGCCAGGCTGGAGGATACTAAGAAGGCGCGCCAACTAAAGGCAATGTAGGATCTGGGATTGGACGCTGGACCAGAAAAAGGACTTTGTGGGACAATTCAGGAAATTTAAGTTCTGTGGATTAACTAATGGTTTTGTATTGTGTCAATTTCCTGAATTTGATAATTATGCAGTGGTTATATAGATGTTAACATTTGCAGATGGCAAAAGCCCAACAAGACCTCTTTGTGCTATTTTTGCGACAGTAAAATTATTTCAAAATAAAAAGTTAAAAAAATTAGTATTCGTACATTTATACATTTTAAACTAAATAACACAGAGCTTTAAGATCTGAAGAATGCCATGATCTTTTCAATGAGTCATGTTTTTGAAGTTTATACCTAGGCATATAACCTTTGGTCATATGACCCAAGATTTCAGCCTTCTGACATACATTCACATTAATAGCAGTAATTACTTCAAAACTGCTACTTTTATTAAAGTAGACAGAACCATTTTATTTAGATAATGAAAAAAAATCAATACAATTAAGTTATCAAAATGTTGCTGTGTAGCATTTAAAAATTCAATAAAGCAATGATTCTTATCTTGTGGGGGTTGAGAATGTTATAAAAATTATGCATATATTTCCCCTAAAATATATAATACAAGCACACACACAATTTGCAACAATTCCAGGAGGGTTGAGGGACCCGCTGAAAACAGAGGTCCTTGCACCTAGGTTAAGAACCTCTGCATCAAAGGGAAAAAAAAAGGAAAAAAAAAAGCCAATTTTTTTTCTTAATTTTTTTTAAGGCTTTTGTTTTATTTTTTATTTATTTTTATTTTTTTGGTTTTGTAGAGATAGTATCTCACTACTTTGCCAAGGCTGGTCTCAAACTCCTGACATCAAGTGATCCTCCTGCCTTGGCCTCCCAAAGTGCTGAGATTACAGGTGTGATCCACCTCAAACTAGATGGAGGGAGGGAGGAAAATCAACCACAAAAATCCAAAACCTGCCTTTTAAAAAACATATAGAAACACAAGATACACCATAACAAACCTCCTTTCAAGTTAATAACTGAGCTTGCAAGAAAATATGACAATTGTTAGTGATTAGAAATAGAAGAGTACTGAACATTAAAGCCAAAATTGTCCTGGGCAGGAGACATGGCCTTAGATCCTGGCAGGAGGGAGGGACGATCTGAGATTGCCCCACGAAGCCACAGTTCTTAAAGGGATATACTCTCAATGGAAGAGCAAATTTGAAGAACAACTAAGCAAGATGTAGTAAAATTAAAGATATGCATTCCCAATACCTAGAAACTCCATTCCTATCTATGTACTCTGGAAGACATGGAAAGGAAGGTTCACAAAATTAGGAACAATCTACATATCCATCGTCAGGAAGATGGAGTAATAATGCTGCATATTTATACTGCTGAATCATACAGCAGTAAAAATAGATGAACTAGAGCTGCACACATCAACACGAATGAATCTCACAAACATCATGAAAAAGCATGACCAATACATCTTACTACTTAAACTTTGAAAATATTTATTCATTTATACTTATTCATTTACTTTTATATTCTATACACATATTCATTAATATATTTCCACTATCTAAACATTAAAAACATATAATAAAAGTGTGTCTATAGGTACAAATGCAATAATAATATAAACAAGTAAGAATGAGAAAAAAATAAATAAATAAAACTGGGAGTGGAGGCAGGAGCAAGGAGATGTAAACTTTGACCATAACTTCAATCAGAAAACTTCAACCATACTGGTCATGTTTTATTTCAAACTGATGATGAATCTGTGACTGTTTATTCCATTATAAAAAAAAAAACCTACATGTATATTTGAAATATTTCACAATAAGTTAAGATTAAAAAGCCAAGTGACTGATTTTTACCTCTACTCGTAACCATTTTCCTTTGCAATGGAAGAGGCAGATTTTCCCACAGAAGGGTAATGAAACAAAGCACTCGGAGGTCATGTGCTACAAAACAGAAATGCATGATACTCTTATTACTCTTAGCAAATAGCATATTGCTACACCATTAGAAAAACAGATCACTGTGGCACTGGCAGACTTAACCCATATGTAATCAGACTTCTTGTGAGCCCTTTCCCCACAGGGAGTGCACTGCAATGGATGCAGCAAATACACAGGGTTACAAAACTTTTGACTTGTTACTCATACATTTGTTGACATCAGTAGTTTACTCTCCCTACATGCACATGGCTCATAAGACAGCATTGTTAAAACGTCTAAAAACATTAGCATGGAGATCATTATGATTCGTTTAGGCACTGGCTCCATCAATTACACAAGAAGAGAGGTGTTGAACCTGACAAAAAGGAGAGCAACATGGATGAAAAGTGAGGAGGTTGTGCTAGTCATTTGTAAGGCCTATTCTTTTCATCTCTTCACATTTAGATGCACAGATAACATTTTAATTCCAAAACAAGAGAAATGTTGTCAACGTGAATATGTATGTCAGTGCTGGTTAAATATCAACAAATCACAGCTATAAAGATGAGGTCTCGTTTTCCTCTTCTGCTATAGTTTGAAGTTGGGGGTACCTGTCCATGGTCTCTTTCTGTTCAGGGTGTGTGTTTCTACTCTCCCCAAAGGCACTGTCTCACTTAGGTCACAAATGCAGTAGGAAATATTGAGTCCTTTTCACCACCATAGGTTATAAGGACAACATTTATACAAATGAGTCTCTGGAGTCAGCCAAGCTGGGTGGTTTCGTATCAGCCAATCTAGGGGGTTTCAGATTTTTCCAAGGTAGACTTAAAATTAAACCTCTGTAACACAGAACAAGATCAAGCTACAGGAATGTCTCAATTCCAGACTGTACTTTAAGTGCAGGTTTAACCTGATTCAGTGCATATTTTGGCATACATATTCTACATAAGACACTAGATTAGGTACTGTAAGGGATGCAGAAAACTGGTAAGGCATAGTCTATGCTCTCAAGAACCATACACTCTACAAAGACAACTAAGTACCCAAATAACTAAAATACAAACCTAAACATAAATGCCCTGAGGTGCCTGATGTGCTTTGTGAGTTAGAGGGAAGGGTTCACTTCCAGGAATGAGGGGATAAGGGCAGAAGTGGCAGTAGGGCTTAGTGATTTGAAAACCATAGCATATTCTGAAATACAATCACAATGTCCTAATGGAGGTAAGGAAACCTTTTTAGAAACTTAAAACACAACAAAACCTCTATAGAGCTTGATTCAGAAATACTAGAATTAAGGGATAAGAAGTTTATTAATACAATTTGAACCGCAGAACCCCATTTATAAGGTGGCAGGTTCTCAGGGTCCATAAGAGCTCAAGGAGTGATGTCTGCGGAGAAAGATGAAGGCAGAATTAAGGGAGAAAGTTTTATTCTCCTTCTAAATTCTAAGGTTTTTCCTTGCCTGAGGCAGAAGAGTCAGCTGGCTCTAGCAGACAGTCACAGGCAGCTGCACTGGGGGATCATCAACTGCATGTTATAAATAACACATCTACCGATTGCTGAGCACTTACTATATGCCAGGCACAGTGTCCTCAGGACAATCCTAGGATAGACACTACTGCTATCTTCATTTTACAGAAGATACCAGAAACCAGCAGAAACCAGTGTTGTGTTCTTCTTTTAAAGCTCTGAAATCTGGAGCTCTCTACTATTCTAGAGATTCCATTTCAGACTACTAAAAAATTCTTCATATTTACACCATTTAGTAAATTACTCTTGCTTGTAATTTTAGGGCTAATTTTAGAGGTAGAAGAAGTTCTGCTATAATACCTTGCAATGGAAGTAGTCTTCTATTTTATGTAGAAGGTCACTGAGCTTGTTCAGACCCTTACAAGGCACCTGGCAGTAGAGTGTCCCATCAGAGCAAATATTAGTCACTTTGACATTTGTGTACATGGCGTCAACCTATAACAGACAAAGGACATCTTGTGAATGCTTGAGAAGAGAATGCAGCTCTTACCTACCTAAAGGGTATCTACCTAAACATCCCATTGTAAGTCTTTGCATTTTAAAATAATAGAGTATATGTAAGATGAGATGCAATTTATAGCTTAAATGTACAAAACTAATTTGAATTATTCTCTTTTTAAAAGAAATAGCTAATATCATTTGTGTCAAGCACAAAATAGACATTGTGCATACATTCCCACATTCCATTGTCTGAAAGGCTAGGAATATCTTTAACGTTGGTTTATTTTCTCCCAATTTACTTAGAAAAAGAATTACATAAACCATGTTTTGCAACATTAACAGAAGTTAAAATAAACTCTCACAAAATCAAATCCATCAGCCTACTTTCTAACCTATGTCCACAGGCCACATGAATTTGAGTAATTTTTAAAAATCATAATCAAAATAAATATTTAATTTTACCCATTTTTAGTCAAACCACAATAAATGTGAATAAAGACATTCACAGTCATTTTACTTATTAAAACAAGTTTTCCCACTGTTTCTATGAAGTCTTTAAAATGACTATTTTTAACATCTCATCCTATTCTCTTGAGTAGATATTCTATAATTTAATTTAAAGTCTTCCTTCTTTGGGGACATTTATGTTCTTCACATTTAAAAAAAAGTTGATAAAATGTTAAAGCAAGTAATAAACATCTTCATAGACCCAATTTTGGGGGGTCCATAAACATCTTCATCGACCCTTTTTTAATGTTATTTTTCCTTATTATCTTACAAAATAATCTCATATAAAATCAATAGATGCTCACTGCAGGAACTGGAAAATAAAAAATCCAATTCCTAAGAAACAATTACTCTGAATGTTTTGGTACTTTTTTTTTCCTTTCCAGCCCCACTGCCTACATTTTTCCCCCTCAATGTAGATGTAATCTGTCTCAATCCATTGTTAGCCTAAAATGTATAATATTCTGGTGATTTTCTCTTATGCAGTATGTGTAACAAGCAACAGTGATCACAGTGGTACCTGCAGGTGAACCTCTAGTGACTTGTCACATATAGCCTTCAAGCAGGAGGCATTGATATTGATATCATCTTCTCCTGAGGTATCATACAGAACAACAAGTGGAATATCAGCTTTGTCAAGTATTTCCACTGCAAAGATCTTCCCACAAGTTAAAGATTCAACCACCTTCACTAGATCAGGGTCATCGCTTAGCACTTCCAAGCCTGAAAAATATTGAATCTTTTAATTTCTACTTAATTTGCAAAATCATTTCAAGATGAACAGATGAATTGTGTCTTTTTTGACCAGTATCAAAATTATAAGCCTACTGCAAAATTATTCAATTTTATATGAAAGCTTTGTTTTATCATCTTTATCTTACCTCTTAGGTTTTAAAAAATACAATGTGAATGCCCTTTTGAACGACACACTGAGGCAGGCATTCTTAAAACAAGCAGAAAAATGGATAATAAAAATTTCTGCCTTGGGAGAAACAGTCTTCACTTTATACATGAACACATATTTAAAACAAAAAGACTAATACATATGAGAAGCAATCAGTCATGTGTTCCAGTCATATGTTTGTAAAGCACTTCCTACATATACAATTTTTTTCTTACAAAATGAACACATATTTATTGGAAATTGAGGTTATCACTATTGTTTCTTTTTTTAAAAAAAGTATGCCATTATGACCCTTAGGATACCAAAGAACCTTCTGATTTATTAAAGTGAGATTAAACAGTGTTTAACATAACACAGGTATTAGGTGAATTTTGTTGTGGTCTACCTACTCTTTAAATTCTTGGAAAATTGTAGTTCCATATAACACATATGACAATTCTAAGCTAATGTATTAAGCTAATAAAAACTAGTTCATATTTCCCCTAATGGTACTATGCTGTCTATTTCTATATTTTTCTACTTTAAATCTACAAGCTAAAATTCAGACTCCTCCTCAGTTTTTTCTTCAACTTGTTCTGTTCTCCAGACGTACAACTTTGAATTTTTCTCAAACATTTAATTTCAACACCCGAAATCCTGTCCTATGCTGTTGGTACATTCTTTCCAAAACCAGTTCTAAAAGTTTTTAGTAAGTTTTTAAAATTTCTTCCGGTTTAACTCACAGATAAGAGTCAAACCCGGCTCCTGTGACATAAGAATTCATCCCGCTGGGAAGGAGGCATTTCTTCAGAGTACTAATTTTCATGAAATAATTATGATTATTTTCTGCATTTGACTCAAGCTCCCCTGGCATGGTGCATATTTCAATGCCCCCCACCTTTCTTAAAATCATGAACACAACCAATGTGTCCTCTGTCTTTAAGTTTCATTCAAGTGGATTCCTCTGTTTCCTATCTAAGAGGAAGGAAAAGGACAAGATACATCTACTATGCAAGAAACTGCATGTGACCTGTAATCAAACTCATGCTTGGGTGCATAAGGGTGTGTCAGTCCTAAGCATCGCCACAGTCCATCTCAGCAGGAAAGGGGCTGAGAGTCACCTAGCAACATGCTGAACAACGTACTGAAACTGATCAAATGTCATGAAACAGGGCCTCTATCAATTGTTACTAGGGCAGTCAGAACAAGAAAAATCCTTTCAAGATGGCTAATAGACATTTTTATAATAAAATATAGTAAGTTTTTATATATAACATAAAATACAAAAACATAACATTTTTATAATATCTTATAAAGACGCATTTGACATGAATTTATTTAAACCTTTCAAGAAATAACACATGACAACACAAGATACTTAGTCCATTTTATATTCAACCATCCAAAAGTACAGTGGTAATAACCTATCGAAATGGAGGAGTTATGAAAAAAGTTCCTCTTACCTGCAAGCTTACATTTTGTAGCCTGAAATGAGAGTGAACAAAACTTCGGGTTTAATTTGTATGCTTTGCTCTTTTCAACATTTTCACTAAAGCCATAGTCAACATAGCATACCTAATGATTAAAAAAAAAAACCAGTTAGTTCTTTATCCTCTCTTTAAAGAATTCATTTGATACGTTTGATTGGCTCAATTTTATTCCATAATCAGCAAGCTGAGTGGTACAGTGGCACCTGGAAAAAGCTGTGGAGGTGCCCCTGACTTACCACAGAAGAGAAAGGCTGAAGCTGAGACCAAGGAAACCAGGGCTACTGGTTCCAGGCCCCAATTCTCTACCTCACTCTACCCCTTCAATGGGAAGACCAAGACTGCTCAGCCCTGCCACCTTGCTATTGCCAGTCTCTCAGCAGCATATCTACCTGTTTCTGCCAACTCTGCTCCCCTCCCCTTTGGTAGTTTCATTGATATCATGACACCTGCATCAGCTCATTCTTTTTTGAGTTACACACTTCCACCCGTTCCCTGGACGGCAGTATTTGTTTCTACAGCAGGCATCATCTTTGAGGTATTTATCAGATTCTAAATCCCCAAAGCAGCATTTGTGATGGCTGCTCTCAGCTACTGTGCTTCCAGGGACTGAGATCCTTCATCAGTGACAACAATAGTATCACAGCTGAACAACATGGAATTCTAAACTGAAAAATAGGTGTACCTATTTTTTTCAAGGGTGTGAAGCTGGGTTGGGCCTTCATCCAACTCAGCAAAAGGCCCTAAGTCTGCTGGACAGAGGTCTGTGTTTGCAGAAACCTGCTTGACTTTTCCTCACCATTAGCACAGATTATTAAGAGCCTGAATATTATTTTTTAATTTAATTTAATTTTATTTATTTATTTATTTTGAGACGGAGTTTCGCTCTTGTTACTCAGGCTGGAGTGCAATGGCGCGATCTCGGCTCACCGCAACCTCCGCCTCCTGGGTTCGGGCAATTCTCCTGCCTCAGCCTCCTGAGTAGCTGGGATTACAGGAACGCGCCACCATGCCCAGCTAATTTTTTGTATTTTTAGTAGAGACGGGGTTTCACCTTGTTGACCAGGATGGTCTCGATCTCTTGACCACGTGATCCACCCGCCTCGGCCTCCCAAAGTGCTGGGATTACAGGCGTGAGCCACCGTGCTCGGCCCTTGAATATTATTTTTAAGAGTATTTATAGAACCTTCAGTTTAGAAGGATTATCTAAACACAAAAGACTTTTTTTTTGAGAAAAATAAAAATCTAGAAACATTAAGCTATGGTTTAGGATGGTAACTAAGAATCTAAGGGAAAATGTTGAAAACCTATGCAGTATCTCTAATTAAAGCCAATGATGGTTATTTTTTCAAAAAACAAACAAAAACAAAGCAAAACAAAAGAACAACAAAAACCAGGGCAAAGTCTTGGCTAAGAAACACCGAGTAACATGAAGTAGGTTTCTTTCACTTCCACCCTGAAAATAAAGTCCATAGGCCAGTTTCTTAGTACCTAGATTATAGTACTAAACACACAAAACAAAAAACCTCCCCAGCAGAGACTCTAACAGAAAAAAGCCGAAGACACCACTAACTCCTTTCCCTGGCCATGTGATAAGCAAGCCTGTGTGGCATGTCTATACTATATCAGAAAGATCATCTCTTAGAATCCACATCTGACTCAACACTGACTTAGGCCTAGATTGCTGGCAGGGCTGCACATCAGGCAGCTGGCCATTTAAGTGCACAAGCCTATTTCTCCAATCCTAAATTAGCACCTGTTTTTACTTCTCATAGGCCTCAGGAGTCAGGCAGCTCTCATTTCCTTTAATAGCTATCACCATCTACAACTTAGACTCCGTTCTTCCCAGGCCCAAAATGAAGATAATGTGGTCTAACAATAGGACACAGCATGCAAAATCATGACTCCTGGGAAATTCAAAATGTATTCTCAGTGCAAAAACAGATTAAAGAATAACTGCTCCAAAAGCTTCAAAGTGTTTCTGAACTGTTTGTAGCTTGTTTCTTTTCTTCCTTGTTTTTAATCATATCATCACATATTTGTATGGCAACTGCAGTTTATAAAACACTCGTCCATGCATTGTCCAGTGTGACTCTCACCACACCCTCCCCTGTGTCCTTCATTCTGTGAGGGCTCAGTTATCTTTCTCTCTAATGTCCTGGGATCAGGGCCAGTAGTCACATAATCCTGGCATGAGGCCCCAGTCTATTCCTGGTTCTCTGGCACCATCAAGTGGCCAAAGGTCTCCCAGCATCACCAGCAGACACCCCTGGGATGTGGGTCTCAGTCAGGCCAAACTGGCACCAGCCTCAGTGGGTGATCACATCATCCTGGTTTTTCCTGCTCACCAAGGATCTGACAGGGAAGGCAAAGATGGAATTGGTATCCACCGCCAGCCAAAGTTCAATTCAAGTGAAGCAAGACTGGTGCTAAGTAACTGGGGTTTCTCCAAAAAAAGGGAGAAATAGTCTCTGTCAGCTTCATGGGAATATGGGGAACAAGTTCAGGCCCAGATTGCTACAATCACTGCTGTTACAAGAGCTTGCTACTGCACAAGATACCGAGCCATCTTTTTTATTCTTCACAACCAGCCCAAAACTCTCAGCAGTAATGACAGGCTGGTTGCCCCCTTGTACGAGAGACGCTTCCTTTTTCTGGTTTCTGTGATACCACTCTCTTGCTTTTTCTTCTTTGGCCATCTTTGCATGCTTCTCTGCTCCCCTTCTGCCTCCATGTAAATGCTGAAGGGTTTTAGGACTTGGCCCTAGGGCCCTCCTCCTCTCTATGTGTATTCTTTCTCTAGGTGATCCCATCTCGACCGGTGACTTCACATAGCACCTATACGCTGATATCTCCCAACCTGACACATCTCCAGTCCTAACTGCTTCTGAGCTCCAAGTTCATCCATGTGACATCTGATAGCCATTCTCAAACCTTGTAGGTCCTATGAAATTCTCAATTGTTCTCCATAATGGTTTTTCTCTTTCACTTCCCAGTTTCAACAATGGCACCAATATCCAGTCAATTGCTCAAGCCACAAACCAAGTAGCTATCTTGAATCTTCTCTTTTGCTTACCACCCACTCCAATAAGTTATTGTCCTGTCAGTTCTACCTCCAAATATATCCTGAATCTCTTCCACTACCTTCATCTTCACTAATCTAGGTGACAAAGTAGCTGGCTATTACAATAGCCAGCTAACCAGTATTACTTTCCTTCTGTGCCCTACTATATAATACAATCTGTTCCCCAAAACAGTCCCAGAATGATTTCTGAAGCATCTAAGTAAGATCACATCACTCTGCCTATCTCTTCCTTCAGAGTTATTTTCTATCATAGTACCTTGGTTATTTCCTTCATTGCACTAAAATTGTTTTGTGTGTTTATTGTACACTTATCATCTGTCTTTTCTCACTAGAATGTAAGCTTCTTGAGAACAAGGACTTGTCTGTTTTGTTCCTGGCTCCAGAATAGTAAAAAAGTGTATCAGGCAGTTACAACATGATGCAACTATCTGAATTTACAGATAAACAATCAGGGAAGTTAAACAACTTTCCTAAGGCCACACAGCTAAAAATGGCAGAGCTGAGACTCAGTTCTATCTAACATAAGAGCTTGAAGTCCCAAAGTAGAAGGAGGAAGGGAGAAAAGAAAGTGATTGCCCTATTTCTATATCTCAGACTGGGAGATATCGTTGTGGAATACCGGCATTATTTATTGTAAATACTGTTATACTGTTAATGTGTCACTAGGATTTATGTATGATTCTTCTCTTCATAAGAAATCCCTGTGCCTTAAAATAGGTTAGCTTTTGTTGAACTTCCTAAGGGCCAGGGGAGAGAAATGGCCAGGAAATAGAAGTTTATCTAGGAACGTTTAGGGATAGTTATTTATTATCAACTAGAGACCCAGAGGAATGAAGGGACTTGACCAAAGGCACACACCCAAAAACAGGCAGACTCTGGACTAGTGTCTGAGCCCTGTGTTCTCCACTGGTCCGGTGATCATCGTGGTCCTTAGCTTCTTCCACATTTGTTTCAAACTTTATCCAAATATAACTTACGCTGAATAAAAGATGCCTGTTCACAATACAGTTTGATGGGCTTTGACCAATATATACATCCATATAATTATCACCATAATCAACACATAGACCATTTACACCACCCCAAAAAGTTCCCTCCTGCTGGCAACTTTGCAATTAGCCCCCCTCTACCTCCTGTCCCAGGCAACCACTGATCTGATTTCTACCACTGCAGATGAATTATACCTGTTATTATACATCATTTATATGAAATCATTAAACATTACTCTCTTGTGCCTGCCTTTTTTTGCTCAGCACAAAGTCTGTGAGATTTGGCCATGAAACTTTTCATATCAGTAGTTAATTCATTTTTATTGTTGGACAGAGTTCCATTAAACTATAACTCATTTCTATGATTCACCTGTTGGTGAACATTTGGGCTGTGTCCAGTTTGGGGCTATTAATAATAATGCCCCAACACACATGTATGTACAAGATACCTTGTGGCCCTTATGGATCATATGCTAAATGTTTATAAGAAACTGCCAAGCTATTTTCCAATTTTCAGATTTTTAAAGTCAGCCAAATTACTTAACATTTGTGCCTCTGTAGATTTGGCTAGGAAATTTCCTAAATGGCTCTGCAAATGGGAAAGGGTGGCTTGGTAGTTGGGTGAGCTTACTTCTAGAGAGGGTTGGGGCCTCTCCTATTGAGAAACCTGGTTAAGAAACAGCAGATCCTTTTCTGATCTCCTAACTCCCACCTGAGGCAGGGGGTTCAGTGGCCAATAACTGATGGACTTAAGCCTGGGTCAGGGACTGGTCATTTGCACTCAATGACACATATGGGATTACTGGCTGGTGGCTGATAGTGACCCATGGAATAAGGTTTTGTATTATGGAACAGAGGCTGCAGAAATAGAAGCATATTTCCCTGCTTGCAAAATCTAGAGAAAACCAAAAGATCTTAGACATGTTTCCCTCATGATCCAAGAGTGCTCCATATAAATACAAGGGACTATAGTAGTGGAGAACTAGGGTTACCCTTCTACACAGTGTCCTTCCCATCATGAAAGACAGAAATGAATCCAAGTCTTAAAGCACAATTTCCCTTTAGGGAAGGGAGACATCTTAACAATCAAGAAAGAAAAGACTTACTCTCCCTCCAAATTCTCTATAAAGTAGCAGGCCCAATATTCAAAGGATAAATTCCAAACAGACACACAGCTTCCACCAAGATAGAAAGAAGAAACACATTAAAAGTAGACTACGACAACTGACCATACAGCACATGGAGCTAATACGTAATTTCTCTGCATTCTATCTGGCAGTTCCAAGGCCCTGAGATAATGCCGCTCTCGGGGAACTGTGCATCTTGGTCTCTGGATTGACGGTATGAAGAGGCAAAGGGCAGGGGCTGATATCCACGAATGTAGCCAAGCCCAGAAGTCTTAAGAGTCTGCTGATGGAAGAGAGAGGCAAAAGGGCCCACTGGCCTTTCCGAGAGCATGAAGAGGGCGAAGAGGGCTACGCCAGGAGCAGCTGTGGAGAAGGATCTGTGTCTAGGCTACAGAAGAAGGAGAGGAAGAATGGTCTCCTGTGGTCTTATGGTTTCCCTCACTCCAAAGTACTGGCCTTGATAAGAGGCCCACAGAGCTTGGTCAGTAGTCACTGTACATCCCCTGGGAATAGGAAGTGTCTTTCCCTGATTGGATAATGGGTTATGGATACTCCCATGGAGAATTTACTTTTTTTTAACTAAAACTCTGAGATAGTATGACTACCATGAATTCAAAGGCTGACAGGGATAACCTTTTACAGATACTATCTTTTAAACTTCCATTGAAAACTACACATAGTTATAGGATACAACATTTACATTTAAAAAATGTAATGAATATTCACATTTGGAAAGTAATAAGGTATCTGTGTCCATGATGCTAAGACAAAGTAAACAGTGCTTGCCTTTATTTTGTTCTCTTCTGCTGAGATGACCTGTGCCCGTAACCAGGCATCCTCCTCGGCATTTATGGCCAGCAACTGCCCAACATGCACGGCCTGGACTGGTGTGACCTTAGGATTCTTACTGTAATATTCCTTCATCTCATCTTCCATTAATTCCTGAGCAGCTGAATAGTCTTTGCCCACATATCTGAATCAGTTAAAAGAAGAGAACACAAATGAAGCAACCTAGAAGAAAAGCAATAGGAATTCATTTATGGTCTTCTGTTTTCTCTGCTGCCATCTTTGGTTCCAGCCTCAGACTTGCTTACATCAACAGGGAGAAGAACATGTATTCAGTGAACAGTTACCTCTTGGAAAAGAAGGGATTATGGAGATTGCACAAAACACACACCAAACAACGCAGCAAATGTCTGGTTCAACATATCCCACAACAAAGGAAATCTGAGGCAATCCAGAGAATGAGGGCATAATAGGAAAGAGTGATGGTGTCCTCAGGAAGGACGAGGCTGACAAAAGAGTCAGGCAGAGAGGAGAGGAAGAAACATGGAAAATGGAGATGCCAAGGGAGGCCTGGAGACCAGAAGCAAGGGTCGATGCTGGATCTTGATTAAGGCTGCTGGAAATCTTTACTGATTACTAAGAAGAGAATCTAGCACATAGTGTTGCCCTAACTAAGGCTGGGTCAAGCTTTGAAAAGCAATGAAATTTTACTAGAGAAAAAACAAAGCTTTAAGTACATTAAACACAACAATATGACACCCTCTCCAAACTTATTAAACAATCTGAACAAATTACAACAAAATGTAGACTTCTGATACCATTAAAAGAAGTACCATATTCTAGCCAAATGTCTCTAAAACTGTATGCTTACTGATACATATATTTTTTCAGGATTATGTTCTTATTCTCTTCTACAGTTTTCTACTGTTGATAACTGTGGTCGCCTTGTTCCAGTTCATGTTATCAAAACAGGTTACAGTTTTCTTGTACTTATGTCCTCAGAGATGACTTCATCAAGGATCTCCTTCCAGGGTGTAAAACCTGGCAAATCAAGTTTGGGTCATGTAACAGAAGCTGTCCCAGCTATAGGATTAAGGCCTTTTTAGCTGGAAGGCCATACTCTAACAGCACCAGCATCATTTGGCCAGGGAGACAGGGGAGATGCCACAATAACATTGTTCTTTTTATTGTTCCAGGTTTTACCCAGGCCCCAAGTGGTCTGTACAGCTCTAAGAAATGGCTCCTTTAGGACTATTTCTATGTATTTTTGGTAATTATCAGCCAGGCAGAAGATGCCATAGTCAACCTATTCATTACTGGGGGGGAGGGGGGGAAACACTGCAGAAAGTCCTACACAAAATGGAAAACAATGTACAATGCCTATTTTAAAATGAAATATTATGTACATATTGGCTTCAAAAATAGCTGCAGAAGTTTTGCCATATTATTATCGTTTAAATTTAATTTTTTTTTTTTTTTCAGAGACAGGGCTTCACTGCTACGTTACCTAGGCTGGACTCCTGGGATCAAGCAATCTTCTCACCTCAGCCTGCTGAATAGTTGGGAGGATGTGTATGTGCCACTGAGTCAGCTACTGTCATTTAAATGTATTGAGCTTTGCAAATATTAAGGCACTGCCTGGAATGCTGCTGTACTCTTGACTCTGAAGTCCTCCAGAAGGTCTGCAACTTTACCCGAGTGCCCATTTCCTGGGACCTAGAGTCTCCCTGGGCTGCCCCCTAGTGCTGCTACATAGCCCTGGGCACTCAACTGGCAGAGGCCTGGGCTGCCTCCCTGATGTGGTGGTCTGCCAACCACAGGCTCCTTCCAGAAGGGAGGAAGGTGATGAGAAGTGGCTTGGGATGTGCAGGCAACTTCTGTTCTCTTAAGCAGCCAGGAGAGAAGGTGGGCTGCACAGATAGGGGGAAGACAGAGGGTATTGGATGGGGCAGAGTGCAGGACTGACATTACAGTTGGTATGAGAGTGGGTAATGAAAAGAATCGGGTCATATATTGTCCCTGAATTACCTGAGCAAGAGGGGTAAAGAATGATGCATAGGCCAACTTAAGGATGTTATCAATATGAAGCTTTACAAAGTTAATTTTTGAGAGAAGAGAAAAGGGATTTCCATATTTGACATGAAGGTTCTGTCATAGCACCTCCAGGCACTAATGAGCCAGAGACCCAGCTTCCAGTGTCTACTGCCTGCCTGGGTGAAGATGCAGGTACAGAATAGGGTTCAGTCTGGTAGAGGTTGGCAAAGTCTTGTGGGGGAGGGCAGAAGCCAATGACCTATGGTCAGTCTAATGGCAAACATTACCCATCGTGCTTGCTGGCTGCCAGCCACTCTGCTGAACACCTAAAATGCTGACTCCAGGATTTAAATTCCCACTGGGAAAGGGTATTTAAATAATCTGAAGACCCTGGACCTGATCATCCTAGAATAGATTAGAACCCTCCTAGTAAAGTCCTAAAACTGATCCAGACTCCTGACAAACCTTGGTGACAACAACAGAAATCATGTGATTGGTCCAGCCTGGTGCTTGGTCTCTGACTATGGCACCAACAATTACTGGTTAACAGATACCAAAGGATCCTGCCATGGAGGTTTCTTTATAATGTCAAATGGTAAAAGCTGGCAATGTGGCCTTCAATATATTTCCTTTACTTCAATACATTAGTGAAACATATCGGGACCTCTAGCCCTCAGCAACCTATTTGTATCTTCAGGCCACACACCACAGCTTAGAATAAAAGCTTTATCCTCTCTAAAGTTTCTGGAGGTTCTTCTAGTTTGAGCATCAGAAGACACTAGGTTCACTCTATTATCTACTCAGACTTCCTTTGTTCAAATGAAAGAGCTTTAAATTTCTGAGCTCTCCTTTCATTGATTCTGATTATTTTTTGTGGTCCTTCGTTGGGCCTTTCCAGCTCAGTTATGGGTCTCTAGAGGAGTGACAGCCCAAACCAAAGGACCATTTGGATGAAGGAGCCCAGATTCTGTTTACTGCAGCATTTTTCTGATCTGCCTAGCCATGGTCACACCCCAGACTGGTGCCTCCACGGGTTCAGCTACACAGGTTCCCATTCTTTTTCCCAACTGGAAACTGCAGATTATAGTCTTCTATAGTTTCCATGTATTCTGCATTTTCTCCAAAAGACCAGGACAGGTGCCTGGAGCTGGACTGTTTTTTGTTATTCTAGTTATCATTAGCTACTTAGGCAACGACGCCTCCTCCCAGGCAATGATACTGAAAGACTCAAATAACAGAACACCTTGGGTCCAAGGCCTAATCTGATGTATTATACAAGGAAAGCAGTTCTGAGCTATTTTTACTTTCAGGAAATACTACATAGTCCCAGATTAAATAGTACTATGTAGCATGTGGCGCATTTGCTTTTTCTGTGAACTCGTTATTGCTTTTGACATAATATAGTTACCATCATCCTTTTGACATAAATCTTTTTTTTCAAGTTCATATTATCATTGTAATTTTTAAAGCTATTAGAGGTCTTAGGATAGTTGTATATTTGGAACATTTAACAAATATTAATACATTATTAAGCCTCACCCTATAGAACTAAGAATATATTATTCTTCCTTTAACCCTCAGCATCCATGTGAAGAATAGTCAAGTGACAACAGTAAATCAAAATTCTAAAGAATTAGAAAATGAAACTTGCCTGATAACCACTTCATTTGTGTTGCTCAGTTCAACCACCAATACAGATGGTGATGCTTCAGTTGGAATCATTAAAGGAGGAACTGTTATGTCCTCCATAAAGGTATTAGCACTTTCAGCAATGTTTTCTTCTATCTGCAAATACTCTTGTTCAACCATAGCCTTGATATCATGATCACCAAGTGCTTGCCCTGCATCATTTTGGATTTTTTCAGTGGGCAATGGAAGTTTAGCATACAGAATGGCCTTCTGGGGATTTCCAGAAATGTAGTCTATGGTGCACACATCAGAAAGTGAGGCAAGATTTTTTAAGGCATCCTCAGGGAATTTCACTTTGTACATTTCCTCAAATGCTTTTGGGAGCGCACTAGCCCAAAGGCCACTTGTGTATTTCACCAGCAGCTCTGCCACTTTTCCTTTAAAGTCTCCTGGCATAACAGGTGGACCCCCTTTCAACGGTGGTGTTTGTTTGGGAGCAGGTAGTGGGGATGAAGGTACTTTCTCAGTGTCCAGTTCACTTCTCAAAATCTGCTTTCTCTTAGCTGGATAAAGAAGTAAATCTTGACCACCGCTGCAAGGTTTCTCCACCTGAAATTTTTAAATAAAGCAAATGACAGATATTTCTGTGACTCTAAACAATCTGCAAACATATTAATGCATTTTAAATTTGAGAGTCATGCTGTTTTCAAATTAAATCAAGTGTACATTTTACTCTTTTCAATTGCTAGGACTTTAATGCATTATCTTCACCTGCAAATAACACGAGCCACATTTCAGAAATAAACAGGAAAATAAAATAGTATTAAATTCACTTGTGCAGCTAGACTCCAGCTGCCCTAGAAAATCACGAGCACTCTGCCCTGTAAAGCGTACTCTCATTTAGTTGTTGCTGCCAAATCCAAAACAATAGCTTACAAAACTGACTGAAAATAAGTTGTAAAAGGTATTAAAACTGTCAGAAATAAACCACTGAGAAGAAAACTAGAAAATACTCTCTTCTTCCTGCAATATTCTGAGAAAACCCTTGGCTTTCCATTATATAGAAAAAGATGCTCCAGAGTTGAAGTGCAGTTTTAAAACAACCACAGCAGAAAGTTTAGCTGCAAGTGTTGTCACTCCAACAAACAAGTATTAAAAATACCTGGCACTTATATGTCATCCAGTCTTAAATTTTATTTGCATGCCATTCCTGAGAGGCACAGCTTAATGACATATTTTTATATAAGAGAAGAAAGAGAAGAGAAACTGATGTATGGCATAATTCCCCGCATCCCCCGAGTTTTAAGCCTTTTCACTACTAGAGCAGGGGTCAGCTTTACTACTAGAGCATGGCCCAAGGTATTTCATGGCTCATGAGTTAAAGAATGATTTTTGTACTTTCAAATGCTAGAAAAAAATCAAAAGAATTATTTCATAACTTGTAAAAATTATAAGAGACTCAAGGTACATAAAGTTTTATTGGAACACAGTCATGCTCTTTTATTTATGCATTATCTCTGGCTGCTTTTGCACCACAGTGGCAGAGTTGAGTAACTGTGATGGACTGCATGTGATAGTTGCAGCTCTTGGTCTGCAGAGCCTAAACATTTACCAAGGACCTTTGTAAAACTAGCTTCTTAAACCCTGTACGAGACCCTTAGACTGAAGTTAAAATTCCCGGCCTTCCAAAATGTTCCTACTTTGTCGGAACCTATTTACCTACTCCTTCGCTGCAAATTAAACACTTAGGGTAAGAATACAAGCTTACAAGAACCATGCTTCACCCAGAAGAACAGAATATTAAAGTATGCTGGGTAGGTAGCTTACAGTAAAAAACACTGGGCTCATCTACTTCACTCTCCATACAAGGCTCAGGAAGAGTGAACATAAACATTTATGTATCCAGAAAAAAGGCACTGTCTTGCTACCAAAGAGCTTTGATAAGTCAAAAGACATAGTCTATTTGGTAATAAAATGAATTCCTTTTAGTCTGATTACATATTCTAGATTATACATAGGAAGTGAACAATATCAATATAAAACATTAGGTTTTTCTCTTCATTCTTTTGCCAATGAATGCTTAAGTTCTGAGGATGGAGGAAAACTTCCATACCTGGAAAGCCTAAAGCATCACTGAAAGTAGAGGTCTACTGGCACCTCCTGTAATCCGTGGCGGCCTCTTGCTGGCACTCTGTGAGGCCTCTAAATGGGATCCCATAAATCATGTTTTATGATTGGCACAGTTTATGTCCCTCATTTTAAGCCGTAGGAACACAAATAGTTGCAGCATTCCTCATCTTTCTCTTGAAGGTTAGTCTACTTCTCTAGAGACCAATGTTTTAAAATCTGAGGTCTTAAAATGCCAATCGTCACTGTGCTTTACGACACTCAGTAAGATACAAGAATACACATTTGGTATCCAGAGGTTTGAAACACACACTTCTGGAGCCAATGGAAAAAGAAAACAGCATTATAAGTGAGTGTTTAACTTGTCATATAAAATCCCAATTAGTGTAGTCAATCATGCATCACTTAACAATGGGAATACATCCTAAGAAACATGTCGTCAGTTTGTTGTGCAAGCATCATAGTGTGTACTTTTACAAACCTAGATGATATAGCTACTCCATGATATACCTTCATTATAATCTTTTCTTCTTTAAAAAAAAAAGAGATACATGTGCAGAACGTGCAGGTTTGTTACACAGGTATACGTATGCCATGGCAGTTTGCTGCACCTATTGACCTGTCCTCTAAGCTCCCTCCCCTCAAGCCCCACCCCCTACTAGGCCCTGGTATGTGTTGTTCCCCTCTCTGTGTCCATATGGTCTCCCTGTTCAACTCCCACTAATGAGTGAGAACATGCAGTGTTTGGTTTTCTGTTCCTGGGTTGGTTTGCTGAGGATGATGACCTCCAGCTTCATCCATGTTCCTGCAAAGGACATGATCTCATTCCTTTTTATGGCTGCATAGTATCCCATAGTATATACACACCACATTTTCTTTATCCAGTCTATCATTGAAGGGCATTTTGGTTGGTTCCATGTCTTTGCTACTGTAAATAGCACTGCAATAAATATACATGTGCAGCCAGGCACAACAGTTCAAGCTTGTAATCCCAGCACTTTGGGAGGCTGAGGTGGGTGGATTATGAGGTCAGGAGTTTGAGACCAGCCTGGTCAACATAGTGAAACCCTTTCTCTACTAAAAATACAAAAAATTAGCTAGGCATGGAGGTGGGCACCTGTAATCCCAGCCACTTGGGAAGCTGAGGGAGGTCAATCACTTGAACCTGGGAGGCAGAGGTTGCAGTGAGCCAAGATTGCACCACTGCACTCCAGCCTGGGTGACAGAGTGAGACTCTATCTTAAAAAAAAAAAATACTTGTGAATATGTCTTTATAGTAGAATGATTCATATTCCTTTGGGTATATAGCCAGCAATGGGATTGCTGGATCAAATGGTATTCCTGATTTTAGATCCTTGAGGAATCACCGTACTGTCTTCCACAATGGTTGAACTCATTCACCAACAGTGTAAAAGCATTCCTATTTCTCCACAGCCTTGCCAGCATCATTTCCTTTTTAATAATCGCCATTCTGACTGGCATGAGATGGTATCTCATTGTGATTTTGCTTAGTGATGTTGAGCTTTTTTTCCTGTTTCTTGGCCATGTAAATGTCTTCTTCTGAGAAGCGTTTGTTCATATCCTTTGCCCCCGTTTTGATGATGTTTTTTCTTGTACATATGTTTAAGTTCCTTGTAAATTCTGGATATTAGACCTTTGTCAGATGGGTAGCTTGCAAAAATTTTCTCCCATTCCATAGGTTGCCTATTCACTCTGATGATAGTTGCTTTTGCTGTGCATAAGCTCTTTAACACCATTTGTCAATTGTGGCTTTTGTTGCAATGACTTTTGGTGTTTTTGTCATGAAGTCTTTGCCCATGCCTATGTCCTGAATGGTGTTGCCCAGGTTTTCTTCTGGGGTTTTTATGGTTTGGGGTTTTGTATTTAAGTCTTTAGTTCATCCTGAGTTATTTTTTGTATAAGGTGTAAGGAAGGGGTCCAGTTTCAGTTTTCTGCATATGGCTAGCCAGTTTTTCCAGCACCATTTACTGAATAGGAGATCCTTTCCCTGTTGCTTGTTTTTGTCACGTTTGTCAAAGATCAGATGGTAGTAGATGTGTGGTGTTATTTCTGAGGTCTCAGTTCTGCTACTTCGGTCTATATGTCTGTTTTGGTACCAGTACCATGTTGTTTTTGTTACTGTAGCCTTGTAGTATAGTCTGAAGTCTATATACTGGAGGCATTACACTATCTTTGTTCTTTTTGCTTAGGATTGTCTTGGATACATGGGGTCTTCTTTGATGTCGTATGAAATTTAAAATAGTTTTTTCTAATTCTGTGAAAAATGTCATTGGTAGTTTGATGAGAATAGCATTGAATCTATAAATTACTTTGGGCAGTACGGCCATTTTCACGATACTGATTTTTCCTATCCATGAAGACGTAATGTTTTTCCATTTGTTTGTGTCCTCTTTTATCTTCTTGAGCAGTGGTTTGCAGTTCTCTTCGAAGAGATCCTCCATGCCCCTTTTTTAGTGGTATTTTATTCTCTTTGTAGTGATTATGAATGGGAGTTCATTCATAATTTGGCTCTCCGCTTGCCTATTGTTGGTGTAAAGAAATGCTTGTGATTTTTGCATATTGATTTTGTATCCTAAGACTTTGCTGAAGTTGCTTATCAGTTCATGAAGTTTTTGGGCTGAGATGATGGGGTTTTCTAAATATAAAATCATGTCATCTGCAAACAGAGACAACTTAACTCTCTTCCTATTTGAATACCCTTTATTTCTTTCTCTTGCCTGATTGCTCTGGCCAGAACTTCCAATACTATGTTGACTAGGAGTGGTGAGAGAGAGCATCCTTGTCTTGTACCAGTTTTCAAAGGGAATGCTTCCAGCTTTTGCACATTCGGTATGATATTGGCTGTGGGTTTGTCATCAATAGCTCTTATTATTTTGAGATATGTTCCATCAATACATAATTTATTCAGAATTTTTAACACGAAGGATGTTGAATTTTGTCAAAGGCCTTTTCTGTGTCTACTAAGATAATCATGTGGTTTTTGTCTTTGGTTCTGTTTATGTATGGATTACGTTTACATGGATACGTTGAACCAGCCTTGCCTCTCAGGGATGAAGCCAACTTGATCTTGGTGGATAAGTTTTTTGATGTGCTGCTGGATTCAGTTTGCCAGTATTTCATTGAGGATTTTCTCATTGATTTTCATCAGAGATATTGGCCTGAAGTTTTCTTTGCTGTGTCTCTTCCCAGTTTTGGTATCAGGATGACGCTGGCTTCATAAAATGAGTTAGGGAGGAGTCCCTCCTTTTCAACTGTTTGGAATAATTTCAGAAGGAAGGGTAACAGCTCCTCTTTGTACTTCTGGTAGAATTCAACTGTGAATCCATCTGGTCCTAGGCTTTTTTTTTTTTTTTTGATTGGTAGGCTATTAGTTACTGCCTCATTTTCAGAGCTTGTTATTGGTCTATTCAGGGATTCGTCTCCTTTTTGGTTTAGTCTTGGTAGGTTGTATGGACTCAGGAATTTATCCATTTCTTCTAGATTTTCTAGTTTATTTGCACAGAGGTGTTTATAGTATTCTCTGACGGTACTTTGTATTTCTGTAGGATCAGTGGTGATGACCTTTTTATCATTTTTTTATTGTGTCAATTTGATACTTCTCTGTCTTATCAGTCTAGCTAGTGGTCTATTTTGTTAATTAAAAAAAAAAACAGCTCCTGGATTTGTTGATTTTTTTGGAGGGTTTTTCATATCTCCACCTCCTTCAATTCTTCTCTCATCTTAATTATTTCTTGTCTTATGCTAGCTTTTGGATTAGTTTGCTCTTGTCTCTGTAGCTCTTTTAATTGTGATGTTAGAGTGTCAATTTGAGCTCTTTCTAGCTTTCTGATGTGGGCACTTAGTGCTATAAATTTTCCTCAATGCTTTAGCTGTGTCTCAGAGATTCTGGTATATTGTCTCTTTGTTCTCACTGGTTTCAAAGAACTTCTTGGTTTCTGTCTTGACAAGTTTCATTATTTACCCAGGAGTCATTCAGGAGTAGGTTGTTCAATTTCCATGAAATTGTGTGGTTTTGAGTGAGTTTCTTCATCCTGAGGTTCTAATTTGATTGTACTGTGGTCTGAGAGACTGTTATAATTTCAGTTCTTCTGCATTTGCTGAGGAGCATTTTACTTTGAATTATGTGTTCAAGTTCAGAATCAGTGCTATGTGGTGCTGAGAAGAATGTATATTTTGTTGATTTGTGGTAGAGAGTTCTGTAAATGTTTATTAGGTCCACCTGATCCAGAGCTGAGTTCAAGTCCTGAATATCATTGTTAATTTTCTGTCTTGTTGATTTGTCTAATACTGACAGTGGGGTGTTAAAGTGTCCTACTATTATTGTGTGGGAGCCTAAGTCTCTTTGTAGGTCTTGTAAAACTTGTTTTATGAATCTGGGTGCTCCTGTATTGGGTACACATATATTTAGAATAGTTAGCTCTTCTTATTGAATTGTTCCTGTTATCATTATGTAATGCCCTTGTCTTTGTTTTGTTTTGTTTTGTTTTTTTGGTTTAAAGTCTGTTTTGTCAGAAACTAGGATTGCAATCCCTGGTTTCTTTGTTTGTTTGTTTGTTTTGGCTTTCCACTTGATTGGTAAAATTTCCTCCATCCCTTTATTTTGAGCCTATGTGTGCCTTTGCATGTAAGATGGGTCTCCTGAATATAGCACACCAATGGGTCTTGACTCCTTATCCAATTTGCCAGTCTGTGTCTTTTAATTGGGGCATTTAGCCTGTTTACATTTAAGGTTAATATTGTTATATGTGAATTTTATCCTGTCATCATGATGCTATTTGGTTATTTTGCACATTAGTTGATGCAGTTTCTTTATTGTGTCATTGGTCTTTATATTTTGGTGTGCTTTTGCAGTGGCTGGTACCAGTTTTTCCTCTCCATATTTAGTGCTTCTTTCAGGAGCTCTTTCAGGCCCTGCCCTGGTGGTAATGAAATCCCTCAGCATTTGCTTGTTTGGAAGGAATTTTATTTCTCCTTTGCTTATGAAGCTTAGTTTGGCTGGATGTGAAATTCTGGGTTGAAAATTCTTTTCTTTAAGAATGTTGAATATTGGCCCCCAATCTCTTCTGGCTTGTACAGTTTCTTCTGAGAGTTCCATTGTTAGTCTGATGGACTTCCCTTTGTAGGTGGACCTGGCTTTTCTCTCTGGCTGACCAGAGTTTTAAAAGTTGAACTTTATTTCAGCCTTGGAGAATCTGATGCTTACGTGTCTTAGGGTTGATCTTCTCGTGGAGTATCTTAATAGTGTTCTCTGTATTTCCAGAATTTGCATGTTAGGCCTATCTAGCTAGGTTAGGGAATTTCTCCTGGATAATATCCTGAAGTGTGTTTTCCTGCTTTTTTCTATTCTCCCCGTCTGGTACTCCAATCAATTGTAGGTTCAGTCTTTTTATGAAGTACCATATTTCTTGTAAGCTTTGTTCATTTCTTTTCATTCTTTTTTCTCTATTCTTGTCAGTATGTCTTATTTCAGTAAGGTGGTCTTCCAACTCTGATATCCTTTCTTCTGCTTGGTAGAGTCACCTGTTAATGCTTGCGTATGTTTCACAAAGTTCTTGTGCTGTGTTTTCCAGCTCCATCAGGTCATTTATGTTCCTCTCTAAACCGGTTATTCCAGTTAGCAATTTCTCTAACCTTTAATCAAGGTTTTTAGCTTCTTTGCATTGGGTTAGAACATGCTCCTTTAGCTCAGCATAGTTTCTTATTACCCATCTCCTAAAGCCTACTTCTGCCAATTTGACCATCTGATCCTCCATCTAGTTCTGCACCCTTGATGGAGAGCCACTGTGATCATTTGGAGCAGAAGAGGCATTTTGGCCTTTTGGGTTTTCAGCATTTTTTCATTGACTGTCATCTTCATGAGTTTGCCTAGTTTTGGTCTTTGAGGTTGCTGACCCTTGGATGGGGTTTTTGTGGGGCATCTTTTTTGTTGTTGTTGATGCAGTTGTTGTCACTTTCTGCTTGTTTTTCTTTCAATAGTCAGGTCCCTCTTTCGTAGGGCTGCTGCAGTTTACTAGGGGTTCACTTTGGGCTCTATTCATCTGATTTGTTCCTGTGCCTGGAGATGTCACTCAAGAAGGCTGGAGAACCATAAAGATGGGTACTTGTTCCTTCTTCTGGGACCTCTGACCTCTAGGGGCACCAACCTGATACCAGTAGGATGGCTCCTGTATAGGGTGTCTGACAATCCCTGTTGGGAGGGTCTCATCCAGTTGGGTGGCACAGGGAGCAGGACCCGTTTAATGAAGCACTTTGTCCCGTGGTGGAGGGGGTGTGCTTCACTGAGGGGAAACCCATTCATCTCAGCTGCCAGGATTCCTCAGAACTACCAGGAGGAGAGGCTAAGTCTGTTGGTCCATGGCCACCTCTCCAACTGGCTCAGGCCCAGGGAGAATCCAATCCTGTCCCTGAGCCTCAAGCTGGAGTTACTAGAGATCCTACAGGGAAGTCCCACCCAATAATGAAAGAAAGGGTTAGTTTAGGCCTGAAGAGGCACTCTGACCACAGACTGCCACAGCCAGTGTATTGGGCTATGGGGACAAGTCTTGGGATCAAGCCAGCCAGCCTCCCTGGCTCCAGCAGGGGAAAAGCACAGCCTAGAGTTATAGAAATGGGTACCCTCCTTCCCCTACCCAGGGAGCTTAGCATGTTAGGCAGTTTCTAGTCCCAGTGCTGGCTGCTGCTCCTCCCCAAAGCAGCTCAAGCAGCTTAGACAGCAGGCAGCTGCAGTCAGTGCTGGTCGCCCCTCCCCTCAGGAGTTCGATAGGCTTAAGCAGATTTCAGCTGAGAGGCTGTAAGACTCTGCATGATCCAGGGTTGGGACAGTAGGCCATGGTGGTGTGGGTTTGCGAGTGGAGATCTTCCAATCTATGGGTTGCACAGTTCTATGGAAAAAGTACATTTTCCCCAGCTAGGTAGCAAGCTCACTCACCACCTCCCTTGGCTGGTGGGAGGGAATTCCCCTTCCCCATGTGGTTCTCAGGTAAGCTGCTGCACCATACGTTCTTCCTTCTCTCTGTAACTCACGCCAGCCTTCTAGTCAACTTTTATGAGAAAACCTGGATACCTTGGTTGCTCATGAAGGATTCACCCACTTACTATGTTTTTATTGATGGGAGCCTCTAAAAGCTGCTGCTTCTTGTCAGCCATCTTGGCCCCATCCCCTGTTCCCTGCTCCATTATAATCTTCTGGGACCACTATCGTGTATACAGTCCATCATTGACCAAAACGTTGTTATGCAGCATTTGACTAATTTTAGATTTAGATGTGGTGGTTCTCTGTAGCCAAAGCCAGATGAGCCTGCAGAGACCACCTTAAAAACTTTTCTTCAGTTTTCACATAACCATCTCAATACTTTCTCTGAAGTGGATGGTAGAAGCTAATTTCAGTGGATTATAACCCATGTTATTTAAAATAACTTCCTAAGCCCCATCCCCCCACTGTTCACATAGTTTCTTCTAACCCAAAAGAAGGTATGGGGGTTCTTCAGCTTTATGATCTTTTTCTTTCCAAGGAGTGCACTGAGAATCTGGGATGCTTCAATGTTTAGTCTCCCCTGTCCCAGTACCAAAGCTGCCATTCCATCTGTGCCTTAGATGTGATCAGTGCCAATTACCTAATAACATACTTATCAAACCTCTAACGATGACCGCTGACATGACCAGCACAAGTTCTTCCAAATAGGAATTACTGTCTTAACAGAAGTTACGGACATTATGTCCACACTTGAGTGTCCACATTTGAATTGGTCCAGGGCAAGAGCAGAATTCCCATTTTTCTGGCTTTTATTCCAGAGTAATATTTAAAGATCATCTGGAGGTACTAAGCTTCCAGGGCTGTGTCTGCAGCTTTTAAGTCAAATTATGCCAGTCAGCCTATGAAGTGAATTTTTGACCAATAGGCCTGAATTTACAAAGTACCAACCATAGCCAAATAATCATCTGATTGGAAGGCAGGATTTTTTCCCTCAGTAGTTTTATAACATTTTTATTTTATAAAATAAAATAAAATAAAATTTTATAACAATTTTATAACATTAAAGTAGATAACTATATCCCACTCTAATGGCTAGTCCCTTGAAAAGTAAGCACTTCCCAGTCTTCAATGACTTTTTCTTTTATCTCAAAATGGTTGGTTAAGTGCCTAAATTCCATTTGTTCTCCAATGATTTGGCTTCTATACATTCAAAAAGCATTTACTAAGATTAAACATATACCTAACAAGGAACCGAACCTGACTCTACCTGGAGTTGATTCAGATATCCTTCAACACTTTATGCAAATATTCACAAATAAATTTAGTGACATGGAAAATATGCCTGGTCCACATACTTTATTCCAATCTTTGGGGTTTCTTTTCTTTCTTTCTCTCTCTCTCTCTGTCTCTTTTTTTTTTTTTTTTTTTTTTAAGACTGGGTCTTGTTCTGCTGCCTAGGCTAGAGTGCAGTGGTGCAATCTCAGCTCACTGCCACCTCCACCTCTGGGCTCAAGCGATCCTCCTGCCTTAGCCTTCTAAGTATTTTTGATTACAGGCATGAGCCACCATGCCTGGCCAGTTGAGGGATTTCTCAATTCAAAGGCAACAATTCATGAAACTCCTTTTAAAGTGAAAAAATATAATTTAAAGCAAATGTGATTCTTTTTCAGTTATGAGTATGGAAAACACAAACATGTTTTTCCTATTTTCTCATTCAACAACAATCATCAACACAGAAGACATGTGTGACCAAATGAGTGGGGGTCCCCCCATACCAATCAAGCAATCAGTTCTGCAGTGGATATCAGCTGAATTCTACCAATTTGGATTCTGACACTATCTACCAGGAGATAGTGTCAGATCCTACAGGTTGAGGATTCAGTCCCATAAGACTTGTCTCCTCTTCAGACACCAGTTATAAGCCTAGGCTTCTGGAACTTCGGACCAACTGGATCAAGTTAGGGTTCCCAAGACCCTCTCTTTAGTTTTAATTTGCTAGAGTGGCTCACAGAAATCAGGGAAACATGTTTACTGGCTTATTATAAAGATTATGGCTCAGTGCAGCAGCTCATACCTATAATCCAAGCACTTTGAGAGCCTGGGGCAGGAGGATCACTCACTTGAGGCTAATAGTTGAAGACCAGCCTGGGCAACCTAGTGAGAATCTCAACAATAACATTTTAAAAATCAGCTGGAAGTGGTAGTGCACACCTATAATCCCAGCATTTTGGAAGGCTGGGATGGGAGGACTGCTTGAGCCCAGGATTTCCAAGCTGCAGTGAGTATGATGGTACCACTGCACTCCAGCTTAAGGGACAGAGCAAAACCTGTCCCTAAAAAAAAAAAAAAAAAAAAAAAATACCAATGAAGAGATGCTTAGTGTGAGGTATGCTGGAAGGGGTGTGGGGCTTCCATGCCCTCTCTGCTACCCTACAGGAAGCTCCATGTGTTCTGCTATCTGGAAGCTTTTCTCCTGCTTTGGGTTTTTATGGAGGCATCATTCCACAGGCACGATTGATTAAATCATTGGCCACTGGTGATCAACCTAACCTTTAGGCCCTCTACCCTCCCCAGAGATTGTTTGGAGCTGAAAGTCCCAAGTCTCCAATCATGTCTTGGTCATTCTGGTGAACAGCCCCATCCTTAAGCTACTAAGGGTTTCAAGTCATCACTCATTTAAAAAAAAAAAAAAAAGACATTACTTTGGAGAGTCACTTTGAATTTTAGGAATTGTATGCCAGAAAACAGGGAAGGCCAAATATGTATTTTACAATACCACCTGGCTCAAACTCTTTAAATTTTCATATGGATAGAAATTTGCTTTTCCTGGGCATTCTACTGTGATCACCATCTGTCACCTACAAAAAGTGACATCTCTTTTTAATTTTCTGGCAAATAGGTTTAGGAAAGAGACCTACCACTATATTTATCCCACAAGAACCTTCCTACAAATAAAGAATTGCTATAATGTGAGTTACAGTGTAGCGTCCATTCTTTACTGGGCTCTGGTGCATCTGACAAGACTTATGTGTTCATCTCCTGCCTCATCCCCCAAGACAGAACAGCCATCTTCTGGTCTTCACAAATGACCAAGGCAAGCCAATATCTACTTGAAACATGGCTTTTATTATTTCCTTAGTGTGATAATCAACTGCTAACCACTTCAGGTAGATCTCTCAAGAGGGAGCTTTCATGGCGTTTAGTTCCTTTAGTTCACCTGATTCAGGCATATACCTGAGGAGGGAGTCAAAGGCCTCCTCTACTGTGGGAGAAGACTCAGGACCATACTCCTACCCTCTTTATGTTTTCTTTTGTTTTGTGGTTCTGTATTTTTTCTTTGGCTCTGAATGTCCACCCAAAAAACCCATCAGTCCAACGACTGGGAACTAGCATGACCTGTAACTCCACACACCACATGTACACTTCCACCCCCACCTCCAAAAGGAGAGACAAGTAACATAGGAGATGAACTCCCTACACCATGGAGTCAAGCCACTTCCTTTGCCGATCACCAGAAGATACTGAATCTAATATACTTTAAACTTTCTATTCCTGTAAGTCCATTATAATGAGCTTGATTTCTGTCTCATTTGGAATCACAATTTGAATGAGACACTTCTCTCACACCCCTCTGGGTTCCTTTAAGTTTGGAGAGGACAAACTACGCTTGGCAGATGTGAGGCTGTGATACTGTGAAATATATATTTGGTCTTCTTTCTTTCTCCGTTTCCTAAATACAATTCCGAAAATCTTTGGAATCTCCAAAGAGCTTGTCTCTTTGTATGCCAATACTGACTGACAACTTCAGGGTGGGGCTGGTTATCAGAAAGACCAAGGCAGATTAGAGGGTTGCAACTTTTGATTCCACTACTCAACTTCCAGGGAGGGAAGAGGCACTGAAGGTCAAGCTAATCATCAATGGCCAACGGTTTAATCAACCATGCCTGTGTAATGACACCTCCCTAAAAACCCCTGAGGACAGGTTTGGAGAGCTGCCTGGAGGGTGGCAGGCCCAGGGGGGGGCATGGAAGCTCCATGCTGTTTCCCCCATTTATGCATGTCCTCATCTGTACCCTCGGTAATATCCTTTGTAATAAACCAGTAAATAGAAGTTAACTGTTTGCCTGAGTTCTGCAAGCCACTCCAACAAATTAATCAAACCCAAAGAGGAGGTTTTGGGAACCCCAACTTGAAGCTGGTCAGTCAGAAGTTCTGGAGGCCTAGATCTGCACGACTGGTGTATATGTCAAGCAGCAGCAGTTCTGGGGATTGAGCCTTCACCCTGTGGGATCTGATGCTATCTTCAGGTGGATAGTGTTGGTATTAAATTAGAGGACACTCGGCTAGTATCTGCTGCTTGGTGTGTGTGGGGAAACACGCACATTTGGCCACAGAGGCCTTCTGTGTTGATTGCTGTGGTGTGAGAGCAGAAGAAAAACATGGTTTGAGTGTTTTTCTGAAACAGGCCCAAAAACTTAGAACATGAATTTCTTCAGGAGTCTGTTTGTTCAAACAAATAAAAGTCTTCATTCTACATGTCTAGAAACTTGCTTCTCCTGAATTCTAAAAGGTCTTTACTTCTTTCTTTCAAGTTTTACCTGAGCTGTAAACTTAAAAGTTCTTGAAGCCAAGCTCCTTTGAGTTTACGAAGGCTCACCTGCTAATTCTATAGCATGGACTTCTGGGGTAAGTTTATTCTTTCTTCTGGAGTTAGAATATTCTTTAGGCTTCTATAACAGAATTGGTATTGTCCAATTAAATCAAGCTTTCAAAAGCATTTGTATGGGCACAGTTTTGTTTCCACAGGGTAGCAGTCCTTTTTGTTGAAGCTTTAAATTGAGTTCTAAATTTCATTTTATATGATTACCACCCAATACAAACCTGGGACAGTACAGCAAAATTACATTTACCTAGAGACCTGCTTTCTATCACTCCAAGCATTAATAATGATTAGAGCTCAAAATGAACCAAAAACAACAAAGAAAAACTAAATTTAAAAAATCCAATTTTAAAACTTGATTTTAGTAGTGTTCAAAAGATCCCTGAGTGCCTAGCAACAACTAAAACATCGAAGTCACTGACCAGAAGCTTGCACCAAATGATCAGCCAGTTCACAGAAAGGTTGACCAGCCTTAAGAGGTAGCCTTTTCATGCCAAAGCTAAAAAGCGCTGGAAAAGTCAGACAACTGAGAAAGAGATAGGGTAATGGTCCCCAATGGCATCACTGAGTCACAATGCAGACATACTGATCAGGACAGACATGAAGCATGTAAGGGCAGCCGGTGTGGTGTACCCTGTATGCAGGAGCTAAACCCATCAATCCACTGTTCCGTATCACCTACAACCACAACCATCTCTGCTAGAATATACTGATGCTAGTAATGATAAGCCCAAGATACTCAGAGAAGGTTACAGTTTTTCAGTCAATTCTCTTTGAGAAAGCAAAGGTTTTGTGACATATTCCACAGAGACTTAATCAAAGGTAAAGGTAAAAAGATCCTTGTAGAGGGTAACCCTTGACTGTTGACAAACCATCTACTCAGAGAAACTCTTCTCCACCAACTTAGATGAATCATTTTATAGACTCTATGTACTTCAAGGTCAACACTCTCGCTCACTCCCACCCATTTAACTAGAAAAGACCTTTTACTGATGCTGTCTTTAGATACACATTGCAACTATTTATATTAGGATAAACTTCAAGTGATTTTCCTTTAGCATGGCCTGAGGTTTGGCCTTTTGGTCATGTTCCTTCAGGAAGATAATGGAGTCTTCTCCTAGTCAAACACGTGCAGAGCTTTTTGGAAGGCTGTTGGCCAGTGGCTGTGGTTTTCAAGGTGCATTGGATACGTTCCTTGCTCTCATGTTCCTTGCTCTTTCTACTTCTGCCAGGAGTTGGGGCAGGTGCTAGAAGAGTAGGAGGTCTGGAATCTATTCATGGATTGTTAAGACGTCAGGAACTTTCTTCCACTTGGAGTTTATTTTGACTTCATTTCATCCGCAGCTCTTTATTTCAAGTTAAAGTTTTGTGTTTCCCTCTTTAGCTTTTCCTGTTTGTATTCAGTTCCTTCACAGAGCTTGTTGGGCATGTCCCTGGTTGAGCAGTGGGGTTTGGCCTGCTTTAAACTGGGGTGCCTCTCAAAAATTAACTGCTGGCATTGCTATTTAGAATATATTCAATACACAGAGTATATTCAATACTATTAAGCCTGAGGATATTCACTGCTGTTTATGTTTCACATCCTTAGAAATTCATGTGGTTTGTTTTTATCCCAGAAGTTCCTGGCTTTTTAAAAAGTCATTTTACATTGGCTGAGAGGTGCTTTATTATCTTATACAATTAATTACCATAATTAAAGTTAAGTTAGATTCCTGAACATTACAAAATATAAAAATATCTCTACATAAGTGACAGAAACTTTTGCCTCCTTTGATATTAGAGAAATTGCTATATTGATGCAATTCAGAATTTTAAGAATTTTTGAGTCTGCAGGATTAGCTAGGAAACAAAGCTCAGTGATTTCTAATGAATAGGAAAATGATACATAATAAAAACAGATTAACAGTAAAACATCCTTGTACAAGCTATGAATAATTAGTGTAATTAGGCAGTTTTTCCTCATTCACAACATTTTATGTTCTATCATTTTGTCATTCAGAAAATGTTTTATAATTAAGGCTTGGTGTGCCTCCAGCCCGGCTTAGAATGTTTCCCAGCTACCTGTCAGTTGCCTACTAGTAGGTCTTGGTGCTACTGACAGAATCTCTCCTCAGCCAAGTCCATCTAGTTCTGTATACCAATGAGCTCTTCAGCTCTCTAACAGCTTCAGGAAAGACATGGGAGACAGATATTCTGGCTAAAGTAAGAACAGAGAGGTTTCTTTATCCATTTCAGAGACTAGAAAATTTCAACAAAATCTCTGGTGTTCAGCAGTCATTGCTGCAAAATTTGGATTTTTTTAAAGACAGGTCTTATGCTGTCACCCAGACTGGAGTGCAGTGGTGCTGTCATAGCTCTGCAACCTTGAATTTCTGAGCCCAAGCAATCCTCCCAACTCAGCCTCCTGAGTAGATGGAACTATAGGCATGCATCACCATGCCCAGCTCATTTTTTTAAATTATTTTTTTGTAGAGACAGAGCCTTGATATGTTGCCCAGGCTGGCCTCAAACTCCTCACCTCAAGCAATTCTCCTGCCTTGACCTCCCAAAGTGCTGGGATTACAGGCATGAGCCAATCAATGTGCCTGACCAAGATTTGTAATTTTACTAGAAATCATAGTCAGCCAGAGACCATGGATCCTGGGTGACCTCAAGGCTCAGACCTGCTGCGTTTCCACCAAATGGTGACTCCTTAATGAAGTGACCTGGCCTCTGCCTGCTTCTTCAGCTTCATCATGAGCCATTCTGTTCTTACTTAATTTCCTTCAGCTTCCTGAAAACACTATGCTTTTCTATCTCAGGGCTTTGGCACAATCTTTCTTTTGTCTGAGGTGCTTTTTTCCTCCCTCTTTACCTAACTCACACTAACCTGTCAGGTTTTAGTTTACCAGCCACCTCATCTGGAAGCTTTGTTTGACTCATCAGACATACAGTCTCCTGTGTAGACATTCCCTCAGCGTCCTGTACTTCTCCTTCATAAGCACTGCAGGCTTATCATTATTTGCTCAATGTTTATTTTCCCCATCGGACAGAAAGTTCCATGAGGGCAATGTCTTTCTTGTTTACTGTTTTATCCCTAACACCCAGGTCAGTAGAACATAGAAGTATTTTACAAATACCAGTCAAATACAACAGTTAAACAAGAACACTATTAACAAGACCACTGCTCTAGAACAGCCAAGAGGTGCTGCTGTCCTCCCAGGACCCAATAGGAACTCTTAGAGTGCAGTGCCCTTGGTCTGTAGGCTTACTGTTTTGGCATTTTTGCCTTTTCAAGACAGTTGTCTATGAATACCTTGGAGCTGGCTCATCATTGTGAATAACTCTGTGTTCTCCCTAGCTTTGAAAACTCTCTGTACACATTTGCTATTGGACAGACCCAAAAGGTTAAGGACAACAGAATCAAAGCATCCTTCTGCCTGCATCAAAATGTCTTCCAATATCCATGTGCAGTGGCTTACAGCATACTAACTAGAACCTCCCTGAAGGTAAAATTTCAAAGCTGCTATTTGGTCCCTGAAGCTAATGCTGTGCATTCTGATATTCAAATGAAAATTCCTGTAAGTAGTAATCTCTGGGTGGTAGAACGATGAATGATTTTTATTTCTTTTATAACTTTATTTCTCAATCTTTTAACATAGAATATTTTATATGATTGGAGGAAAAAACTCTTTTTTTAAAAAGAAAAACACTGCACTTAGATTTCTTCTTTAGTTACATGACAAATCATATATATAGAGAGATACCCATTACCAAGTTCTTTCTTATCATAAACTTTTTGCACTGCCCTGAGACTGTCTAATCTTGCTTGTAGTAGTAATATTTGCCCTAGGCATGGTATCAGTGTTTCTGCTTTGCACCAAAGTGAAAAGAAGAAGTTACAATAAGGGGGAAAATAACCATTGTATAAAACTGTTTAAAAACCACCATGGATTAACTGACTAAAACTGTTTAACAACAGTCTGCTAAAAAATATTCAGAGGTTAGACAGTTTTGAAAGATATCAATAGACATCATTACGACTGGTGTCTTCTGGCATCCTACTTCACTAAGCAAATTACCATAACCTATTAATTGGCATTGATTACATCTGAACAAAGGTAATAGGCAAAATAAATAGATCTAAAAGGTAGATTGTGTGTCTGCTTCTGACCCTCACTGCTTGGACAGAATATAATTATGCAATAAAAGATGAATTAAAGTGCTATAAAAAGTAACCAAAAAAAAGTTGTTTTAGCACCAGAGATCTAGTAGAAAATTATTCATTTTAGGTAAAGTTTTTAACATCAAAGAGATATATACTCTCTTACCTACAATCCTAGCAAGAGAAATTCTAGAACTGTGAAGGCATGTAGAGTAGCAAAGATAAAAATTTCCCAAAAAGGTCATAATAAAGCTACACAAATATTAGTAATTACCATGGAATACAAAATAACCAGAAACACATTACATTAAGAAGAACCAGTGAAGTATATTTAAAAATTTTTTAGTCTAAAGAAGACTTATCAAAACTTAATAATGAGTTATATATGTATTTTGATGATTTAAAAAAGGTTCTAAGTTTTATATAAAACTTGCTATGGAGTGCAAATACCCATGTAACAAACCTGCACATGTATCCTCTATATCTAAAATAAAGTTGAAATAAAAAAATTCATAAAGTTCTATGGATTTAAACCAAAAAGGGGCCACATGCATTTCAAGAAGGGGCTACACGTCCTGAACCTTCAAACTGAACAGCCTAATGAGACTTCCTCAAAAGTCTCCTCTAGTACAGGAAAGTCTAAGAAGGTACCTCAATGTCATTAAACCTAAATTGAGTGAAAAAAATTCTTTCCAGAATGGAATAAAAATGGAGTGAATGGAAAAGCAATGCTGAAAATTTCCATTAGGAGAACAAACCCTACATTCCACATAAATCAGAGGTAACATTCCTAGGAACATTAAGTGTTCTTGAGCGTATTAGAAGGGAAACAGAGCCATATTTCCAGAGTTTAACATTCCTTCTTATTTTCCCATCTTATTCTCACTGTATATTCTAACATTTGCCACACTGTCCTAATCCTTTTTTTCCCTATTTCCCTCACTAAACTCTTAAGTGTCTTCGTTACCTTTGTTCTTAACGCTTAAAGCAGAAATCGGCACATGCAGGTGCACAGTGAATGGTATATGAGAAAATGGGATGGATGGACGAATTAATGACACTTGCCTCTAAGAGGCCATGGTGGCTCACGCCTGTAATCACAGCACTTTGGGAAGCCGAGGTGAGGTCAGGCATTTGAGAGCAGCCTGGCCGACATGGTGAAATCCCGTCTCTACTAAAAATATAAAAATTAGCCAGGCATAGTGGCTCCTGCCCATTTACTCGAGAAGCTGAGGCAAGAGAATCACTTGAACCCTGGAAGCAGAGTTTGCAGTGAGCTGAGATCACTCCACTGCACTCCAGCCTGGGTGACAAGAGTGAAACTCTGTCTCAAAAAACAAAACAAACAAAAAACCCATGTGCTTATAAAAGAGGGAATGTCCTACACTGCCCAATAGGCTTGGGGGCCAAAATCTATGTGAAAGAAATGAAAGCCCTCCATCAAAGCATACAGAATTCTCAAGCATATTTAATTCTACAAGCCTAGAAGCATTGTGTAGCTGTTAATGCTACCATTTAAAAGTTATATTTTAAATATATTTCAGGTAGGCAAAAACATTAAGAAACATCTAAAAGTTAGTTACTTTGGTGTAGGAATTCAGCTGTCTCTATCTCTGGCTGAACTAAGATTTTTAAGGAACTGTGCTGTTCCGCGTCGCTGGGAGCGGTGGCTCAAGCCTGTAATCCCAGCACTTTGGGAGGCCGAGGCGGGTGGATCACAAGGTCAGGAGATCGAGACCATACTGGTCAACATGGTGAAACCCCATCTCTACTAAAAATACAAAAAATTAGCTGGGCATGGTGGCACGTGCCTGTAATCCCAGCTACTCGGGAGGCTGAGACAGGAGAATTGCCTGAGCCCAGGAGGCGGAGGTTGCGGTGAGCCGAGATCACGCCATTGCACTCCAGCCTGGGTAACAAGAGCGAAACTCAGTCTCAAAAAAAAAAAAAAAGAAAAAGAAATTGTGCTGTTCCATAATCTTACAATCAGACTTTCAAGTAGGAATAGAAATGGAAATTGATAAATCATTTTTAATTTTCTTTTTTCTAATTTCCAATTTTCTCTCTAAAGATGGCTTGTGAAAGTTTAATATGAACACTATATTAATTTTGAAACAAAAATTAAGAACTCTTTATAAAATTAGTCAAAATAACTACAATTTGCTTAGGTAAAGTCTTTAAAAATGCTCAAGACTAAGCATATAAACTTTGAGGCTAATGCAACAATTATTCCCAATAAGTTCAGGTTATTAAAATGGCAAAGTTATCAGTGTTTACTGGTAACAGTTCGAGCATCATAAAATGGTTTAGATATTATCACATATTAAATACATTTTTAAAATGATATTAAACAACATACATAAAAATAGCAATTACAACATAGGAGAGCCTTCAACTTTGACATAGTTCTATAAATAAGAACTGACATATGTTAATCTTAAGAGATAAAGATTAATGAAGTAACATATGTAAAGTGCTTTGTGTTCCGCGGATAAAAGGTGATATGCCTAATAATTCAAGATCTCAAAGTTGGGCAGGGAGGAGGTATCAGAAGGGAGGAATAAGGAAAAACATACCGTGCAAATATGAGGCCAGTGTTCAAATTGTTGTAAAATTCCTTGATTGAGGTCTTCTTTATATAACTCTTTGTAAAAATGTGGAAGCTTAGATATCCAAATGCCATTGTTATGCTTGTTTAGTATTTCCTTTATGCGGTTTTGAACCTCATCCATTTTATAAGTGTGAGACGCAGGAGGCGTGACATTGGGTTTTTCAACAGTCTGATTTAAATTATCTTTAAATCAAGAAAATAATAGAATTAACCAAAATGCTTAACATTTTAGATTATCCCCATTACCTAATATTTGCATTTCAGGTTTTGCTATACTGTGGGCTTGTGGCAACCAAAGGACTTAGAAGGGGAGCAGGATTAGGCAGAGCAACACCATGACAACCTCATTCTAAGTTTTAACCCTGAAATAACCAGCAGTGTTTCTTGTGGGTCAAGAAACATCCAAAAAGGGAACCTAGCCCCTTTATTTTGCAAGGATGCTTCATAGTTTAAGTTTAAACATCAAGATGATCTTGCTACGTAAAGAATGATTAAATTATTTAACCAACCATTTTCTACCTGCTAAAGAAGATGACATTTTGGATATTAGCTTATAGGTAATATTGAATTTAAAGCTATATTCCACAAAACATAGGAATAATGCCTTAATAGTAAGATCAAGTAATTTTTGATCTTATACAAGATTTTTATAGAAGATACAAAATTGCTTGAGTCTGAATATTATGATCTATTTTCACCTTTATTAATGGAAAACAAATAATTTAGCAATACACAAAAGTTAAAAAAATTGATCCATCTACAAGAATCATCATCCTAGCCTCAGTTTATAAACATGAATAAAAGGTTTGGAACTTTTATTTCCCCAACATTAATCATTTATCTGTCATAAGTATATATTTATAAAGTTTTGGCTTTATAGCTCTTTTACATTTCGTTTTTATTTAAAACTTAGAATGCAAGAGTTAATAATATCCTCAGACAATAAAAAAAATCCGAGTGTTTACTATAGCTGATAGTCCTGGAATTTAAAGAAATATGAAATGTATTCCAAATCTCTAGGAAATTTCACTGAGATACAGATCTGAGTATATTAAACATTACCATCTGTACACAAAATATATGCATATTTAAATCAGATAATATCTCTGCTGGGATTCAGTAATTTTTATTTTAATTTGCAGGTAGAGCCGGGCACGGTGGCTCAAGCCTGTAATCCCAGCACTTTGGGAGGCCGAGGCGGGTGGATCACGAGGTTGAGAGATCGAGACCATCCTGGTCAACATGGTGAAACCCCGTCTCTACTAAAAATACAAAAAATTAGCTGGGCATGGTGGCACGTGCCTGTAATCCCAGCTACTCAGGAGGCTGAGGCAGGAGAATTCCCTGAACCCAGGAGGCAGAGGTTGCGGTGAGCCGAGATCGCGCCATTGCACTCCAGCCTGGGTAACAAGAGCGAAACTCCGTCTCAAAAAAAAAAAAAAAAAAAAATTTGCAGGTAGAGCGAGTCTGATTTGGGAATGCTGGCTTTGAGAATGCCAGGAAGCCCAGGGTGAGCTATTCCTTGAGGATGCTTGGACACTGACTCTGCTTTTCCACCAAAGGGCAAGATCTGGCCTTACCAAGTCTTAGATTGGCACAGAGAAGAGAAGGCTCCAATATATCCATATATATTTCCTATTAAGGGTATACCTAATTTATTTAAGTTCTTCCCAAATAATCATTATAAATGGACTGGGAAGAAGGAAAAAAGATTAAGTTTCTCGTAACTGGGCAGACCCTCCCATAATGAAAGAGTGTCAGCAGCTGACCCACAGTTGTGTCTGCAAATGCACTTGCTCTGTGGGGCCACTGGGGTCATCTAAGTGCCTGCACCTCTTGTTAAACAGATTAAAGAAGTAACGGAGGCGTCCATCAGGTAGGAGAGTTTGTGTATATATGTGTGCATATCAGCTCTGCCAGGTGAATTGCAATCCTCCTGAAATAAATCCTCCTGTTTCTGTAGAAATAGCTTATACTAATTTAAGCTTCTAAAAGGATATTCAACTTTACCAAGTAGTCATGTTTCAGAAAATGCCTATGTTAAAATAATTCGTGTAAAGAGAAATCATATTGTTTAATTTCCATTAAGAAATACTGGAGATGTGTTTTTACAAAAAAAAAAAAAGCGTTTCAACTCAGACTCACACTTAAAGAAACAAATAATGTAAAATCACATTTACATTTCACATACAATAAGCATTGATATGAAAACACTGTTTCCCTAGGTGGGTCTATGAGCAGGGGATTTACACATTGGTTGGAGAAGAAAAGGCAACGAGTGATTGCATTTCTAAACTTCAGATTCTTTGACTTATACTAGGTTTCCTATTGTTTTCTTAACAGCCAACTTGGATTCTATAACCCAAAGAATTATTTATATTCATATTTAGATGATTAGTGGTTACTACACACAGTTTAGGGTGCTAGCTTTTAAGTGGTGGAGTATCTGAAACTCTTTTATAAATGTAAGTCCCATATTTATGTACTTTTAAACTAGAGCAGATGTTTCCTTTATGTGAGGCCTCGGCCTCCAAAATCTCAGGGGTATACCCCTAAGAGATGAGAGGGTAAGGAACACAAGCATCTCTGCAGGCCACACACGGAGGTGACATAGAGTAGGGCTGGGGTGAGGAAGGCCTCAAGTCAGTATGATAATGACATCCTTGGGAGGTACTATTTTCTCTTAAGATCATTTCAATTCATAGCGTAAAGAAATTCGGAAAGAAGGGAGAAGAGATATATTCCAAGCAGGAGAAAGTGAGTGCAAATGTCAAAAGCTATCCCTAGATATGTTTCTTGGCTTCAGAAGCCAATATGTATCTCAAAAATGTTTAGAAAACATACCACTCATTTCCTTAGCAGAGGTTCTCGAGAGATGCATCTGCAAAGGTGGTTGAAGGAACGCCTTTGGGTTAAACCTAAGGTATTAAAAAACAAAAGGTAAAATAAATGTAAATAACAAAGTCTACACCAAGTTTTAAACACTATACTTTTCACTTAAAGTTTTGGTGGCATTTAACAGCAAAACAAGTCATTAAAATAATCCAAAATCAGAAAAAATAAAAATAAAACCTGGCATCATCTTTCATAGTTCATATTCACTCAGAGAAAAGTATGTTAAAAAGCTAAATTTAAACAGGTCTTTGAAAGTCTCTTTCAAAACTTGGATGTCAGAATTCCACTTAATCACTTATAAGAAACTGGCAAAACAAAATATAGAAAACGATGCAAAAATAAACAGCTGGAAACAAAACATTTCGGAATATAACCAAAAAATGAAGGAGTTATATCACCAGATACTGAAATGCACTATGAAGTTACAACATTTAAAATAGTTGCACAGATAAGTAAAATGGTAGAGTACTTAGAAACCTGCAATTTGCATTATATCTTGGTACATAATCAAAGTGGCATATCAAAACAGACAGGTGAGGAACTGATCAAGCAAGTATTTGAAAAAAAGAAACAAATCCCTATCTCATACCCTCACCAAAATAATTCTTATGTAAATTATGCTGGATATAGGTAGGAAGATTTTTCCAAATATGAAGACAAAGAAATAAACCATGCACACAGCACTTATATTCATGTCTGTTTCCCACACTAGACTCAAAGTGTCTTAATCGTTTGTGTTCCCAAGTGCCTGGGGCAGTACTTGATACATGCAAGGCAAAGTGAATTTTATAAGAATGACTGAATGAATCACGACTGAATGAATCAATGACTAAAACCTGCCCAGCAGTGGGTATGGGACTATAGTAGGTGACAGTGACACAGTACACACATCTGCTAGTTTTTGAATAGTATAAAATAGTCTAAAAATTAGATCAATTCTTTGAAATGAAGCATATTTTCTTATAATATTTCAATTCTAAAAGAAATGATTAGATTCTAGGCTACCAATAAAAGCTTACTTGGCGTATGCAATTATAATGCCATCAGATTTGTATATTAATGTATCTCTTAATAACAGAAGATGCCCAAAACATATCCAACTCCTACTTTTGCAGAACTGGTAGGGAAGTAGTACTCCTTCCCCTGCACAAGTCCCAAAAATGTAAACTGGAAACTTCCGCTGCTTTAAGTGCACATCAAAGGCTCCAGTAGAAGGTAGAGGGATATAAGTAAAGAGTGAGAGTACACAGAAACTATGGAAGGGACTGCTGTGGTTCAACCAACAGGTCTACTGGAGAAAAAAGAAAAAGTGTATATAGCAAAAGAAAGCCCTTCAAAGGAAACTGCAGGGACGCATGCAAAACAAACATAATAAAATAAGATGACAGAGGTCCAAGTAGTTTTCTAACAATAAGAATAAAATACATTGTTTTTTAAAAAGACAAAGAATTAGTCTGGTCCAGAAAAAACCTTCCAAATCTAAACACATATTGTTTATTAGAGACACATTTATAGCCTATAAATATTTAAAACATACTATGTGCCAGACATCGTGTCAGACAGTAACTGTCAACGATCAGCAAGATAAACATGCCCTATTCTCAGGGACTATACGGTATAGTTGAGAAATGAACCATGGTAAGCAGGTACTGAGATACCCCCAAAGATTCTTCCTCCAGATATTCAGTCTTGTGTAATCCCTTCTTCTTGAGCAACCTGCTTTTAGTCAATACAAGACTTCAAGGTTGAAAAGATCACAAATAACTAGATTACAAAAGATTCTAATTTCAACTTTGCTAGCATAATCTCTCCTTTGTTGCTTTGATAAAGCAAATGGTTATGTTGGGAAGAAGCATGTGGCAAGGAACTGAAGATGGTCTTTGGCCAACAGCTACCTAGGGACTAAGGAACAACCCATAAGGAAGTACATTGTGCCAACAACCATGTGAGTAGGACTGAAAGCAGATTTGTCTTTAGCTGAGCCTTCAGGTAAGACCCCAGCCATGGCTGACACCTTGACAGCAGCCTCATGAGAGACTCTAAAGCAGAGGACCCAGCTTGACCTTGTCTTCCTTCCCAACCCATAGAAACTATAAGGTAAGAAAATGTGTCTTGTTGTAAGCTAATAATTTTGTGGTAATCTGTTTAGACAACAACAGATAATGCATTGGCAAAATCTAAGCAAAGTCTACTAAGTGTTATGATTCATAAGGGCAGTAGGTATATTAAAAGCACACAATGGAACTAATAGACCAAATTAAGAGACAGAGAGAGGAGGAAGTAGAGAGTAAAGGTTATTAGCACTTACTATGAAGGTATAATAATCTGAATAGCTTGGAACTGGAGAATAGAGAGGTAATCAATGATTCTGAAAGAAAGTCCAGGAAGTGAATCATATGTTTATAAGGCTTTAGTACTGGTAAAGATAGAATCAAACCGGCAGGAAAAAAAAGGATTGTGTAGTAACTTGTATAGGACATCTGGATAATAAAAAAGGATTCCAACTCTCACACTATACAATAAAATAAATTCTGGATGAATTAAAGACTAAAATTTGAAAAATGAAGCCATAACAATTACAAAAGAAAACAGAAAACACGTTACATAACACTGGGTGTAAATGCTTTTCTAAGCATAATACCTAAAAGCAGAAGCCACACAGTAAAAGATTGATAGCTGTAAGCAAGTAAAATTTTAGTTTTAGTATACAAAAATACAATAATTAAACAAACTGAGAAAACACTGTCAAGATATTACAGACAAAGGGCCAACTTCTTTAATTTATGAACACTTTTAAATGTTAGAAAGAAAAGGGCCAACAGAAAAATTATGCAAAGGACAAAGACATGTAATTCATATAAGACCTAAAATGGGCTAATAAATATATGACAAAAATGTAACTTCCCTAAGACTCAGAATCAAGGAAATAAAAATTAAAGCATAAATCTTTTTTTCACCTTTCAAAGTAGCAAAGAAAAAAAACAGATGCCCAACGTTGGCAGGCACACAAGAAAATAATCACTGTCATATTCTTCTAGAAGAATACAAATTATTATACTCTGTTTAGAGCACAATTTAATAGGAGTCTTAATATACACACCCTCTTACCCACACTTTTTATCTCTACCAATTTATTCTACAGGAACTAGCCATGCTATTTTTCTAGAATTTTTCAGTTTGTTAACAGGCAAGCATGAGTTCTTAACCAAAACTCTTGAGAACAAGCTTTGGGGGCTCATGAATCTACTGACTAGTATGAGATTATTTACACATATGTATATTTACATGTGTGAATTTTTCTGGGAAGATCATTTATAGCTTTCATCCACTTCTCAAGAGGTTTGGTGACCTCAAAAAATTTAAGTGTCCTTCACAACAGGTTTAACTGCTTTTTACTACATTAATATTTCATAAGTAGATATAAACGTTTTTGCTATTGTTCCATTTGGATATTCTGATTTGATAACTAGAAATGTTACCCACAACATCTGCCACTGGGTGGTATTTAGATTTCTCTGAAAAGGTATCTTTCAAATTGTACTATACGCTTAAAAAAAGATTTGATTAAAATACTTTATAATATCTCAAGCAGTCTTTAATTAAAATATGTGGCTTTTTTTAAGAGACAGGGTCTTATTCTGTTATCCAGGCGTGAGTGCCGTGGTGTGATTATAACTCATGGCACCCACAAACTCCCAGGCTCAAGTGATCTTCCCATCTCAATCTCTCAAGCAGCAACAACTACAGGTGCACACCACTATGTCCAGGTAATTTTTTTTCTTTTTTTAGTAGAGATATCTCACCATGTTGCCCAGGCTATTCTTGTGCTCCTGGGCTCAAGCAATTCTCCTGTCTCAGCCTCCTAAAGTGTTGGAATTATAGGCACGAGCCACTGTGCCCAGCCTGTCTAGTTGAAAACTTTTTATTCTGAAATACCTATAAATTCATGGTAAATTTCAAAAAGTGTACTCAGAGGTCCCACGTACCCTTCACTGTTTCCCCTAATAGTAAAATCTTGCACAGTACATATCAAAACCAGGATATTGGCAATGGTACAATTCAGAGCTTATTCATATTTCCAGTGGTATATGTGTGTTCACATTTGTAGTTACATGCAATTTACCACATGTACAGATTCATGTACCCACCAGTACAATCAACATACTGAACTGTCCCATGGCTACAAGGGTTCAGAGGAACCCTTTATAGGCATACCCACCCCCCAAATCACCCAAATCCTTAACCTTTGGCAACCACTAATCTGTTATTTATCTTTATAATTTTTATAATTTCAAGAACGTTATATAAAGTCACATAGGATGTCACTTTTTGAGATTGGCTTCTTTCACTCAGCATGATTCCCTTGAGATCCATCAGAGGTGCTGTGTGTATCAATAGTTCATTACTCCTTTTTACTGTGGAGACATATTCTGTAATATGAATGTATGATAGCTTGTTTAACCATTCACTTACCAAAGGATGTCTGGGTTGTTTCTATTTTTTGGCTAATACAAATAAAGTTATAGTGAACACTGTGGACAGGTTTTTGCATGAACATAAGTTTTCATTTCTCTGAGATACATATCCAGGAACACAAGTGACAACTGCTGGGCTGTCTTATAGTTGCATGCTTTTAATTGACAAGTAAAAATTGTATCTATTTATGGTATGCAACATGATGTGATGGCTTGCCATGTGTACACTGTGGAGTGGCTAAATCAAGCTGCTTAACACATGCATTACTTTACATGCTTATTTTTTGTGGTGAGGACACTTAAAATCTACTCTCTTAGCAATTTGCAAGTATACAATATATCATTAACTATAGTCACCATGAAATACAAAAGATACATTGAACTTATTTCTCCTGTCTAACTGAAATTGTGTATGTTCACAACCCCCAATTCTAACCCCATTCCCCTGCCTTTGCTAAGCACCATTTTACTGTTTCTATGAGTTCGACTTTTTTAGATTCCACATATAAGAGCTTGTGGTTTTTCTTTCTGTGCCTGGCTTATTTCACTTAAAACAATGTCTTCCAGGTTCATCTATGTTGTTGCAAATGGCAGGATTTCCTCCATTATAAAGGCTGAATAGTAAGTATTCCCATTCAGTAGATAAACTGCATATTCTTTATCTATTCATTCATTAACAGACACTTCAGTTGATTCCGTGGCTTGGCTATTGTGAATGCTGTAGCAGTGAACATGGGCATGCAGGTATCTCTTCAACTGATACACTGATTTCATATCCTTTGAATATATACCTAGTAGTGGGATTGCTGATAGTTCTTTTTAACTTTTTGAGGAATCTCCATATTGTTTTCCATAATAGCTATACTAACTTACATTCCCCTCAGCAGTGTATTGAGGTTCCCCCTTTTCTCCACATCTTTACCAGCACTTGTTATTTTCTGTGTTTTGATAGCAGCCATCCTACTGGGTATGAGGTAGTATCTCATTGTGGTTTTAAATTGCATTTCCCTGATGAGTCGTGATGTTGAGCATTTTTGCATATACCTGTTGATCATTTATATATTTTCTTTTGAGAAATGTCTGTTTGGGTCCTTTGCTCATTTTTAAAATGAGGTTGTTTTCTTGCCATTTAGTTGAGTTCCTCATATTTTGAATACTAAGCCCTTATCAGATATATGGTTTGCAAATATTTTCTCCCATTACACAGCTAGCTTGTCTTTTCACTCTGTTGACTGTTTCCTTGGTGGTTTAGAAGCTTTTTAGTTTGATGTAATTTCATTGTTCATTTTTGCTTTTGTTGCCTGTCCTTCTAGAGTCACATCCAAAAAAATCATTCAAAATGTATTGCTGAAATGTAGGCACACAAATAGGGAAACAATGATACTTCTGTCATACACTGTATTCAACTAGTGCTTTGGGTCAAGAGCTGTGTTTTAACTATGTATTTTCTAGACCTTATCAAAATTACAATAACTAATCATAAATAACATTAAATGTATGCTATTATAAAAATAGTTTAGAGTTATTTTATTAAAAATTCTGTAATATAAAAAATTTGTATCAGTTATACCTTTTTTAAAAAAAATAATTTTCTTCCTACATGTTCAGTATCTGGGGGAAAGTTCCCAGGGGAAAAATTATCTTTCACAAAACAGAATTTTTGAACACTGATTTAAAGGAACAGAATACAACAAAATTTGTTTTTAAAAGGCACAGATAGGATGGAAGAATGTGATCTTGATGCATCTACATCAGGGATCAGCAACCTTTTCCTGCAAAGGGTCCATCAGTTCATTTTTGGCTTTGTAGGCCATCTAGTCTCTGTATTAACTACTCACTTCTGCCACTATTTTGCAAAAGCACCCAGAGGCATATGCAAACAAAGCAAAATTGGCCATGTTCCAATAAAACCTAGTTTACCAAAACAGGCAGTGGGTCTGATGTGGCCCATGGATTGTAGTTTGCCACCCTCTGAGCTACCTTATAAAACCATAGTTTTGAGCCAGAAAGAAACTTTGAGATCATCTAGTTTAACATTTTCTTTAGACAAACATAAGTCTTAGTTTGGGTACTGCCATTCACTAGTCAGGTAAAATAAGTTATTTCACCTTATAAATTATTTCATCTTTTGAGTCCAAAAGATGAAATAACTTATTTTACCTGACTAGTGAATGGCAGCACCCAAACTAAGACTTACAGGTTGTCTTATTATTGCGATTCCAGTATTCTGATGCATGGATATCTGACGCTACTAAATAATTACGGGCATGATACTTGCAACAGAGTGGAGTGTGTAAAACTCCATCAGATTTTACTAGAACCTACAAAATTAATTGTTAAAAAAAGGTTTTCTGAAAAAGTTCTAAGTTCAACTGAAACAGTATCTCAGAACAATTTGTGAGAGCTTTTAAATAAACTTTACAAGGAAAGATTGACAATGATACAGAGAAAATATTCTAGAAATGCATTTAGAGAATGATGTTCAGGCAGCTAGGAAAAGTGAACTCAACTGGTAATAATGCACGTCTCTACTATATGTGAACTTATATTAGATAAAATAGAAAGTGCTTCTTTCTTAACCTGAATGTACATTTTTAACAATCTTTTACCCTAAATTCACCAACTTTCTGTTAGTTAAAAGCCAAATACCTGTTGTTGGTGGACATGGTCACATGCCTTTGCATTGGAATGTCTTTGAATGCTTCATTTCCAAGAGTTGCGTGTAATGTATAAGGAGACGTTTCAGCATCAGACTTAACTCCAGCAGAGTTTCCTTTGTCTCTTAATAGTGGTGGATTAGGTTTTTTGCCAATAGAAAAATTTGAAGCAAATCCTGGTTGTCTGAGGGTTGCTTTCGGTTTTCCTATGAAGTTAGGCATACATAATAAAATCAATTAGCATCCTCAAACCCCATTTTCATTATGACACTCCCCTGACCAGATGTTTTCTGTGGGTATCTATTCTCAGAACAGTTTCTAAGAAAATGAGGAGGTTGCCACTGGAGGGATGGTCAATAGGAAAAGAATAGATTGGTGAGTATTTAGCAGATAAGGTTCTTCATCCATCAGGCTGGCCAGGAACTCCTGCTACTCACCAGCTGAACACTTCAGTGGCAGCCACCTCATGATCTTGCAAATACAGCACACTCAGCTGTATCTTGGTCCTCTCATCTTTTCCCCATAAATCCCAATTCTACCCATTGTTTGAGGTTTGGGCTCAAGTCTCCCCTTTGCCATTTTCATTCAAAATTGTTGCTCCCTTGTCCTAAATGCTCACTGTGGCATTTAGTCAGCTACTGTTTTGTATTATCATTGAACCATTTCATCGCAATTTAGTTTTAGAACTGATTATAAGCTCCTTGAGATAAGTGTTTGGTAAACACAGGCTAAGCTGTCTATAACATTTTTGTGTAATACATAATTCATGTATTTCTGAAACTAGAGTTTTTCTACCAAAAGACATGATTTGTCAAATGAGACGTTAAATCATAAGTTCTTGGTGCAGCCAACATTCTGGACAAGGCATTCCTTCAAATAAGCTAAAAAAAAATAAAAAATAAACCACACATTACCATAACAAGCACAACTAAAATCTGTTCTATCTCCCACTGTGTAATTACTTCACTTAGCAAGTCATGCGAATCACGTTCACTTAAGAATTTCAAATGGAAATGCTAGCTTCAGGACTTTTCTCCTGACATATGAATGTTAACAGATATCGGTATTTATCCAAAGAATACTTCCATAATTCCCTGTGACAACGTATTTGTAGACAGGCCTAAAAATTTTAACATACAAAAAGCTCCTACCTTCTAGAAAAAATGGCATGGTTTTCTTCACTCTCATCTGACAATTAACTTGACGCCCGGTTTTCCTTTTAGAACTCCTCTGACGAGCCACAAGCTGAGCGATTCTTGCAGTTTCTGTGCAGGCCATGGCATAGCAGGTAATCTATTCATGAGAGGCAGGGTGAGAGGAGAAATATTTCTCAGATTCCATGTTGCCTAAAGGCCAAGTCTTAAAAGTGAATCTTAATGAGCCTACACATCCCAAGTCAAGCTGTATGCAAATATTCATGTGTCTCACTCCTTGATAAAGTTAGAAGAAAACTGTATTTTCTGCAAGAGGAATCGAGCATAGTCTACTACGCTGGATTATCTTTCCCCAAGCTGAAAATTTCATTTATTTTTTAAATAGGTATTAAGCATCTACAATGTATTAGGTGCTATGAGATTACCAAATGAACCAAAAGCAACCTATGATCTGACATATAATATCATATAATCTGTGAGGTACATTTCATTCACACTTTACACATGGGAAAGCAGAGGCTCAGGAAAGTTAAGAAACCTTCCAAGTAACATGGCAAGTCTCTTTTGAGTCCCATGTGTGTACTCATAACTACTACGTTGAATACAAGACTTACTAAATTCTTCTCTTGCCTCTGCAACGGATCTGGTGGGTGACTCTGGACAAATCTAAGTATTCTCAGCTGCAAAACAGGGGTGGTTTAGACCTAGTTTTTTCAAACTGTGTTCATGGAAGCCATAGAGTTCCATGGAGAGGCCTCAAGGGGCTGCCACTGGCAGGGGCATGAAAGCAAGGCAGGGCAAGCAGGGTCTCCGGAGCTTTTACATCTCTCAAAACACTGCAGCTCAGCTTTGTATCCTTAAGAAAAATACTGGTATGATATGATACTGAAAAAAGATCTGAAGTATAGAGTCTACTGGGACAAGATGATCTCTAAAGACCTGGGTGGTTTTCAAGCCTTTGACTCTAATTTGAAATCACGGACAGGGAAACAACGAAGCTTTATATCACAAGCTAAAATATGTTCCTACTCTTTGGTCCAGTATTTCTATTTTGAGACTATATTACAAGGGTATAATTTAAAAGAACAAATGTTACCTATCCTAGTACGTGCAATTGGGGTATTTTAATAGTTAAAACCTGGAAACATTTAAAATGTCCAAAATAGGGAAACTAAGAGTTGAGTAAATTACAGTATAATAACTCTATGATGCATTATGAATTTATTAATTCATTCAGCTATTCATTCACTCATGCATTCAACACAGATTTATTAAGCCCTTCATCCTTAAGGAACTTATGAAGGAAAAAGAAAGAGGCAAGAAATTAAACAGAAAACACTGTGTCAAGTGTTATAATGGATGTATTACAAGGTGCAAGTAGACAGAAAGGAGGACTTAAGTCTGTCTGGAAGGATCAGGGATTCCAAAGCATGTTTTATTATTCATATAACATTTAATTAATGTCTATCTCCTCCTTAGGAAAATTATTAACTATAAGGTGAATTTCCACTCTGACCACTTTCCTGCTCCTGGTTGCCTTGTCTTCCTCCACCACTGCCTCCTCATCCCCCTGCCCCTGCCCCCCTAGAGAGAAACCATGATGTCAGGTTTTGGTGAGAAACATTCCAGACCTGCTCTATGTATTTACATATGTAAAAATACACCCAGGAAACTATAGTGTATGAAGGGGTGCGGGTGTTTTTGTTTCTCTTCTGGGTGGTGGTCTGTCCACATCTATCATACTGTACAGTGGTAGGTACCAAGGAGTGAAGCTGCTAGGTCACAGTGGAAGAGCAATGACAGATCAACCTGCTACCACCAAATGTCCCATACTATCTATAAACTGTTTTCTTCCAGAGAGGCAGAAGGATTTAAAATGATCTAATAATGTAGTCATACTGGTGTGAAGGCGAGGAAAAGAACAGAAGAGAAGAGAAAATGGCAAGGAGGCCCCGGTAGTTACGGTGATGAAGGATTAGCTCAGGACTGACTAGGTCTAGATAGCAGGAATCAACACGATGGGAATTTAAAACTGCCTGTTAGATCTGGTGATCAAGAGGTCATGAGTGACTGTGGCAAAAACATTTGTAACAGGTTTGTAAGGGGCAGGTATGATGTTTACGAACTTAAGGCCTCCAGTACAACTATTTTGTTTAGATGTTGACAATGGGTAAATAAATAGTTTTAATTTTCTGTGGTTAAAATCTTATTTTTACAATGAAAAGAATCTGAGGAATAAAACAAAAGACATACGACTCTAGGCCATGCTTTAGATGCTGTTTTCTCTGTCACCACCAATCTCAAACAACTAAGCTAGTACTTTTGCTTAGACTTCTATCACAGATAGGAGATTGGAAGTGCCAGACAGGCAATTATGAACTGGTTTGATTCTTCTGACAAGCACAATTACCCTCTTACCTCTCCAGATCTACTAGTCTCTATCCTGACCACTGCTGGCACACTTCTCAGATAGGCTTCTAGTGTAGGGAAACCCAGCTGTTTGAAGGGGATCCAGTCTCCAGTCAAGGATCTGTACTCTCCTTGGAGCCGGGGTAATGCTACTCCATTCTTATGAGACTGCAGAACAGCTCGCAGCATCTTTGAAACCAGATCTCCTTCCAGCATCTTTGCCTATAAGAACACAGTAATATGGTTCATTAGTCTGTGAATTCAAATAGATTTTCAGAGCTGAAACTTGTTACTTTATAAATTATTTCTGCATACTTTCTGTGCAATTACAATATGGGGAAACAACTGACATGGAAGAGAAAAGCAGAAATACTATGAGAATGCAGGGGAAAGTCAGAAAGGCACAAGACCAGCCTGGGGAGGGGAGGTATCAGGGAATGTTCCTACAAGTGGGGAAGCCTGAAAGGAGTCCTGAAGAGCAAGATGGAATCACCCAACAAGGAGGAAGAGGGTGGGCTGTGGGGCTGCGAGAGATACCAGCCCAAGAAAGGGAGCAGGATGTACGAGTGCACAGAAGTTAGAGAGAAGCACATGGTGTGTTCCAAAAATTCCAGGCAGTTAGGTGGCTGGACATGACTGAACAAAGACTCCTAGCTGAGGGCTGAGAGGGCCAGGGAGGGCAGACCCTGAAACTACTATATTATGCTAATGTTTGTATTTCTGCAAAAAGTAATGTGGGACCTTAGAGGGATTTTAAATAGGGAAACAAAATGATTAGCTCTGTATTTTAGAAAGATCACTATAAATGGGTAGGAAGAGTAACAAGTTGTCAGAATACTGGAAATGTGGAAGACCACAAAAACGGGTCTTAGGAGTAGAGAAAAAAATCAGTTTGAGAGGTAATTAGGACGTGGAATCAGCAGAAATTGGTTAATTGGTTTGGATTAGGAGGAGGGCTCCAATGTTTCTAGCTTAGAAGCATAACAGAGAGTAATGACCCACACTGAGATGAAATAAAGGCAGGTTTGCAAGAGAGGAAGAGGTGGGTTCATTTTGGGCCCAGGGAGGTTGGAATGCTTAGACAACAGTCATGTTGATATATTCACCAGGAAATTAGGTTAGAAGTCTAAGCTGGTCATAGATTTGTTGGTCTTTGACTTATATAGTGTATTTGACATCCAGGGAGTAAAAAACGAGGTTACAGATGGGCCTCTGTAAAAGGCTATCATTCAAGAAATGGAGAGAGAAAGAAGAATCTATGAAAGGCTAAGAAAAAGGGGACAGAGAGATGGAAGAAAAAGAAGCAGAGTCACAGTGCCATATGAAAAAAGAAGGAAAGAATCATTTCCTTTAGACTAATGATTACATCTAGTTGCAGTTTTGCAGAGAAAAAATATAGACAAATTCAGGAGATACATTCAGAGACTGTACAGATACATACTAAGAGATACATTCAGAGAATAACTAGCCTAGAAAAAATGGTTTACCCTTTTATTAAAGGAAAGAGGAAGGTAAACCACAGACAATTTGTTACTTTCCCTTCAATGGCGCTGTTCAATAGAACTTTCTGTGATGATGGAAATGTTTTATATTATTGCAATGTCCACAATGTCCACATATGGCTCTGGGCCCTTAAAATATGGCCAGCATGACTGAGGAACTAAAATTTTACCTTAAATTAAATGTGGCCATTGGCTACCATAACGGACAGCAGAGAATTCTAGACAAATAGCCATTTTCTTTCTCTGGCTTAGAAAACAAAAATGAAGAATGACATACAATTATATCAATTCCATCATTTGTCCATCTTAAAAAGAAAACAAAATATCAGCCTGTTTGTCCTGTTATTAATTATAAATATAATATTCAAGTCAAAGCAAGGTTTAAATAGCAAATGAAACTCTATATAGTCATGTGCACACTTAACAGTGTTTTAGTTAACAACAGACTGCATATATAAAAGGGGTTCTATAAGATCACAATGCAGTTGAAAAAATCCTGTGGCCTAGCAATATCTTGAAGATCCTTGCCTTGTACAGGGCGAGGCTAATGTGTGAGATTTTATCTTTGTTTTTAATTTTAAAAGTTTAAAAAGTAAAAGAAGCCAGATGCAGTGGGGCTCACATCTATAGTCCCAACGCTTTGGGAGGCCAAGATGGGCAGAATCACTTGAGCCCAGAAGTTTGAGACTAGCCTGGGCAACACAGTGAAACCTACCCCTACAAAAAATATAAAAATTAGCTAGGTGTGGCAGCGTATGTCTGTAGTCCCAGCTACTCAGGAGGCTGAGGTGGGAGAATCACTTGAGCCCAGGAGGTCAAGGACGCAATCAGCCAAGATCACACCACTGCACTTCAGCCTGGGTGACAGAATGACACTTGTGTCAAAAAAATAATAATAATAAAAAGTAAAAGAAATGAAAACTTTTAACAAATTTAGTGTTGCTAAGTATAGTGTTTATAAGTCTACAGTAGTGTACAGTAACGTCCTAGGCCTTCACATGCATTCACCATTCACTCACTGACTTGCCGAGAGCAACTTCCAGTTCTGCAAGCTCCATTCATGGTAAGTGACCTATATAGGTATGCCATTTTTTGCTTTATATACCAATTTTTACACTGGTGCAGGTGTATAGCCTAGGAGCGACAGGCTACACCATATAGCCCAGGTGTGTTAGGAGGCTCTACTGTCTAGGTTTCTAAGTCCACTCTATAATGTTTGCACAACAATAAAATTGCCTAACAATGCATTTCTCAGAACATATCCCTGTCATTAGACAATGTATGACTGTATGCCTTACATACTTTCCATTACTAAACATTAACTCTTTTCAAATTATTACCACCAGGACCAATAACATTTAATTAATACTATAACCTACAAAAGCCCTATACTAGGTCTGTATTCTTATTCTTTTTATAGATGATAGGTACACACACAAATATGTGTGTGTATGTGTGTGTGTGTATAGTCATGTGTCACTTAACAATGAGGATACATTCTGAGAAATGTATCATTAGGTAATTTAGTTATTGTGCAAACATTATTAAGTGGACTTGCAAGCCTAGATAGTATAGCCTACTACACACCTAGGTGGTGGAGGTTGCAGTGAGCCAAAATGATGCCACTGCACTCCAGCCTGAGCAACAGAACGACTTCATCTCAAAAAAAAAAAAAAATATATATATATATGTATATATATGTGTGTATATATATATATATATATATATATATATATAAATAAAAGAGCTAAACACTACCAACAAAAGCGATCTAATGATATTGACTGAACACTCCATTCCAAAGATAGAAGAATATACATTCTTTTCAAGAGCACTGAGACATTCACCAAAATAAAATATATTCTTGGACTCAAAGTGATATTCAAACAACTTTAAGTAACTCATATTATACAAAGTATATTCTGTGGACAGAACAAAATTAAATTATGTATCAGTAACAGAAAGATATATGGACAATCCCCATGTATTTGCAAGTTTAACAACATACTTCTAACCAAGAGTTAAAGAGAAAGCCTACCCCCAAAATTAGAAAAATCTTTTTAAATAAATGAAGACACAATATGTAAAAATTTGCCGGATGCAGTTATGTTAGAAAGAACAAAAGTAGCAAATCAATGTTCTAATCTCCTACTTTGAGAACAAAAAGAGAGAAATTTATCTCAAAAGTAAGCAGAAGAAAGGAAATAAAGATGAGAGCAGAAATCAATTCTGAAATGAGACAGATCAATAATGAAGCTTAAAAACAGGAGAGAAAAGAATCATGAAACTAAAACTAGTTCTTTAAAACCATCAACAAAATTGATAAACTCCTAGAAAGATAGAAAAAATAGAAGGCACAAATTACCATAATGTAATTGAGAGGCCATAAAAGCAGATCCTACAGACACTAAAAAGAGAATATGATAAAAGAGTTATGTCAGTATGCTTGTAGCTTAGACGAAATTGATAAATTCACTGAAAGACACAAATGTCAAAGTTTACTCAAGAAGAAATAAATAACCCCCAAATATCCCTATCACTATTAGAGAAATTTAATTTACAGTTTAAAATCTTCACACAAAGAAAACTTGAAGCCTAGATTGCTTTACTGGCAAATTCTACCAAACATTTGTGAAAGAATCAATGCTACTCTTACAGACTCTTCCAGAAAATAAAGGGAAGGGAACATTTCTGAACTCATTTTATGAGGCAAGCATTATGCTGATACCAAAACTAAACAAAAGACACTACATGAAGTATAAATCATATCCCTCATGAACATAAATGCAAAAATTCTTAACAAAACATTAGCAAATAAAATCCAACAATTAGTGAAAAAAATAAGACATAATAATCAGTTAAAGCTTATTCCAGGAATGCAAGTATGGTTCAATATTCATTAAGTGAATCAACAGAATTTACTACATCAACAGACTAAAGGAGACTAAACCATATAATCATATCAATAGGTGAAGAAAAGACAGTTAACAAAGTAAAAAAAAAAAAAATCCATTTATGATAAAAACTCTCAGAAAATTAGAATAAAATGGGAAGTCCTTAGCCTGACAAAGACCATCTGTGAAAAACACACAGGTAACATCATTACTCACAGCTAAAGAGTGATGTCTCCCTAAGACTGGAAACAAGGCAAGAATGTCCATACTCAGCACTCCTATTCATTATCACAGTGGAGGTCCTAGCAGTACAATAAGGCTGATTTCAAGACTTAAACTATATTAGTCAAAATTGTGTAATAGTGTCAAAAGAACAATGGAACAGAATATGTAATCCAGAAATAAACCTATATATGGTAAACTGATTTTTTTTTTTTTTTTTGAGACAGATTCTTGCTCTGTTGCCCAGGCTGGAGTGCAGTGGCACAATCTTGGTTCACTGCAACCTCTGCCTCCTGGGTTCAATCAATTCTTGCATCTCAGCCTCCTGAGTAGCTGGGATTATAGGTATGTGCCACCACACCTAGCTAATTTCTTTGTATTTTTAATATATACAGGGTTTTGCCACGTTGGCCAGGCTGGTCTCAAACTCCCGGCCTCAAGTGATCCACCCACCTTAATTTTCCAAAGTGCTGGCATTACAGATGTAAGCCACCACACCTAGCCTAGTAAACTGATTTTCAACAAAGATGCTAAGGAAATTCAATGAAGAAAGTTCAACAAATAGTGCTAGCAAAGCTGGTCATCCACATGCAAATAACGAACTTCATGCTATATACAAAAAATTAACTCAAAATAAATCATTAAGGTCCTAAATGAAAAGGCTAATACTCTAAAACTTCTAAAAAAATACACAGGAGCAAATCTTTGTGGCCTTGGGTTAAGCAAAGACTTTTTAGAACCATAGAAGAAAAAATTGGCTGGGTATGGTGGCTCATGTCTATAATTCCAGCACTTTGGGAGACAAAGGCAGATGAGTCACAGTCTGGGCAACATAGTGGATGCCAGCCTGGACAACATAGTGAGGTTCTGTCTCCACACACACATATATACACAAATACACACACACACAAACCAGACACAGTGGCACGTGCCTCGAGTCCCAGCTACTTATGAGGTTGTAGTGGCATAGTGCTAGGCATAGCGGCATGTGCCTGTAGTCCCAGCTACTTGGGAGGCTGCAGTGAGTCGTGATGGTGTGACTGAGTGAGAACCTGTCTCAAAAAGAAAAAAAGAATAAATTGACAAATTGGATGTCATCAAAACTTAAAATTTTGCTCTTCCAAAAGCTGTTAAAAAATGAAAAGCCACAGAGAGTGAGAAGATATTTTCATAACACACCTGGTAAAGCTTGTAGTCATCATATATAAACAATACTCAAAACTCAATAATGAAACAAAAAGACCAATTTAAAATGTGCAAAACACCTGAACACATATGTCACTAAAGTAAAAATGAAGATGGCAAAAAAACACATGGAAAGATGCTCAACAGCATTCGTTATTAGGAAAATGCAAATTAAATTCACAATGAAGTATCACTACACATCTATTAGAACAGTTCAATTTAAAAAAAAAAAAAAGACAATTTGAAGTGTTGATGAGAATGCAGAGCATTTAGACCTCTCATACATTTTTGGTGGGCATGCAAAATAGTACCTTGGAAAACAGTTTGACAATTTTTCTTTTCTTTTTTTTTTTTGTTGAGATAGAGTCCAGCCCTGTGGCCCAGACTGGGATGCACTGGTGCGATCTGGGCTCACTACAACCTCTGCCTCCCAGACTCAAGCAATTCTCTTGTCTCAGCCTCCCGAGTTGCTGGGACTACAGGCACACACCACCACACCTGGCTAATTTCTCGGTATTTTTAGTAGAGACAGGGTTTCACTATATTGGTCAGGTTGGTCTCAAACTCCTGACCTCAGGTGATCCGCCCGCCTTGGCCTCCCAAAGTGCTGGGACCACAGATGTGAGCTACCACGTCCAGTCAGTCTGACAATTTCTTACGAAGTAAAGCATAATCCTACAATCCTCTCCTACTAATTGCCCAAGAGAAATGACATACATCCACACAGAAACTTGTACATGTATATAACAGCATTATTTATAACTGCCCTCAAACTGGAAACAATCCAAATGTCTACCAAAAGGTGAGTGGATAAACCAATCAATCTATAGAGCCATACAGTGGAATACTATTCAGTAATTGGAACAAACTGTTGATACATAAAACATGCATGACTCTCATATTATACTAAAGAAAAAGCCGGACACAAAAGGCTACATACTATATGATTCTATTTATGTGAGCATTCTGGAAAAGGCAAAACTATAGGCACAGATATTAAATCAGTGGTTGCCAAGGGCTAGGGATGAGGGGAAGGATTGACTATACAGAGGGATTTTCACTGCATATGAAGCATATCTTTAAACCACCCACCCCCCGACCACACACACACAAAAACACCAAAACCAAAAACAATAAAACAGTTCCTTCAAGTTGTGCTTCTCTGTAGTCAACCCTCTCTGGTTCATACACATACTGCCCTGGCTCCTGGCAACTACCGCTCTGCTTTCTGTCACTATGAATTATTTTTTGCCTAGTGCTTTGTGTTTCATCTATTTTGCTGCATATAACACCAGTTTATTTCTTTTTATTGATGAGTAGCATTCCACTGTATGGATATACTACAATTTGTTTACCCATTCAAATGCTGATACACATTTGGGTTGCATCCAATTTTGAGACATTATAAATAAAGTTGCCTTGACCATTCATGTACAAGTCTTTAGATAGGCATATGTTTTTATTTCTCATATGTAAATTCTGAGAAATGGCTTTTCTAAAAATCTAACATCCATAATAATTCTGGGAGTCTATTAGCCTCAACCTATAGATGTGAAATCAAGGTTCAGAAGTTAAATAATTAAGATATCACAGAATGTAAATAAGCTAGGATTTCAGTCCAGATCTGTTTGATGCCAAAGGCCACATTTTTTTCCATTATATCACCCTGTCTACTGGTACTGGGAACAACACCCAACAAACCCTGATGAATTAAGAACAGGAGACAAGACAGGAAAGAAAGAGTAAGCAGAATATAAAGGAAAAATACAGTGGTGTGAAATCCATAGCAGATTTGTCTTAGTCACAGGGATGGTGCGGATTCCAAGACAATGGAACAGCGGAGATACTCTAAAACTAAATAGAAATTCATGGCAGAGACAGAGAACAACTGCAGAGTCTGTGCACCTCCACTACCTCTGAAGTCTACACTTGAATGAGTGCCAGGAAGCAGGAAAGAGGATGGCTCTGCGACCCATATTTCACGGTTGCCAGATGTTAATGCTAACGTATGAATTTTGGCTCCTGAATAGTAAACTCCTGATGACACAGAAAAGACTTTAACAATGGTTCATGACTCATCAGTCAAAGATCACTGAACTACTATACAGTTATTTCCACAAGTAGTGAAAACCACAGTGAAGACTGGCCAAGTTTTAATTTATAAGAGGACATACTAAAGCATCACTTGCCTCCTCTTCAGTGCCAACCCACCCTGACTATTCATTTCTGATCTCACCTTCCCCATCTACGTACTCTTCTTCCCTTCAAAATCCAGTCCCTCCCATTAGTTCATCTAGAGCAGGCGTCCCCAAACTACGGCCCACGGGCCGCATGTGGCCCCCTGAGGCCATTTATCCGGCCCCCCGCCACACTTCAGGAAGGGGCACCTCTTTCATTGGTGGTCAGTGAGAGGAGCACAGCATGTGGCGGCCCTCCAACGGTCTAAGGGACAGTGAACTGGCCCCCTGTGCAAAAAGTTTGGGGACGCCTGATCTAGAGCTCTTCTGAGTGAAACTGGGCTTTGCATCTTTGTGTATCTGTATGCCTAAGTGGGCCTTGGCTATCAATTACATGCACATTGCATATAGATATAATGTCAGGTGGTTAGCATGTATCCAGGGAAAATATCCACCCAGGTGTGACCAGTGTAAATGAATCAAATTAGGCTATTCAATATATCTGACTCCTCCCTGGCCAGACTACTTTATATTCCCCTGCCACAGTTTCAGTAAGCGGGCCTTACCCTTTGCCTTGAGAGTTTCCATGGTCTTCTCCTTCCCTTCTTTTTGGAAAGAGCATCTGCTCCACTGCCACCTCCCCTCTGTGGTCTACTTCTCCTCAGCTACATTAGGAGTGGACAGCAATCATTAATTTATGGGGAAAAATGTCTGATAAATGCATTTTATGAATGGGTGTCCTGTTACTAAAACCTAACAGAACACTGTGATGCAGATTTGAAAGGGCAGGTCCAGCCCTGTCTTAGAGTCTAATCAGAGGCCTGTTCTACAGGCTGCCCTCTGCAAAAGCCTTCTACTCCTTCCACCCTCGCAAGAACCATTTTAGACCACTGTCCCTGAAATGCCCCCTCTATCTTCCTTATTTCTGCTCTGAAACAGCTGCAAGCAGGGATCGCCCAAAAAGGGCACTTAACAATCTTTTTTAAGGTGCAGCATTTGGGGACAGTCTTCCCCTCTCCCTTACCCATGATCCGTTTAATGGCCACAGAGTAGAGTGAGGTAGGAACCTTTGGCTAATGCTTGCTTCTCTAGTCCCACCCTCTTTAAAAGTGTCTTCTCCTTTATATGGTAGATGTCTTGTGATCTCTATCCTAATTGTTCTATCCTTTGCCCCAAGACACTCAGATATGTTTCAAGTACAAGGTACGTAGCACTTTGGGATGCCAAGGTGGGCGGATCACCCAAGGTCGGGAGTTCAAGACCAGCCTGGCCAACATGGAGAAACCCTGTCTCTACTAAAAATACAAAAAATTAGCCGGACATGGTGGCACATGCCTATTATCCCAGTTACTTGAACCTGAGAGGCAGAGGTTGCAGTGAGCTGAGATTGTGCCATTGCACTCCAGCCTGGGCAACAAGAGCAAAATTCAAAAAACAAAAAAAGGGAGAAACTAGTAAGAAAATTAAATAAAATAGCAATGTGAATCTGCATGGCACAGAAGTGCTCATCCTCATTTTTCACTTTTCCCACCTTATCCAACCTCACATTTACCCACCTTGGTTTCTTGGCAGTGTCCGACTGTTTGTCTAAGTTAGGCTTCTCAATCTGATCTGAGAGAAGCTTACGCCACACACGTACTTCCTACTTTCACCCCCTTTTTAGTGCACATATTATCACACTTAAAGTCCGCTTTAAAATATTTCTTTCAACAGTAAAGTTGCTAACATCTGGCTGTTGATATATTTTGATCTGGTTTTGGGGGAAGGGCAGGGGATTGCAGAAGATTGTACCTGAGCCTCCCCAAGTTTAATGCCACTGCTCCCTCACTTTCCCGGGAAAAGCCCTTTCTCCTGGGCCTCAGTCTCCTTATCTGTAAGATGAAGGGGCTCAGTATTAGTTGTCCTCAATCCTCCCCCAAGCAATGTGATACATAAAGATGGAAGGCGGATGTCTACAATTCCTTCAATCTTCACCACCTCCATGGCAGTTGCCCTAACCCATGCCAGCAACATCTCTTTCCTGGAGCAGAGCAACTGGGCTCTTAGCCGGGCTCTCTGCTTCCATTTCACCTTCTACAATCTATTCTCCACACATCAGCCTGAGTGATCCTTTCATATAATACATACTATTATATCTGTCACTCGAAACCGTCTAATGCTTTCTGTGTCACTCAGACAAAAAGCCAAGTCCTAAAGAGCCAAAAAGGGCCCTATATAACCTGCAACCCCCACTTCTCCCATCTAAATTCTCTCTTCTCTTTATTTTCACTAACCCATTCTGGGCTCCGTCCTTTTCTTTGAACATGCCTGGGATGGCCTCACGACAGGGCTTTTGCACTTGCCATTTCCTCTACCTGGGACATCCTGACTCCAGGGGTACACGTGGCTCACAGCCTCACCTCCTTCAGCTACAGTATTTGCTCAAATGTCACCTCCACAGTAAGGCCTTCTCTGGCCACCCTATTCAAAGTCAAAACTGAGATGCCAGCTGCCCTGATTTTTCCCTTAGCACTTATCACCATCCAATATTTTCTTCATTTAATGTTTTTGTCTTTCTTCCCAACTTGAATGCAAGTTCCATGAAAGCAAGGACTTGTGTCTGTTTTGTTCACTCCTAAATCCCTAATGCCTAGCCTACAAGAGCTCAATAAATATTTGCTGAATGAATGAGAAATTCTCAATCTACCTAACAGTACTCCTTTTCTCTCCTACTCACTAAAATACAGCATAAATGAGCCATTAAAGGCATAACTCTGAATCCAGTCTAAGTTACTAAAAAGTTACCTGCACATTTTAACAATTCTTATAAAATGAATGAGATAGCCAATCGCAACACCAAACTGTGATTGAGGATCACGTAGATTATTTCTGAGCCTGTCCGCTCTGTGCCAGATTAGGTCCTGTCAAGGCTGCAACATGATTGCAAGGAGTCCACATATCCTGATGAGCAGCAGGCATGACTTCAATATTTGTAAATGTTTCACATGTACTTACAGTCCTCTTTTTCAAAGAGTATGCAGATACTGTCGGGATCCACATCACAAACTGATACTAAATTCACAATAGCTTTTGGTAGTTACATATTTAATAGACCAATGGATACTGCAAGTACAACCGCTACTGTATGAGGTTTCACAAAATTTTTCTAAAGCTATAGAAAAATGGCCTCATACTTGAGGAGACACTTGACCACATGGTTGCACTGTAAATTAAGTTCCCTCTTCTGCCTGCTTTTTTAAAGTACGCTATCTTTCATGGAAGACTATAACTCTCTATTTGCAAACGACTTTTTGAAGGAAAGGGGACTCCCTTGGACTGTAAGACTGTGGGTCTCAAAGCTAGTGAGAAGCAGTTAAATGTAGTAAAACCTGGAAGACTAAATGCTATTACATTCAAATGTATGTCCTGCCAGTCTGATGCACAATTCTCACATTAGCAACGTCACTTTAGGCAGCGAATGAAAAAGAAAGTGTAAGCTTTTAAAAAATCATTATTATTTTCTAATCTATATCACTTTTAAAATGCTCTCAGTTTTGTTACTTCGGTCGTGATGACTTTTTTGAGGCTTTTGGAAGATGGGAATTATACTCTCAAGGTATATAGGAATACTTTATTCTACCTATAAAAAGTAAAGTTTAATATCTTAGACATCATCCATTAAAAGCATAAAAGAAAGCATATAATGGGAATTTCAACTATTAGTGTCCCAAAGGCAAACTTTTAGGTATCCCCCCAGAACAAATGAAGTTTGGAAGACTTTCTAAAGTCTCCTCAAAATTTTAGAGTTGCCATTTTGATCTTTTGGCTCTCTTCCTCTCCCCACTCATTTCTATTCTCTAAAAGTACTGTGATAAATACGTTTTGGAGAATTCATGTTATTTTTATTTTGTGAATCTGAGAATGTTGTGCAAGCCCAGGTGACCACAAGTTAGGCTATGCTGGAGAAATGAAGTTGTCCATCTTCTGTTTTAGATCATGGAGTCTCAGGTTAAAATTCCCAAGAGCTTCCCTAGTCAATACGGGGGCTGCTTGAGCTGAACAAGACTCCTGAGCAGCAGAGTAAAATGGAAGTGGGTCTGGGGAATTATCAGCTTATGCCACTTTTGATTTAAAAAACTGGCCAAAGTCAGCTAGTAAAGACCACAGTCATGGAGAAACTGGCCATGACAGACTGCACTTGATCTTTACCTCCCTCCTGTCACTGTTTTTCTTCTCCTGGTCTCTATGAAAAAAAGCATCAAAAGTAGAGTTATATGTGCTTTGCACAATACTTGACAGTCAGTAGTTACTAAATAAAAAGATTTTCCTAGAAGCATGGTGTCTATGAATATATGCACTCAATGGCTAAGAGTACAATAACACAAGCATTGGTATATTGAAGAAATAAATGTTTTGTATGGCATTAAATTTAAAATATCAGTATTTGCCCAGATTTTCTTACTTGCCTCATTAATACACTTACGAACTGGCAGGCTTGGTAAGAACACCACGTGCTCTCCTCCAAGATTTCTTATCTAACTTGCAGGCAAAAAGTCACATACTGCTTTGGCAAGGGTTTCGAAGCAGACTGTCTGCCACCACAATCCCACCATGTCCCTGGACCCTGCCTGGTTAGGAAAGCAACATGGGACAGTGGGCCCAACTCTGAATGGGGAACTGGGAGAAGCATGGAATACTAGTGGGCACCTTATCACTGTCTCCTCCAAACTCTTCAGCTTAAAATCAAGAAATGGAGGCCCAAGGGAACTGTTCCAGCTCTCACATCTTTATGGCCAGAATCATAAGAACCCAGTTTCTGATTTCCAGACTAGGACTTCCTTTCAGACAGTTGCTCCTAATGTATACAGTTGGCTTCTGAGGGTAAATTTTGACTAAGGAAACACTAACAGCAACCTTGGGGCATGTTTAATGACTAGCCCTCAAGCAGCATAAAACAGGGAGCTGCCACGTTATAAGTTAAGGGTGTGGCGCCCAAATCCAGAAGAATTGCAGAATTGCTAACTGTTGCACCTGCCATCGTTTTTATACTTTTGTGCTTTTCTTTTTCTCTTCGAGTATACGCAATTAATTGTAAGTATCCAAGATGTTAATAATGCACACGAAGTGGGGCAGGCGGTTGAGGAAAGTGATGACAATCTTTAGGGAAACAAAATTTAAATAATTTAAGTGGCCTAAAATAATTCTCACTCTACTTCGAAACTATATTGTGTCAATTCACAGCTTTTCTCTTTACTATATCTGAAAATGGCCTGAGAAAGTCCTATTCTGAAGAACCTGGTTTGGGTGTATCCCAGATAAATGCCTTCTACCATTGATTGAGCCTGCCTGACTCAGTCATTTGCATGTTATCTGCTTCCTCTAGCTACTGTGTCAAAGGCCTTTAGCTGAGCTAGTCTGACTCCCATCCTATGCTTTCTCTTCTCTAAGTTTCTCTTTGCTCAACTATTTCCAACTGTATTATTTGGTTCATCTTCCTTACCTCATTTTTCATGTTATGAATTTAAGTTGTCAAGTGGCACTAAATCTTAAAACAAATCTGAAGAATTATTAGGGTAAACTGAAAACACCAACTAATTTCTTAGCTTCTTTTGGTTAGACACTCAATCTTGAAGTATTTGGATATCTCTTTAGGGCATATGCTTCTAACAACTAGCTGCCCTTCTCCTTGAAGACACTATTTTAGCAATAGCTGGGACCTTAAAGTCCCATAATGTCTGTGCCAAAACATTTTAGGCATCATCTAGGCTAACCCAAACTCCTTATCTTACAAATCAATAAATTGAGCCTCAGAGGGAAGATTTTTTTTCCTAAGATCTTTACCCAATAAATGATTTCTCATTTTGCAATACTTTAAAATGTTCTTTTCTTTCTAATGATAGTCTGCTTGCTACCACCTCAATTACTCCTTCCCAACTGGTTTCTAAAGGAAAGATGGTGATTAATGCCCTCAAGTGATGGTATACTTCCTTAAGAGGTTTTTAAGGAGTTATCTATTTTATTCTGTGATTTCAAGTTCCAAATTATGCATGCATTTTACTTACATACCATTTACTTACATACCATGAATGTACGTAAGGGATTTCTGTAAGTATACATACTAGAGGAACAAACCCTGAGATAATAAAGTGGCTTAGTGAGGAGTTTATGTCTTAATCCTAGCTCTGCTACTAATTACCTGTGACAAGTCACTTCAGGTCTCTTTTTCTTCACAAGGAAGATAAGAAAGGTGGACAACTGGCATGATTCTCAACTTTCCTTGGATTCATTCAAGGCTGAAATAAGGTCCAAATATCTAATGAAAACCGAGGTTGCTTACTCATGACAAAGTTGCACAGGCTAAAATGTCAAGCTTACTTTGAAGTCACACTGGGCAGCTTGCGCTGATCAAGTTCTGATTGGCATATATACATCTCTTCAACTAAAATTGCAAAATTACTTTTCGTTTGAAAGACAAAACTAAACATATTTGGCTCACAGGGAAATAATGACAAGAATGAAGCTTTCAAAAGTACAGAGGTGGGAGTGGAGGGAGGAAAAAAGCAGGTTTGGCACAAGGAAACAGCAGCGCACATAAATATAAAATTTCACCAAGGAACTTCTGTCAAAGTGTCCAGATGCAAAGCACTCTATGTCAAATCTTAATTCTTGAAAACAACACTTGTCAAAGTAGGCACTCAGAGTTGGACTATAAAGTATTTTTTCTTCACATTCACAGTAAGTATCCAACTAGATTATATTGCACAGAGAACTTAAAAGAGGGGTTCTTTAAGGAGTTTAAATCTCTTGATGCAAAACACAACAGTTCATTCAGCCATGTTCAACCTGTACACTTTGGGCATCAGCAGGGTGATTACCCTTCATTTTCAATCTCCAGGGACTGAAATCCGAAGGCACTGCCAACTGCTGCCTCACAGCCTCATTGTGTAACTGCCTAAGAGGGAGGCTGTATGCCACCAAAGGGCCCTGGATTGGAGCATAGGAGACGTGAGTTCTAATCCAGCTGGCCCCAGGTGCAATTCCCTATTCCCAGAACAGTACTTTGCATGTAACTGATGCTCAATGAATGTCAACTGAGTGGAAATGCAAAAATATCCACTATGTGCCAATTTATATTATATAGGAAACATAAAGATCTTTGTGTCCCTGCCCTCGAAAAACTAAAATCCAATTATGTAAAACATGGACAGTTTGTTGGGAGGAAGATGGTGAATACTGCTTGGCAATTACTACAAGGCAAAGGATTTACAGTTGTTATCTTGAAAAAGCCTTGCAAAGTAAGCCAAATATTTCTATCTGACACATAGAAAACTAGACTCAGAGAAAGTATGTATTTGTTCAAGATCACACAGCTTCTAAAATGAGAAGCCCAGATTTCAATCCAGGTCTGCAAAGTTCACATTATTTGCGGTATGCAACACATTCATATACACCAAGGCAGCCCAGGAAGAGACAGGGATTTGGGTCTAAGTTTTACTTCTGCCATTAAGCTGTTGCATATCTCTCTAGAAACATTTGTCTGCATTTTTTTTCCACCGGCACAACTGGAGAGCAGAGAGGTGTTGTGGGGAGTGTTAATGAACTAGATGTGTGGTTTTTTGGTTTGGTTGGGTTGGGCGGTTATCAGAATTCTTTTGGGCCAGGACTTGTTCTAACGTGGTTGCTTCCCTTCCCTGCTCTTAGAAATTATTTGGGAATGGTACCTTTAGCTATTAATGGAAATATATTATACCTCTCAAGTGAATGGGAGCAGAAGGAGGTGCCGGCTCCAAGCTCCCTCCTAGCAAGCTGAGGCTGAGAGTCTGACCCCGCTGAGGGGATGCTGCTGAAAGTTGAGAGACAACTTATTCATGGATCCATGCTTCCCTGCCAGCTGGGTGCTCTATACCCCAATGGATGCTCCCCGTTTGAGAGGAACGGGGATATGTGTCCTGCATTACGGGAGCGGCCTGCCTGGGCTCGTCTTCAGATTAGAGAGACCTTCAAGAGAAGTTCGTGGTGTAAAATACATGGGTTCCAATAGGGGAGCGCGGACATCCCTCGCTGCGGGCGGCGGCTGCGGCCTGCAGCGCTGCTAGCGGGAACCACTTCCTGGTCCGCATCGCCCGCCCGCGTCCAAACCCCGCTGCTGCATTTCCCCCACCGCGCAGAGCTTCCGAAGCGGCAGGAGGGTCCGTCCGACTCCCGGGTGAACGTCCAGCCCGGCCCGGAGCGGGGTCCCTTCAGAGGTTTAAAACACAACGCTCTGGAACTCCAACTCCCCCGGCGCCCAGCCCGATTCCCAGGCGTCGGGGCCGGGGCAAGCTCCTACGGCTGCAGGGAAGAGGCCCCGAGCCTGTTAGAGCCCCGGCCCCGGCTGCGGTCCCGCCGGTGACCCAGGTGCGCCGCGCCCGCCCGAAATCTCGTCCGACGTCGCTCGGCACCTGTCGCGCCCGGAGCCCGCAGGACCTGCGCTCACCTCGTTTCAGGGGCTCACGGCCCGTCCCCGCGCCTCAGGGCCCAGCTCCCGCCGCCGTCTCCACCACTGCCCCTGCCGCGGCCGCCGCCCACTTTCGGTTTCCCCGCACCGCCGGAGCCGCCCCGCGGCTCGGGAATCACCTCAAACCCCCGCCCCGCCCTGCTCGGCCCCGCCCCGCTTCGTCCCGCCCCGCCCCGCCCCGCTCCGAGAGCAACCCGGCCTCGGCTCTGCGCACGCGCGGGCGCCCCGGCCGCGTCGGCCCACGCTGGCGTCCGCGCGTGGGAAGGGAAACCGACGCCGCCTAGCGGTTTCTGCGCGTGCCCACGCACCGGCCCCCGGCGGAAGACGCCTGCGGGGCGGGGGCAGGAGCGCCTTCTGGTGGACTACGCAGGTAGGCGCGGGCCGGGCCAGCTGGGACCCAGCAAGGAGTGTGGGCGGCTGCTGCTACGGAGCTCACCCTCCTTCCAAACGGTTCAACTCCTGCACATTGTTTTCTTCAACATCTGGAGCAGTTACTTTTTATTACCCTAGACACCCACCCACCTTGTCCGCCCATAACCTTCGGGCCTTTCTCAAGCATCATCCTTTCAATGACGGTGGACACAGTCTCTAACACGTCAGCCTCCTTCCTTGGCATTCCCTAACCCCCTTCTCAGCCGTATTCCTCCTTAGCACCTATCTAGCACACTATATGTATTTTTACTTACGCTTTTATTGTCCGCTATCATCCTGAAGTTAAAGCTCTGTGAGCAAAGGATTTTTGTTTGGTTCCTTAACCTATTCCCAGAGCCTAGGATAGTGCCTTGCACACATCAGCGATAAGTATCTGTCAGATTTATTCATTCATTCTAAAATTATTGAACACCTAATAAGTGAATATGTATTTCTTCTGCTCATTAATTCCACCAACACGTATTGGGCACCTGCTTCAGCCCACATTGAACACTTCTCTGCATCATTTGATATGCATTTACTGAGAACCTGCTTCTTCTTCAACCAGTATTTTATTACAGCTTGACTGCAATGTATAAGACATACAATAAACTAAAGGTTTAAAATGTACAGTTTGATAAATTTTTCGTTCATATACCACTGTGAGACCATCACTGTAATATATCCATCACCCAAAAAAGTTGTATTATTTATTGTTTATAATTCTTATCTTTTGTCCCGCCTTGTCTCTTGCCGCCTGAACTGTTCACCTGCTTTCTGTTGCTGTAGATTAGTTTGCTTTTTCTAGAGTTATATATAAAACTTTTATATATGGAATCGTATGTACTACCCTTTTGGGGGGCTGTCTGGCTTCTTTTATTCAGCAAATTATGTTCATCCCTGTTGTTATATGTAGTAGTAGCTCATGTCTTTTTATTGCTTAGTGATGTTGTAGGGATGTACCAAACCTACCACATGGCCCAGCAATTCTTTCCCAGGTATTTACCTAGGAGAAATGAAAGCATATGATCACACAAACACCTGTACAAGAATGCTCGCAGAAATTTTGTTGATCATAGCCCCAAATGGAAAGAATACACGCATCTGTCAGAAGGTAAATGGACAATCAACTTATATTGAACACCAGCTGTTAAATAACAAATTTTCATAGAGTGTGGATAAGCCTGTGCTTATAGAGCTTTTGATTCAGCGAAAAGATGCAGTAGGCAATAAAAAGATAAATTGGAAGTGGATCTGGAAAACCTGATATCCAGTGCTCAGACATTTGGGTGTTTTCCCACAGGCAGTGGGGAATTGTTCAAGATTTTTGAACAGGACTCTTCTTTAACGCTGTTCTCTTTCATATCCCAGATCTGGTGTCTGACTAAGTTTACCTAAATGTCTCTCTCCTGAATTTCTCTGCCTCTCCTTTTCTCTATTTCAGTCTATTTCAGATGCCTTTCTCCTTTCTCTCCCCTCCAGTCTACTCCAAACATTGCAGTGGATTTTTAATAGACTTTGCTATGGTCTGAATGTTTGTATCCCTTCAAAATTCATGTTGAAACCTAATCCCCATTGCTGTGATGTTGACAAGTGAGGCCTTTGAGGAGTCATGGTGGCTTCATCCTTGTGAATAGGATTAGTACCCTTAGGGGCTTAAAGGAGCCTTCTTCCCCTTCCACTGTATGAGGATTCAGCAAGAGGGTGCCATCTTTGAAGTGGAGCACAAGCCCTCACAAGATGCCAAATCTGCTGGCACCCTGACCTTAGGCTTCCAAGCCTCCAGAACTGTAAGAAATACATTTCTGTTATTTATACATTATCCAGTCTAAGATATTTTGTTACAGCTGCAGGAATGGGCCAAGACAGACCTAAAAGACAGCCAGCCCCAACTCTGCAGTGCTCACAACATCCTGTGGCTCCACATTTTAGATGGAAAAGATGTAAAAAGCAGCTGCCAATGGAAAGGGTGCTAGCAGTAGTAGGAAATTAAAAAAAAAAATTCCAGAGTTTCATATGTAGAATAAATCATAAAATCATGTGAGTTGACCCCAAGTTGGAGATCCTTTATTTTTGCAAAGATGTTCCGTGTTTAGACTGTCCTATGTATAAAGAAAAATAAAGCTCTGCAGCTAGTTTTAAACCAGCTTTATTGATAGTTGACATATAATAAATATTTAAATGTCCAGTTTAATGAGTTTTGACCAATGTCTTTAATTGTGTATCTACCACCACAATCACTATATGAAATTAGTTCTTAATTCCAAAACTTCTGTGCCCCTTTACAGTTAATTCTCTCCCTCACCTTTATCCCCTAGCAGCTACGGATCTAATTTTTGTCATCACAGGTTTGCCTTTTCTAGAATGTCATATAAATGGCATCATGCAGGATGCAATCTTTTGTGTCTGGCTTCGTCACTTAGCATAATGCTTTTGAAAGTCATCTGTGTTGTTGCACATACGTCATTGGTTCCTTTTTAGTGCTGAGTAGTAAGCCATTGTATGGCTCTATCACAATTTGTTTATTCATTCACATTTACATTTGTGTTGTTTCCAGTTTGGGCTATTACAAATAAAGCTGTTATAACAACCACATGAAGGTCTTTGTGTGGTGATATGGTTTTTTGATATAAAGACTTAGGAATAGAATTTCTGCTTGTGGGATAGGTATACGCTTAACTTTTTAAGAAACCGTCAAACTGTTTTCTAATGTAGCTTCACCATTTTGGACTCCCACTTTTACTCCCTCCTTGGCAATGTATAAGACTTCCAGTTGCTCTAAATCTACTCCAATACTTGGTGTTGTCTGTCTTTCTAATTTTAGCCATTCCAGTGGATGTATAGGGACAGCAAACAGAGGTTTCAATTTGCATTTCCTCATGACTATTAATGTTGAGCATCTCTTCATGTGTTTAGTGGTCCTTCATATGTGTTCTTGGGTAAAGTATCTGTTCTGCAAGTAGATTTTTGTCCAAGACATCAGGAGGTTCTCACAATTACCTGGGTAGCTGACATAGCAAGGGCAGGTTAGGACATCATGGTTTTTTGGTCTTTGCGAAGTGGTCCGAGGCCCAGGGAGTTCAAGAATTCACCCTCATACCCTAGATATAATTGGATTTCAGGAGAATTAAGAGATATCAGAGATGGCACAGACTGGTTACTCTTTAGGCACAATGGTTCTTACCTTTTTATGGGGATGTCAGAATAGATGAAAGCAAATTTTGATGTATGATCTCAGAGAGGATTTTGAGTCCTTAATGCTCTGCTGTGAACCCATGTTAAAAATTTCCTTTGAGGAAAGCATGTATTCTGGGGCCAAATAGCAGAGTTTTCTAAATGATGAGGACTCAGGCAGAAGGCATTCTTCCTCTGCAAAAGCCCAAGCGTGTCTTTGGACAACAGGAGCTGTGGCCAGGTGCATCTAGATCTTTTTGAAAAGAGGCAAGCACAATTTCCCATCCTCAAGGGCTGTAGAGAGGTCCTTTGTACTCTGCTCAAGGTGGCTTTTAGGGTAGGAAAGGTAGATTGGAGGGGGGATCAGTAAAAGCTGGCCACTAAGCAGAAGCCTGACAGGTCATTGTGCCTGTCCAGAGACAAGAGAGAGGTTATCATGGAAAGGAAGTGCAAATCAAGGCCCAAATATGGGGAAGGAAGATGGCTTTGTTGGCAGCTTATCCTTGGCAAAGAAAGATGGACATATTTCCAGTGTGAAACCTCCATCCAAAGCCCTTCATGCATTTTTGTTCACACCTGGGAAGCCTGTTCATTTGGAGAGAGTCACATTGGATGCAGACACCAAAATACCTGTACAAAGCAGGCAGGACCAATACTATTGGTTGAGTTGAATCTCTGTCCTTCCGCTCTTTCTTCTCTCATCAGCAAGCACAATTTAGAATGAGGGTGAGACAGCAAGCATGGTCCAGAAACATATCTGTAGTTCGTTTTGTTTTTTTCTTACCCGATAGTTCTTTTGGTCTTTGCAATACAGCCTCAGAACAATACATTCCTCATCTTTCCTCTAAGAGCCTCTCAGACTTTATAGCCACATAGGCAGCTTTGTCACTTGCAGAATTTAGAGTGACAACTTGATAGACTTCTAGGTGCTGTCGTCTCACTTCCTATGTTGGAAGTGAGATCTTACTTTCTTCTCTATATTGACCCCAAAAAGAAACCAAAAACGAGAAACAAAACTTTCATTTCTATCACTTTATGTCCCATCAAACGAACAGCAGGGACTTGGTAGTGCCCTTATTCAATGCCTGGAGTAGTTCCTCTCTCAGGAAACCTTCTTCGAATCCCCCACCTGACAATCACTGCTCTTTTAGCTGAGCTTCTAGAGCGCTTTGTTCTTCAAATATATTTACAGCAGAGAGAACATAACAAGTGATTTTATGTCTCATCTCCCTTGTGAATAACTTGAAAAGAGTTTACATTGTATTCATCTTTAGTTGCTATTTGATTGCAAATAATTTTAGCAATACTATTTGAAGCTGAGCAACAGCATGTTCAAAGTTATGTATACAGATGGAACCCAGCCACATGAGTGCTTTTTGCTTACATAAGGTCAGGAAAAATAGATCCACGACAAAAGGAATCTTTGGACAGACCTACTTTGGGTTAATCATCAACATCATAATCACTGCCTCTCCCATCAGCTTTAATTGCCTCATGAACAGATGCAGAGGAATTTCTAGACAACTGCATTTGTTTCAACTGAGTAAGGAGAAAAGACAAAACAAAACAAAACAAAAAACAAAAGGGAGAGCTTGCCAGAGCCCTGCTAAAATCCGGGCCCCGGTAAAGCTAAGGATGTGCTGATCAAGCAAAACCCCCTAATCTGCCCACAAAGCCCTCCAAGGTGAGTCAGCTGAAAGGGGCTAATCCCCAGAAGGGACTGATCACCAAAGCTTTAGAGGCCACACAGCCACAGCACACTGGAAAACAGGGGATAATGAAAGCTTAAAGGGATATTGTGTATAGAAAGGTCATAGAACCAACAGAGGAGGGTCTTGGCTAAGAGGTCACATTTGCCCTCTCCTGAGTCGTAGGTCATTCATATAGCTCAGTCTTAGGACCCCAAAATAAGAATGATTCCAAGGATGTAGATATTATTAAGAGTTAGCTGGCTTAGGGGCGCAGCTGTGGGGTGGGGCATGGAGGTGAGGTAACTAATACTTTAAGCAAGGCAATCAACCACAATATGACTGATTCTGTAATAGTCAATAAACCAGATGGCACACAAATTGTACTGCAATCGCTGCTAGGGGTAAGAAAGTAGGGAGGCAGTGAGAAGAAACTACATAGGTGCAGAGAAGGTGCTCAGTATAGGTGAGCTGACACTGAAATCAAAGAAGCAGACAGTATTTGAGAAGCGTGGGCTCCAAAAGAAGTGTGCTATACAGGAAGAATCACTGCCCCTTAGGTGCTTGCCCTGGGATAAATCATTGTGGACTTGACCTTTTGTGAAATTGGGAGGTGGCATAGAATTCCAGAGCCCTTTGGTTCTGGTTCTAGCCTCAGATTCCCTTATGTGGCAAAGTGAAGAAGAAAGTAGCAAAAGAGCCTTCTCCTGGGGCTGTTCGGTGAATTTCTATTCATCAGTGGTTATCTACGGGAAATAACCACTCCCCACAGATACTCAACCACTCTTGAGACAGTAGCCTCCCACCCCTGAGCCTGGGGCACTTTGTTTTTTTACTTTCAGGAAGTTATTTTGGTTGTCAAAAGATCAGGTGCACATCCTGGCATAGAGTTGGTGGGGCTGGGATGCTTGTGGTACTTCCCCCATGGAGCGGGAACTTTCCCTTGTCTCAACCATGTGAACGTTGTGCTGGTTATCTATGTAGATGACAGACCTCTGCCTTATATAGAAACACAAGTAATTTTACCCACAGTTTCACTATACAATGAATTTTCCAATGCTATTTTTATCTGTGAATTTCACTTTAGGAAAGTAAATAAAGGGATTACAAAATATTTGCCGTAAAACAGTGGTGCTGGGTCGTATTATACTGCTACTTAAAATCCCCCAACAGCTAACTCCACCCAGAGAGAAGCTAATCAGGATATTCTTGTTTATACCAATAGACACAGGCATACACAAATTTATCTTTATTAGAATTCTGCATCACCCCACTACAAGATCACCTTACCTGCCCTAATGCTCACACCAGTTGGGGAAGTTAGAATCATTCTTTTTGGGGGTCTTTCTAGAGTTCACTTAGCCCCACATTATATTTCCCCTACCATTAGTACAAGAGGTAATCTTTCTCTTCCTCCTAATTCTCCCTCATCCTCTCACACTCGGTCTTTTTCACTTAAAATTGGAATCATTGCTCTCAGCAGAAACTTTCTTAAAACAGGATGTTTTATATTTATAATTAGAAAAATATAGCACCTGGGAGCTAGCAGTTGGCTAAGGAGAGCTAGCAAGCTGTTGACTGGAGTGAGACAGTGCAGGAGGTTTCCTCTAAGAATGTGGTTCTTAATTTGAGAGTGATAGAGTGTGTCAGCACTAATGTGGCATTTCTCTCCCTTTGTACACTACAGGTTGAACTATAAACTCACTTGTAAATATCACTGTAATTACGGGAGATTTCTTTACAGTTTGTTTGTGTGTATGTGTGTGTGCATGCATATGGTGTGTGTGTGTGTGTGTGTGTGTGCATGTGCAGCCTTAGCAGTGGCAGCCCACATTCCTAGTGTTACTTGCTAGAGCAAGGATAAGCAATAAGGACTTTGTCCTTCAAATATTAGGTTTTGTGTTCTGAGTGTTGATTTCTGCTTTTGATAGTTGAGGGGCCAGCACAGAGGCTGACAGCCATTGTTTTAACCTCCATGGGCTGAAGCAGCTTCCAGGGGATTTAAAGAGACAATACTCATACTCCCACACCTGCCTCTTTTGGGAGCCAGACATTTAAGGAAATCTTTGTCAGGTCACTGGTTGATTACAGAAATAATGGAACAGAAACTTTAGTGACCACACACAACAATATATATCTTGTAAAAATAGTTTTTAAAAGCCATAAATAGGTGACCCTCATAAAATATCAGAAATCTCTGAGGCATTGAAGAATTAGATTTCCAGTTACTGCAACAGGGTATTTAAAATCTCTAGCTCTCAACAAACAAGTATAAAACTTACAAAGAAAGAGAAAAACATGGCCCATTCACAGAAAAAAAAGTTTACAGAAATCATTTCTAAGAAAGACTAGACATTGGAATTATTAGTCAATGGCATAAAGTCAACTGCCTTAAATACGTTTAATGAGATAAAGAAAACCATAAACAAAAAACTAAAAGGAATCAGTAGAATTATATATGAACAAAGAAAGAATATTAATAAATAAACAGAAATAAAAAAGAACTGAACTGAAATTCTGGAGGCGAAAACTATAATAATGAAATGAAAAATTCACTAAGGCATTCAAAAGCAGATTTGAGCAAGTGGAGAAAGTGTCTATGAACTTGAAGACAGGGAAATGAAATTATTCAGTCTGGGGAACAGAAAGACAAAATAAGTTAAAGCAAACAGAGGCTAAGGGACCTGTGGAATACCATCAAGTGAATCAAATTTACAATATGAGAGTTTCAGAAAGAGTAGAGAGAGTAGGGAAAGAAAGAACATTTGAAGAAATAATGCCTAAAAATGTCCCAAATTTGATGAAAGAAATGAATCTACAGATCCGAGAAACTGAACAACCCCCACACCCCACAAGGAAAAACTCAACAAACTCCTAGGATAAACTCAAAGAGCTTTACCCCAAGACATATTATAATTGAAGTGTCAAAAGTCAGAGACAAAGACAGAATCTTGAAAACAGAAAAAGAGAAATTATTAATCACACATAAGGACTTATCAATAAGATTAAGAGCTGCTTTCTCATCAGAAACTATGGAGACCAGCAGGCAGTGGAATAAAAAAGTGCTGAAAGAAAAAACTCAAGAATTCTCTCTCTGGCAAAACTAGCTTTCAAAAATGAAGGATTAATTAAGACATTCACAGATAAAATCTGAGGAAGTTAATTGCCAATAGACCTGTCCTCACAAGAAATACTAAAGGGAGTCCTTGGGAGTTGAAATGAGAGGACATTAGACAGCAAATTGAAGCCATATGAAAAAATAAAGATCTCTAGTAAAGATAACTGCATAGATTAATGTAAAAGCAGTATTGCATTTTTGACTTGTAACTCTTCATTTCTCATGTGGTTCAAAAGATAATGCATGAAAAGTAATTATAAATCTTTTAATGGGCATATAGGTAAAATGTGTAATTTATGGCCAGGGACAGTGGCTCATGCCTGTAATCCCAGCACTTTGAGAAGCCAAGGTTGGGCAACCACTTGAAGCCGAGAATTCAAGACCAGCCTGTGCAACGCAGAGAGACCCAAAATCTAAAATTAATTAATTATTTAAAATACCTAAGCATAGTGACACATGCCTATATTCCCAGCCACTCAGGAGGCTGAGGTGGGAGGATTGCCAACAACATAAAAGTAGGAGGGAATGAACTGTACAGGAGCAGAATTTTTGTATGCTTTTGAAGCTAAGTTGGTATGAATTCAAACTAGACTGTTAGAAATTTAGGATGCTGCAGTGGATGTTAATTTTTTTTTTTTTTTTTTTGTATAGACAAGGTCTCATTATATGCTCAGGCTGGTCTCAAACCCCTGACATCAAGCAATCCTCCCACCTCGGCCTCCTAAAGTGTTGGGATTACAGATGTGTGCCACCAGGCCTGGCTTGAAGTTATTTTTTGTAAATGACTTGATTTCTGGGGGGTCCACATCATAATATACTGACTTTAGATTCTGCTATTGTCAGCTTTCTTTAGGTATTATTCCTACCAAGTCAGTTTTCCTTGGTCAAATTACGCATATCAAAATGTTAAACATACTTTTCTTACATCAATTTTCAGCGAATGATAAATTTTACCATGTGCAGTTTTAACCATGATCCGTTTTTGCTGTAGACTGAATGTTTATGTCCCCCTAAATTCCTGTTTTGAAACCTGTCCCCCAGTATGATGGTATTTGAAGGTTGGACCTTTGGGGGGTGATAAGGTTGTAAGGGTGGAGCCCTCATCAATGGCATGAGTGCCCTTACAAAACAAGCCACAGAGAGCACCCTCTCTGCCTTGCCATCTGAGGACACAGCGAGAAGACAGCTGTCTGTGAACCAGGGAGTTGGCCCTCACTAGATACCAAATCTTCTGAGACTTTGAGCTAGGACATCCCAGCTCCCAGAGCTGTGAGGGATAAATTTCAGTCATTTACATGCCATCCAGTTTATGGTATTTTGTTAGAGCAGGCTGAACGCACTAAGTTTTATTTTGGGTGGATTCATTTTACTGGTAATATTTACTATGAGGGTCAAAGTGTCCTTGGGGTGAATACATTGTACTTTTTACATTTACAGACTTTCAATTTTGACCCAGTTTTGTAGGGACATGCTGCTTGCCTTAAAGGTTACAGCTCTCAGCCCCTCCCTGCCCCATTTATGAAATAGGAAAGAATGTTCTCAGATTTACTTACAAGGTGCAAACAGATGAAAGCCAATACAGTGATTCCAGTCATTCTGCTTGGGAATTAAAAGCAGGGGTCCCATTCATATATCCTGGTTTGGAACCAAGCTTTTTCTCTCTCTGTGAATGAATAAACAGTGAGAAAAGAGCGGCTGTGATAGGTAAACAAATGCCCGATTCATCTGAAAACAACCCCATCCCTTCCTCTCTATCTTGGCACTTACTGTAGAGGGAGAGAGAGAGAGCACTGTTAGTTTCCACGGTTTTCATTCTCCCCTTATTCTTATGTACAGACACTCAGTTTTATTTAGGGCAGCAATTCACTACACTAAAAGACTAAAGTTGCCAACCTCTCTTGCAGCTAAGAATGACCAGACTAAGTTCAGGCCCATGAGATGTGACCACAGTGTGGTGTGGGACTTTGGGGTGACTGCTCAGATGGAACTGACACAGCTTGTGGCAGGGGGTGGTGGGGGAGTTGCCATGCCTTGCCTGCTGTCTGAAATGTAAACATGGTGGCCAGTCGAGGTTGGAGCTCCAGCAGCCACATTGGACCATGAGACTGCATTGAGTATGGAAAGCACATACAAGATGCTAGAACAGAAAGACAGGTGATTCAGGAACCATGGTGGTCAGTCCAAGGTCAGTATGGACAGCCTGTCTCCGAGTGATTTTACATGAGAAAGAAAGAAATCTGTCTCTTGCTTGTGTCACATGATGGTTAATACTGAGTGTCAACTTGATTGGATTGAATCCTAGGTGTAAAGTATTGATCCTAGGTATATCTGTGAGAGTGTTGCTAAAGGAAATTAACACTTGAGTCAGTGGGTTGGGAAAGGCAGACCCACCCTGAATCTGGGTGGGCACCATCTAATCAGCTGCCAGCACAGCTGGAATATAAAGCAGGCAGAAAAATGTGGAAAGAGAGCCTGGCCTAGCCTCCCAGCTTGCATCTTTCTCCTGTGCTGGATGCTTCCTGCCTTCGAACATCAGACTCCTAGTTATTCAGTTTTAGAATTCAGACTGACTTCTCCTTGCTCCTCAGTTTGCAGACAGCCTATTGTGGGACCTTGTGATCATGTGTTAGTGTTTAATAAACTCCCCTTTATATATACATCTATCCTACTAGTTCTGTCTCTCTAGAGAACCCTGACTAATACATGTCACTATTATTTTGGTGATTCTAGTATACGTAGCCATACTGAATGTTAACCAAAGCATGAGTGTTTCGCCATTGCTCACTGTGTGACCTTGGACAAGACACGTGCCTTCTCTGAGACATATATATCCCCATGAGCCTAGTGGCAGAAGTAGATATGGGGTCTACATGTGTGATTCTGAGATCGAGTGCTTGTATCTGTCTGACATCCAGCTCCTCTTCTGTTGGAGACAGCACCTCTGATTTTTCTTGAGGAACCACCCCTCTCTGCCCTCACTCTCAGTGCTTAAGTGAGACTGACACCCCTTCCTGGCTCCAGTGGTGAAGATGTAACCCAGGCCTCTGCAAGTGTAGGAGGCTACACTTGTATTGCCTGGGGATTTCTTGTGTACCGCACTTGTGGACACAATGTAGCAGGAACTCACCAGCATGTTCTTTGTCCAGACACAGGGCCCCTTGAGCATGCCTGGCCATGGACAGTAGGCCTGGCTGTTATACGTGGTGTCCCTCAGCATCTGCCCTAGTTAGTGAGGCTTCTGCACCATATGCACCTGAGCCACCCCACCCTGACATCCCATCCTGTTGATGGAACTCGAAACTGCATCCTTGCTAAGCACACTTCGGCAGTTTCACGGCAAACCCCTCATTGTGCATTTGGGAAAGTGAATCCCAGAAAGAGACAGTGCCTGGCTTAGGCCACAGAAGATGCACAGAGTCTAGAGGGTAAGGGAGGGCTCCAGCTTCCTAGGCCAGTGCTCAGCCTCCTCCCTGAAGGAAAGCAGAAAGAGCTTGGAGGCACCTCTGTTATGGGTCAGTGGCGTCAGCCTCCTAGCAACATGCCCAGGAACCCAGGGTATGAGCAGGGCAGACAAAGGGCTCCCTAAAGGCTCCAGAACAGCCTTGAGAGGGCAGTGCCAGACTTCTCAGGCCACTGCTCTGAGCACCCAGAAGCAGGATGAGCCCTCTCCGCTAGTGCAGACAGAAGCTATGGGAGATAAAGCCTCTGTTTCCTCCTGTATTAATTAGGGTACTTGGGTGGATGACCCCAAGGGTTCTACATACTCAGAAAGTGTCTGTTGATGTGGGTTATCCATCAGTACCCACTGTGCTCTGAGACCCTGGGAAAATGCTCTCCACTCCCTGGACATCCTTCAGAGCAGAGAGAGGTTTGGGGCTTGGGTGATGAGGGCTTGCTATAGGCAGAGAGTGCCAGAGCACTGGACACTGAGTCTGTGGTCCAGGGATGAGGCTGGTCCTTGCTGGATTCTCAGAGTCTGCATTTGAAAGTAGAGGGAAGCATTGCCCTGGCCAAGGTAAGGGTGCCTGACACCAAAAGAAGTGAAGGCAAAGAGGGTTCAAGGGAGAAACCTTCTGAGGTTTCTCACACTGCCCTTGGAGCCTGCGGACCTGCTCCTTTGTCCCTTTGCCCCGGGAGACCCCTGAAGAACCACTGCCTTGAGGTCACCCAGCCAGAGCCTGTGACTTAAGTCGAGGCGCTCCAGCCTGCAGCTGCAGTGCTAGGGCTGGCCACCAGGGGGCGGTCAGCCTCCTGTGTCCACGGTGGTGCCCCCCTTGCTTTGCCAGCAACTGGAATCAGGGAAGAGTCACGCAGAGGTCATGCTGTCCAGCCTCCTGCCTCAGGCCTAACTCGTACCTCTTACTTTTACTGATCATCTCCACAGTCTTAGCTGGTCAGAAGGTGGGGAGGTGGAAAGTCTGCAATCCTCCCATTTAGTCATTCAACAACCATGCCTGAGCATTCACCCTGTGCAGGTGCCCTGGTGGGCCCAACGTGCTGTGCTGAGATCAGCTGAGTGGAGCTCAGCCCTCCAGGAGCTCACAGTCTGGAGGGGAGGTGGACAAAGGCATGTGAAAGAAAAGAGCAAGTGCTGTAGAGAATATGAAGTAGGGTGCTGAGAGGTGGGGCTGGGAAGTCACTGGGTGGGGGCAGAGGGGCCTTACATTTTCTGCTGTGACCAGAAAGACCAGAGGAAGCCAGCCCTGTGCACGTCTGGGAACTATGTGTCAGGGAGAAGGCACCACCAAAGCAGAGACTCCCAGGCAGCGGTGAATTTGGCAGAGATTAGAAAGAGTCAGTGTGTGGGCCGGGCGTGGTGGTTACACCTGTAATCCCAGCACTTTGGGAGGCCAAGGCAGGCAGATCACCAGGCATTTGAGACCAGCCTAGCCAACATGTGAAACCCCGTCTCTAATAAAAATGCAAAAATTAGCCAGGCGTAGTGGTTTACACCTGTAATCCCAGCTACTTGGGAGGCTGAGGCAGAAGAATTGCTTAAGCTTGGGAGGTGTAGGTTGCAGTGAGCTGAGATTGCGCCACTGTACTCCAGCCTGGGTGACAGAGTGAGACTCTATCTCAAAAAAAAAAAAAAAAAAAAAAAGCCAGTGTGGCTTGAGGGAGCCCCTAAGGAGAGGATGAGAGAGGAAGGGAATGATGGCAAGGCTAGATCCTGGGGCCTGGTAGACTAGGTGAGTTACCCATTCTTCTCACAACATTAGCAATGTGGAAGTACAAATATTTAATCTCTCACAATCTGTGGATCAGGAACCTGAGCACAGCTTACCTGGGTGCCCCTGCCTGGAGGTCTCTCAGGTCTCTCATTGAGGCTGGACTGTGGGAGGAGCTGCCCCCAAGCTCACTCATGTGGGTATTGGCAGAACCAGTCTGGACTGAGCCGGAGTTCCTTTCTGTCTGTTGGCCTTGGTGTTTCCCAGATCTTTGCCGCCATGTGGGTCCCTATGTTGGGTAGAGATGAAAGCTTACTTTCTCAGTTAGAGGGCTATGACAGAGGCAGTGAGAGGAGGAGGGACATAGACGAGAGGGAAAGGGAGGGAGAAACACAGGAGACAGCAAATACGAGGGAACTGGCACTTTTTTGTAGCTCAGTATTGGAAGTTGCAATGGATTTGTTTATGTCTCCCAAAAGTTGTGTGTTGATAGCCAGACTCCCAATGTGATAATATTAGAAGGTGGAGCCTTTGTGAGATAATTAGCTCCTAAGGGTGGAGCCCTTATGAGTGGGATTAGTGCCCTTTTCAAAGGGACCCCTCACCTTTTTTTCAAGCATCTGAGGACACAACAGGAAGCTGGCAGTCTGCTACCCTGAAGAGGGACCTCAGCAAAACTGGACCATGCTGATATCCCGACTTCACACTTCCAGCCTCCAGGACTGTAAGGAATACATTTCTGTTATTGGTGAGCCACCCTGTTTGTGGTACTTTCTTACAGCAGCCCTAGCTGACCCAGACAGGAGAGGCAGCCCATCACTTTGCTGTATTCTCTGAGTCCGAAGGGGAGTCCCCACTTCACGGTTACACAAGGGAATGAATCCTAGCAGTGAGGTTCATTGCAAACTGCTGTGCATGATGATGCAGCCTACCACTCGGGCTGGGATGAGACACCCGGCTCTGATTTTATGCCACAGGATGACCATATATGAGCTTCATTTTATATTAACCCCTTCATGGTACAGAATGAGAAATGAGGCCGAGTGGAAGTAACCTTTCCAATATTACACTGGTTGAACCGGACATGTCTTTGGTTGTAAGACCATACTGCATCCCATCCATCCTTTTTTTTTTTTTTTTTTTTAACATGGGGTTTCACCATGATGGCCAGGCTGGTCTTGAACTCCTGAGCTCAGGTGATCCACCCACCTTGGCCTCCCAAAGTGCTAGGATTACAGGCATGAGCCACTGCGCCCGGCCTCCCATCCATCCTTATAATTCTTCCTTCTCTTAAGTTTGTGCATTTGTTACTTGTGACACCAACCTGTGAGTGTTATGAGAATTATCTCATACATGCCTGATGACGCCTCTGGGAACCAGATGCTGGGATGATTCGCACTGTGCAGGTTGGGAGACTGGAGAGGCTCTGAGACATACAGTGAGCTTTCCAGGGCACAGAACTGGTCAGAAAAAGAAGGGTTGGAACCCAGCTGTGCCTCCTCAAAACTAGGGCCCTAGCTGCATTTGGGTTTTCCCAGAGCAACGGTGCTGGCAAAATTGTGAACAGTTAAGGAGATGACATGGGGAGGAGTGTGAGCTGCCAGTAGCTCAGAGAGACCTTTGGGAAAGTCTTTGAAGGAAGGGGTCAAGGTAATGGAACCTTGAAGAAGTGACCTAACCTGCTTGGTGGTAGGCCCCAACAGAACTCAGAACTTTGATAACCAGCTCCCACATTCTAGAGGGAGCCCCCTCTGGTCCAGCTCACTCCATGGGAGCCACTAAAGAGAATAAGATGTTCTCCTGCTATATCCCAACTTTCTGAGGCTCTGACTGCAGGAAAGCCCGGCACGAGAGCCTTTTCCATTGCTGCAGACTTTTTGGTTCAGCACTCACTTCTGGCACCTCTGGCCATTTGGCAGGAAGTACCCAAAGGTAACACAGAGAAGTCCAGGGAAGGCCCATCCAGGCCAGGCCACAACTGTGATCCCACCTGGGCAGCCCCCATCTCTCCCCATCACTGTGTTTGTGGAGCGAGGCAGTGGAGGGAAGGCAAGGGATGAGTGGTGGACCCTTCCTGGGCCGGAGCAGGTTGTTGGGTGTTGGAACCCCAGTGGGCCTGGCAAGCTGGAAGGTGAGTGCCTGGTGAAGCATGTTTCCCCAGATGTTATCCTGTGCCCCTGAGACTTCAGCTCATTTCCCCTCTGGCTGAAAGTCTATGTGTTGGCCTCCTGTGCCTTATCTGGGGAGCAGAATTTCTAATGTGGGCGTCCCGCTGCAGTGATGGCCAGGCAGGGCCCTGATGTCTGATGATCTGGCTGCTGGGCACCATCTTTGCGGAGTTCCATGTGGGAGATGAATGAGCAGCTGGTTGATGGGTTCAACTCCTCCGTCTTCCTGGACAAGGGGTAGGTGCACCATGCCATCAATAATGTCCAGCACTGGTCTGGGGTGAGAGTGGGCATGGGGGTGGGATGGGGGATGTCTCCACTGCCAGTACCACGAGATGACCAGCATGGGTCCAGAACCCAGTTTTGTATACAAGGACTCCTGGGGTCTCTCTAGCAGGGCCTTCCCACTGGATTGGCCCACAGTTCTACCCCTCAGAAATCTGGGCTCCCACTCCCCCCTCATCTGCAAGTTGGGAAGGTGGAAAGACACTTTGCATACTTGCAGGAGTATCAGAGAAAACACTTTTTCGTTGTTTGCATATCAGACTAGGCCATGAGTATTTTTGCATGTTGCTACTGTTTTTGTTTTTTTAACCACCTGCTCCAGATATCCCATGTAAGAATCAGCTCCTCTGTCCTTCCAGACTTGCTCCAAGCCTTAGAAATCATCAGGCTTCATAGGGTGGTTTATACACAAAAATGGGGAGTGGGGAAGTATTGGTTCAGCTGTTCTCTATGTGTCTCTGCAGTTTGTCACGGCCTAGAACACATCATCTTAGCCTCTTAGCCCACCAGGCCCAGAGCCTTGGCCTCACCTGCCTTCATCATATTCGATAAGGGGGCTTTTTTTGCCACAGCAATTCAGCCTTCCACTGCTGGTGAACCTGGATGTGACTGCATTCTGCTGCCATTTCAGCAGGGCTTCAGGGAACACCTTATGTGTGTCCTATTAGAGAGCATTGGTGTGCTAGGGCTGCCATAACAGTTCCCTGGTTGCGTGGCTTAAACAACCGAGATTGGTTTTCTCACAATTCTGGAGGCTAGAATTCGGAGACCAAGGTGCAGGCTGTGGTGGTTTCTTCTGAGGCTTCTCTCCGTGGCTTGCAGATGGCCGCCATCTGTCTCTGTATGGACATCGTCTTTACTCTGTGCCTCATTTTTTTTTTTTTTTTTTTGCTTGAGACAGAGTCTCACTCTGTCACCCAGGCTGGAGTGCGGTGGCTCGGTCGCGGCTCACTGCAACCTCCGCCTCCCCACTCTGTGCCTCTTTGTGTCCTAATCCCCTTTTCTTGTGAGGACATCAGTCAGACTGGATTAGAGTCCACCTCAATGAGCTCAACCTTAATGACCTCCCTAATGAAGACTGTCTCCAAATACACTCACATCCTGAGGTCCTGGGGGTTAGCACTTTACCATGAACTTTGGGAGACATAATCTGGCTTATACCACATACTTATTCCCTACAGAAGATAGACTCCAAGCATGGGATTGCTTGGTAGAAGGATATGCATGTGCATATCCTTAACAGCTTCAGCCAAATTACTTTCCAAAGAGGCTGAGGCAGTTGTGTTGCCACGGAAGTCTCCAGTGGTGGCTGCTTCCCTGCATCCACCCTGACACTAGGGGATATCATTCCTTTACATTTCTGCTAATTCCAGTGTCCATGTGGCAAATACCATTTGTATGCTTCCTCTGCTTTTTAATTTCTCACCTACAGGCTTGAGCCACTTGTCAGTTGTTTAACAACCATTTGGTTTTCTCTTTCCTGAGTTGTCTGCTTCTAACCTTCGTGCTGTGACAGCCCTTCTCCCACCCTAGAACCTCCAGGCCTTTGCCCCTCTGTTGGATCTGGGATCCTCTTAGCTCAGTTTCTCAAAACTGCCTTTATTGTAAAAGAAAGAAAATTAAGTGCCGTGCTCTGAAGTCTAAAGGACTCTCCTAGGGTGGGTGTTGTAGTCCATTTTGTGCTGCTGCAACGAAACACCATTGACTGGGTAATTTATAATGAACAGAAATGTATTTCTCACAGTTCTGGAGGCTGGGAAGTCTGCAGTCAAGGTGCTGGCGTCCGGCGAGGGCCTTCTTGCTGCATCATCCTATGGCAGAAGGGCAAAGAGAGGTTGAGACAGAGCAAGAGGGGGCAGACCCACCTCCACGATACTGACATTAATCCACCGGTGATGGCAGAGAACCCCATGACCTCAACATCTCTTAAAGGTCCCGTCTCCCAATATGATCACAACAGCAACTACTTTTCAACATGAGTTTTAGAGAAGACAGACATGCACACCATAGCAGCGGGTCCACACTGCAAACTGTCTCTCAACTTGGTGGGGGTGGTGAGGTGGAGAATGAGCTTTCCCCAGATCCTCTTCCTCCAGGTCAGAAGCAGACCCAGCTCCAGGTAGCTTAGGGGGAATGTGATGCAGCCCTAGCTTTGGGCAGTTCTTAGTTCTGCCCTGTGTGACCTTGAACAGGCACTGGACATCCCTAAGCCTGTGCTTTCTGATCTCAGCAATGGGGATGCTTTTTGAGGACTCACTAGAGCAAACAGGCTCTTAATAGGGGAGTGCTAACCTCTCTTGCTGTGGGCATTCATGTCCCTCGTCATGTACAAATCCCCGAGGAGTTGGGGCTTCCTGGTCTGAGCTCTAGCCCACGATTCTCCTGGTGGTTTTTGGTGCTGCCTCTGACTCTGTGTCCCTCCTTGTCCCACTCAGTATGAGAATGAGTTAACCCTGTACCTGGCCGAGATCTGCACAATGTGCACCCTCCAAGTAGGCATTCAGGGACATATGGTGTCATCCCTGGACCAGGCTTCCAGGGCAGACACCTCCCCCAGCACCACCTTCCTGTGTATCCACTGAGTGTTTGCCTCCATCCCACAGCTCCTGGACCAGGTGTTCAATAGGTGGGAGCCTGTCCCTTCCATGGCACAGTAGGGACTCTGCCACCAGCTAGCTGTGTGCCTTGGAAATATTGCTGCACCTCTCTAAGCCTCAGTTTGCTCCTCTGAGAAGAAAGGTGGTAAGAGGATGACCTTCACAGGGTTCTTGCAGGGACTAAATGGGGTGAGCCATGGCAGGTGCGGACCTGGTGCCTGGCTCTGTGGGAGGCGCTGCCAGATGAACTGTGGTTGTTTATTTTTTTGAACATGAAGTAGCTCTCTCCCTCACTTGTGGCGTATTGAAAGCATATGGAAAGCAAACCTGTTTTCCCATTTGTGAAGAGGGTTTGAGTTTCCACATAGCTGGTCTCTGTACTTGGGATATCCAAAACAGGGATCCCTGGGGGCTGGTGGAGGGGCCTACACTAATTTAGATATCTGGGAAGAGTCTGGTTGTGGTTCGTTCTTTCAACAAATATACATCAAGCACCTACTGTGTCCAGATACTTCTCTGCCTGCAGAAAGTACTCCCTGGGGATTGTGTGAATTCTGGCTGGGGAGTCACTGGTACACCAGACATCACGAGGGGGCCATGTCCACAGTATGTTGACACCGTGATGTCCTCCTTGCCTCCTCTGGATACACATGCATTCTGCCATGTTCTCACAGGGATGGTGGACCTCGTGATCAACTAAAATTGTCAGCAGACTTCAGCTCCAGAAGAAGGGGCTCCTGCTTCCTCAGAACAGTTCGGGGCATATGGGAGCCTGTGGCTGGAAAGGCTGGCAGAACCCTGGGTCTCATGCATCTTAGGGTTCTCATGAGAGGGCTGACGTCTGGGGGCTTCCTCTGCAGGAGGAAATCAGTCAGTGAGAGTTACGGATGAGATCCAAGTCCCCTGGGAAGCGGAGGGGAGGCTGGGACTCAGAGCCATCCCCACCACAGTCCCATCCCAGCCCTGCCTGCCTCCTTCCACATCCACCCCTCCGGACCCAACCTCCCGGGGACCCAGAAGAGGAGCTGTAGTGAGCAACCCAGGCACACTTCTACCTCAAACCTCATTCCTGAGCATCCCGGTCAGGTAGCCTGTCACAGCAAGAGTCACTGGCAAGACCCGGCCCATTCAGATTCTGTGACTGCCCTGCCTGAAGACCAGGTCTGTCTCTGCCAGGACAGCCACAGTGGGCGGAGCCATCTCTGGACAGGCAAGACAGGCACAGGGGCCCGCATCCAAACAAGGGTGCCCCAGGAGAGCAATGTGGAAGGAAAGGCCAGGCTCTGACTCTGCTGCCCCCACCCCCACTACCCCCAAACACCTTCTCTTCCATCTTGGGCACCTGGCCAGAAGAGTACCTTGAGGGCGCTCCATGGAAGGAGCCTCCTGTGGTGACAGCCCAAGATAGTCAGTTCCAGAGCCCTCCTGCCCCTCGCCTGGGACCACACAGAACTGGCCTGGTGAGGAAGTGCCCAACCTCTTGGTGGGTTCCCTTCATGCTGGTGGCAGAGCAATTGACTCTGATGGATGCGATGAGTGCTGGGCTCTTGGGGCAGGGTGGGGGCAGCCTTCCCTCTGGGACCTTTCCCTGAACATCAGTCAGATGATATGGGCCAATCCCAGCTCCACCTCTTCCCAACTGTGTGGCCTGGATGAGATTCTTAACCTCTAGGCCTTCACTGTCTACATGTGGAGGGAAGAGATGGGACATAACAGCACCTGCCTCACACAGAGGCTGTGCAGAATGGGAAGAGAGAGGGAAGGCAGGGCAGGGCCAGGCCCCTTTGTGGGTGGAGGGTGCTCACTGAGGAGCAGCCAGGCGCATGGGTTGCCCACCCACGTGCTCAGGAAACCTCACCCACCTCAGCACTTATTAAGCACCTAATGTGGATGCTAAGACAGACACCCAAACAAAGCTGCCCCTGGGGGTATGAGGGGAAGAAGATGCGCACCCGAATGGGGAGACAGACTTGATGGCTGATCAAGAAGGAGGCAGATGTCACCTGGGGAGGGACAGGCATGAGCCACCTTCTGGTGCTTGGAGTTAGTCAGGAAGGGCCAAGTGAAAATCCAGTCTCCCTCGCCTGCCAGTATTGGGCGCTGGGCCATGATGTCCTGGTGCCCTCAGTGAACAGACACCAAAGCTCAGGGACTCCCACAAGGCTCAAGCCACATCCTCAGCTTCCTGAGCTTCAGCTCAGACCAGTGGCCCCTGCCTGGGCTGTGGGGGACTGGGACTCTGAATTGAGCTGGGTCATGCCTGTGACGATCCCCCTGTCTCCAGAAGCTGTTCAAGAAAGGGCTGCCCCATCATTGCCAGGGCTCCCTCTGGTACAACAGAACAAGAAAGCCAAGGACCCTGTCACCCACTGTCTGCACCTCCATCACCCAGTTCAAATGTGGGGAAAACTGCATCATCACCATGTGATGCAGAGACTAGAGTGTGTCCAGGGCCCCAGGGTCAGGGGGCTGGGAGAATAAAGGGATGAGGAGGATGTCCTCACTGACCTTGCCCTTGACCCTGGCAGGAGGGGACCTTCACGGTGGCCACCCTGGAGATGGAGGCCCAGAGAGCCCAGAAGAGGCAGCAGCCACATGCAGGTGGGGTGGGAGAGCCTCCAGAGAATCAGAGGACAGGGCTCCTCCCTCCCTCCTGGTGGAGGCCTCACATCAAGAGAGAGGGGGCCTTACTCCTCCAGCAGTACCTGAAACGCCTCCAACAGAAGTAGCCAGAGGAAGGGCCAGGGAGAGCTGGGCTGGTGCAGGGAGTGGGAGAGGAGCAGGGAGGAGCAGGGCTGGCCCCTCCTTTGTGATTGCCAAAGCTGACTGTGCAAGTTTGCTAAGCAGAGGGGTGGTGTAGGGAAGGGCTGTGGGGAAGGCAAATCTTGGCTTCCCCAAGTAGGAGGCCTGGGTGGGTCGGGGAGCTGAGTGTGAGGACTTCGCTTAGGTAATTAGGAAACTGCGGCTGCCCCAGGTGGCTGAGATAGTTTGATCTGATCAACCTAAGGGGGATACCCGAGAGCCAGTGCTCATCAACACCCCCACCCCATGGGCACAGGGCCCGTCCCCTCCCTGACCCGTTCCACCTGACCTGGTGATGCTTGGCACTCGATGAATTATCCGGATGTAAGTGAGCCTGGGGTGGGGCAGGGCGGGCCCAGGGTCCTGAGCTTGGGAGGAGAGAGACCCTGACCGAGGCCTGAGCTCTCGGCACACCTCCTCTTGGGCGGTTCTCACACTGTCCCTGTGAGCCGGGCGTTGCGCCCACCGTACTGTTGAAGGAATGGAGGCTCCACGGAGCCACCTGCCCACGTTCCCCACGTGGTGAAGCGGCCCAGCTGCCTCGCTGCCCAGCTGCTGTAGATTGTGGCTGCTCTGGAGTCAGACGCTCCCCAGGCGCTGTCCATGGTGGCAGGAGAGTGACGTCAGGGAGCACGGGAGTAGGTGAACAATCCCTTCCAGCTCAAGGCCTCAGTTTCCCTGTCTGTCATCTGAGAGGGCTGGGCCAGAAGGTCCCTGAGCCTCCTCCGCTCCCGCGACCGCCTCCACTGGAGCTTAGTCTGACCCAAGTCCAAGTCCCGTTTTGTGTGCACGCCTTGCCCTCTGGTGGAACCCGGTGGTACTACAACGTGAGAGGCAAGCGGTCGGGACGTGGTCAGGGGCCAGGGACCTTTTTGAGCGGATTTGGCTATCTGCCTTCCAGGAGAATCTGATCAACTTCCCGGAAAAGAGTTAGGTAAGCAGCTGTGGCATTCACTGCGGGAGGCTGGGGGTGTGGAAGTCGGAGACTCTCCACTTACCAGACACTTTCTGGACCCATCCTCTGCATCTTAGACTCATAGGAAGGGCTTGATACAGAGCAGAGGAGAAACCATCCCGCTGGAGAGTGGGGGGAGGCGCTGGAATCAAGGACAACTTCCTGGAGGCGGGACTGTTTGAACTCATCTCTGAGAACAGGTAGAGACTGGATGGGATTGAAGGGGAGGTGGGAGCCCTTTTAAAGGAAGAGCTAGAGACTGGCCCTTGGCCCCACACCCCACACTGTCATTTAAACAGCTGCAGAGGGACCGCACCAGGGCTCCGCCAGCATGTCCCACCAGGCCCTGTCACTCTGCTGTTCTTCCCTCTGGCACCAGGAATGCACAGTAATTTAGGGAGCTGCCGCTGCCCCAGGTGGCTGCGATAATTTCCAGCTGAGGACTTTGGAACCTGGTTCCAGGCCAAGGAGCAGCTCAGTGAGGGTGAGAGATCAGGCTGGGGCAGGACTTGGGTGAGAGCAGGGGTGGACTCTGCCTGGTGGCCAGCAGCAGGAAGTCTGCAGCTGTGGCTCCTGGTCAGAATCCTCTCCTAGTATGTGGTGACAGCTGGGCCATCCAGACTCCAGGTGCTGGGCAGGCACTGAGAAGGAGAGTTGAGGTGTGGCTCCAGGTACTCCCAGAGCTGCCACTCTGCCCTGTGGCTACAACCAGTCCTGCCAGTCAAAACCACCACCTAGGTCAACCAGCATCGGCCTCAGAGCCAAGGAGAAAAGGCCACAGTCAAGCTCAGGTGCCAGTGAGTGACCTGATGCACTGGGCAGACTGTCCCAGGGCTCAGTGTGGCTTTGGGCTAAGTGTGGGCTCGGAGTATCAGACAACTGGCACTGGGATCCCAGCTCCTTCACTGAAGAGCCCTGTGACTGGGGCAGGTCATCTCACCTCTCAGGGACTTGCTTTCCTCCTCTGTGAAATGGGCGGATGCTAAATGATCACTTGCATGACTGGGGCATGAGTTGCCCTTGTCCGACAGAGGTGAGCTGGTTCCCCGGGCAGTGGGAGCACTCTGCAGCTGTTTAGTCAAGTCCAACTCTGCTTAGCTTCCGGGCCGAGGTGCCCTCAGGCTGCTAAGGTCCCTCTGCAGCTGTTTAAATGACAGTGTCCCACACTGCAGTCAAGACCCCTTCATAAATTAAGTGGACTGGGCTAGGATTTAAAAAGCAGGGAGAAAATACTAGAAAGCAGCCTTCCTAGTAAGGTTAAGTGCTGTCCTGTGACCTGTTGGTCCCAAGTTGTCTGTATGTGTGCAGGGACCGTGTGTTTCGAACACGTTTATTCTATATAGTGGGTCAGAGTCAGAAAAGTGTGAAAATCGATGGTGTAAATGAATACTTAAGGATATGGCGTAGGGTTTATCCAGTTAAAATTTACCAAGCATTTAATGCAACCTAATGCACGTTATGATTCCATTTTGTAAAAATAACTCACATATGTGGAAAGATGCTATGGACAGTGGCTATCTCTAGATTCCAGGACTTTATTATTGATTTATTTGTTTATTTGAGATAGAGTCTCATTCTGTTGCCTAAGCCAGAGAGAAGTAGCATGATCTTGGCTCACTGCAACCTCCATCTCCTGGGTTCAGGTGATTCTCATGCCTCAGCCTCCCCAGTAGCTGGGATGACAGGTGTGCACCACCATGCCTGGCTCATTTTTTGTATTTTTAGAAGAGAGGGGGTTTCACCATGTTGCCCCGGCTGGTCTCGAACCCCTGAGCTCAGGTGATATGCTCACCTTGGCTTCCCAAAGTGCTGGGATTACAGGCATAAGCCACTGCACCCAGCTCAGGAGATTAAAGTTATCCTTTTGTCGGTTTCATAAATTATTTTTCTACAATGCACATATATTCCTTTTGGGATAATAAGCAATGAAAGGTAGCACATTGGGGCCGGGTGGTGGGAGTGCAGAAAAGAACAGGAGACTGCTTTTGCCTTCATGGAAGGGGGCTGCTCACTCTCCTGGTTTCAGTGCATCAAGGCCACCAAGCTAACCAAGCAGGGCCTCACTGGGTGGAGCAGACCAGGAGGGCGGGGTGAGTGTCCCCAGGTGAGGGAACTGAGCTCAGAGGGTCACACAGCTGTGAGGGGCTGGAGATTTACGGGCTGGGGCCTCCTAAGTCTGTGGCTGAGGAAGCCTGTCCAGATGATACACACAGCTACTGACAAATGAAACCTGTACAATTGAAGAAGAGAAAGTTGACAAGCAAGATGCCAGCAGGCTGGAGGACTCCAAGAGAATGATCTGAGCATCACAAGGTTAAAGGGGCCTGGAAGATTTTTTTGTCAAAATACTGCAGTTTGCTCAGACAAACTTTGGCACAAATACCAATCAACATCGGATGGGTTCTTTTTTGGGTCTAGGAACCAGTGCAGAGTTGCAATTATAACCCATACTTATTAAATTAAAATATCCTTTTCCCACGGCTTTTAATTATTTCATTTTTCTAGATGAAGTGCCAAGCCCGCTGTTTGGAGGTGATGTCCTTTGAAGTTCTGGTGTCTATTTTAAGTGACCTATAATTCCTGGTACTCACCCTCTCTGCTAACCACGTGGACCTTCCCTTTCATGCTTACTTTTCTCATGGGAAGTGGGCTCCATGTGGGCAGGGACTGTGCCGTGTCCTGTTCACTGGTAAAGCTACAGTGGCCAGCACAGAGCAGGGGGGATGGATGAAGGGAGGGAGGGATGGACCAAAAGTAGGTAGGCAGGTAGATGGACAGGGAGGGAGTCTGCATAAGAAAGCATTTATTCGTGGTGGGGTGGAGGGGTCACACATACAGGGCCTGGATGGTGTGCATGGACTGCTTCCAGCTGTCCTTCCAGCGCTGAGCCTCCTTCATCTGAGATACGCAGTCATCGTGGATCCTCTTCAGCTCCTCCTCAAATGATGCTAAATATTTCTAGAAGGAAGGTGGCAGTAGGGATCCACGTGAGGAGAGGCTTCTGGACCCTCTCCCCTAGGGCAGTGCTGTAACTTGCTGGCAGGTGGCTGTTAACCCATTCCAGGCACTGGCAAGAGTCCCACAAGTCACTTCTCAGGTAGCAACCAGGTAGGCCTAGTTGTTTCCCCCATTTTACAAGGCAGGGAAACTGAGGCTCAGAGCCTGGCCTGGGGTCACCCAGCTAGAAGGAGGCTGAGCAGGGACTAGGACCTGTGTGTACCTGACTCTAGGCTCAGCACTTCTTCCTAAGCTCTGTCCCACACTGCAGCCTCCCAGGGGCTCGGGGGTCCTGGTTTTTTGGTAGGCTGGGTCTTCCAGGCCTCCCACCCTCACTGAACTCATCAGGCAGAGCTGCTGCCTCTGCCTTGGGCTTGGATGGGAAGCTAGGGAAGGCTGACCCTGGGTACTTCAGGCTCTCCCAGTAGGGGGGCCAGCTGGTCTGTGAGCAGGTCAAGGTTTCTCTCTGGGCATCAGGATCAAAGGTCCACAGACCTTTAGAGCCAAGAGATCCCTCAGGTGACATCTGGGTGTAGCCTCCTCATCAGGCTGTCCCCAGTGGGTCTGATAGGCACTGAGATCAAATTCTGGCTCTGCCACTCTGTAGTGGCATAGAGGGGACAAGTTTCTTTAAACCTCAGTGTCCTCATCAGTGAAGGGAGGAAAATAATTTTACTTCCCTTGTGGAGTTGTTAGGAGGATTCAGTGAGATGCCTCATGTCAAGAGCAGAAGCTCCCAGTAAGTACTTCCCAGAAAGTTCTCAGGAGCTGTGACTGCTCCTGCTGCTGTGTCCCCACCTGAGTCCACTGCTACCATCACTTCTGTGCCTGGTGATAACGTTCCCTAGCTCTGACCCTACTGTGCCTTTGGAAAGCCTTTCTTCACCCCCAGTCTGGGTGGGGTGTCCCTCAGCTGGGCTCCTGCAGCATTGGGATCACACCTCAGACCCGCACTAGCACCGGGACGGGAGATGGCCCACAGCTGTGTCCCCATGCCTGTGCACAGTGACTGTCCCAAGCGTTGAGACCCGCAGCTCTGGGGAGCACTGACGTGTTGCCTGCTATATCAGCCAAATGTTGGGGTGCCGGGTGACGGGAAGCTCCCCCTTTCCGAGGCAGCCGGCCTGAGCCGTGCTCCCTGGGACATGCTCACTCCACCCCCGCCTCACCAGGTACACAGCATCTCGGGCTTCCACGGCCGCCAGGTGGCCCAGGGTGGTTTTGGTGGTGGATATCGACGATGTTGGCCGGAGAAGAATCTTGTTTTGGATGGTGACTTCAGTGGGTTTGATTCCTGGCCACTTCCTACAAACAAACATGTGTGAAAATCTCACAGGCTTGTCTTCACCATTCACAATCTACCTACCAATCCTGCTGGAAAAGCTTAGCGTTTCTTTGAAAAAATTGTCGTGCTTTAAATATCTTAATGAAAAGAAAAAAACATACGGAGCACTAATGCTACACTTCTTCAAGCTCTGTTTCACATTAGCCCACACTAGTCTAATCGCTGTGCACAGTCTAGGGTTCTGGTGGGGACAGGGAAGTGCCACAGCTCAAGTTGCTTCCCCTTTCTCGGCCTCAATTTACTCACTGATCTGCCAGCCAGGCGGTGATCACCAGTGCCTGGTCTGCTTTTCCTACTATGCTCTAAAGACCACTTCCGAGAACATAGCAGGGCAAATCGCTGCTCTGCTGCTTCTTGCAGAGTCACACTCTTGGGGCAGAGGGGATAGGCACATTGCCAACTCTCTTCGCACACAACAGACAGCTGGAGTGGCTCACAATGGCAGCAATGACCCAAGAATGCATCTCCCCCTACGCCAGGCCTCCCTTCCATCATGGTACCCTTTGGTGAGTCCTTCTCATGTGAACTCATAGCTGTGGAGCTGTTCGTATGTGCTGGGGCACTCTGTGTACTACCTCATGTAACTTTCTCTGGATAATATCAAGGTAGCCTGCCATGCCCACTTCATAGCTGAGGAAACTAAGGCTCAGAACACAGTGCCTTTCCCAGGTCTGTCTCACTTCAGAGCCCAAGCCCCTAACCATTATACTGCACAACCCCCAGCAGATACAGCTGTTTACAGTAGTTCTTGCTGCTTTTGGCTTTTACCTGCTTCCACGTTCAATCAGGGGATGCTCACTCTCATCCTTCAGGGAGAGCCCAGCAAGTTTCCTTCGTATGAGTATTGATATTTTCTGTTTCGGGGCCTCCGTTCCTAGAGACAAGAGAAAGGCTACTGACTGCAGCCTCACCGACAGCCTGAGATCAAAGGAATTCCCCTAGCATTACATTTAGAGGAAGGAGGACGGTGCCCCTCCTCCCCACTTGGAGTTATGGCAGGCAGAGCCCTCTCCATGGAGAAGCTGAATGCCGTGGCCAGGCAGCTCGGGGTGGTGGTGGGGGCAGGAGGTCATGGCTGAAGGAATCTGAGGAGTGGTGTGGGTACTGTTCCCAGCTCCAAATCCGAGCCTGATGCTGTGAGCTTCCAGCAGTTTCCATGAGTCCCGGGATATGCTTCATATCCTTCTCTGGCTTAGACTAGCTCATATGGGTTCTGAACTAAGAATGTCCCCTGGAACAAACATGTTCAAGGTTGTCCCTTGACTATCTAGCTCAATAGTCCAATCTTTGATGCTCTGATGTTCTTTCTAAATCAGGGGGCAAGGAGGTGGAGGGCTCTGTGTGCAGACAGCCCGCAGGCAACCTGTACGCTCCTCTGCCATGAATGGCAGGGCCCAGTGGCCTGGCTCAGAAGTCAAGTTACAGAGCAGGCAGAGGCTTCCTAGGGCCTGGTGCAGGGAGTCCTCCTGGCTCAGGGGTTCCTTGCAAGGGACTGTGAACCGCTCCACTGCCAGTTCGCCTGCCTGTTCTTCCTAGGGGCTCAACCCCAGCACCTCTGCAAGGCCCTGCTTTCGCAAGTGAGGCTCACCCTAGACAGAGGCTTCTGATATAGAAAAGTGGCCAGCACTTCAAAAATGTATATACACTTTGACCCAGACACTGCATGTCTGGGAATCTGTTGCCCTAGAGATGCGTGGATGCAGAGAGTCTCTTCAGCACAATGACAGGAGTAGGAAACTGAAAATGATCCAAAGTTCAATAGCAAAGGGATGAATTAGTAAGTTACGATGCTTATTAAATTAAGGTGTGCAGCGACTGAAAATGCTGAAGAAGAGGAGTGTTAACTGGCCAGCCTGGCCAAGGTTCACCTCCAGGGAAATCAGGTCACAAAAGCGTCCAGGCCCTACAACCTTTCCCAGCCACCCTGACACACAGGCCTGTGGCCAAAGGGAAAGGTCTGGAAGGATGAACAGCAAGGGCAAAGAGTGCTGCCTCGGGGCCGAAGGACTGACTGTGCTCTTCACTCGCTGCTTGGTTTTAGATTGAATTCCTTGTTTTACTAGAATGAACATTTATTGTTTTTGTAATAAAAACAACCTTTAAAAATAAAAAGGATGCATTTTAATTACTTTATAGATCAGTGATAAATGGATATTTAATGTATGATTTTAATTTTATAGTTATAAAATATGTACATTATTAAAAATGTGAATATCACTTCATGATGGAAAAAAAAAAGGTTTTAGGGAGATTTCTCTCCATCTCCCCCAGCAGAGGTGATCAGCAGCAGTTTGGTACCTGTCTCTTTGTCTCTGTCTCTCACACAGATTCATTTAAACAGATGTGAGTATGCATGTTGACATCACACATGCGTTTTAAACGATGGGATCATAGGCATGTTCTGTTTGTCAATTTGTTTTTTCACACAACAGTCCTCCTTCATGTCTTTCCATGTCAGCACACACAGACCTACTTTAACAGCTGCTTGGCATTTACCCGCACATCTGGCACCTCATTTACACATCATCCAATTTTCTTTTCTGTTTTCTTTTCTTTCTATTTTTTTTTTTTCTGGCTCTCTCACCAGGCTAGAGTGCAGTGGTGTGATCAAGGCTCACAGCAGCCTCGGCTTCCCAGACTTAAGCAATCCTCCCCCCTCAGCACCCTCCCAATCCCACCGCCATCTCCAGGAGCTGGATCTGGAACTACATGTGCACACCACCTCACTGAGCTAATTTTTAAATTTTTAGTAGAGATGGGATTTTGCCATGTTGCCCAGGCTGGTCTCAAATTCCTGGGCTCAAGAGATCCACCCACCTCAGCCTTCCAAGTGCTGGGTTTACAAGTGTCAGCCACCACGCTTCGCCCATCGAATTTTCTGTATATCAACGTTAGTGTTGTTTCCAATTCTTTGCTATTTCAAACAGTGATGTGATGAATATTTTTGAGCATACACCTTTGAAAAAGTGTCCACTATTTCTCTCAGATGAATTCCTAGAAATAGAACTTCTAGGCCAAATGTCTACACACTCAGAATTTTGAAAGGGACTGACAAATTGTTCTCCACGACAGTGGTATCCATGTACACTCCTACCAAGAGTCTCTACGGAGTCTCTGTTTCTTGACATTCTTTTACAGCGTTACCAAATGTCAAAACTTTGCCAGGCTATTGGTGAGAAGTGGTAATGTGAATCATGCTTACATTTTCATTTTTCATCATCAGTGTAACTGAGCTTGTTTCACAGTGACTAGCCATAGGAACTGCTTCTCTTTTGAAGTGCATGCGTTTGTCCTTCCGAGTCTTTAAAAATCTGCCCTGTGAGAGTTCTTTGTACCATAGGGATATTAACCCTTTCTCTGATCTATAGGTTGTGAGGAATACTTTTCCAGTTTGTGGTTTGTCTTTCCATCTTTTGACAATCTTCCGTTTTTGTTTTGGCTACAGAGAAGGGCCAGCCATTCCCTCTATGGCTCCTAGCTCTCCTGTCAGACCTAGAAAAGGTGTCCCTAACCCCAAAAGTATGGAAATGTTTACATAATAGGGTTTCATTTTTTATATATAAATGTCTAGCCATCTGGCATTTGCTTTTTAATCAAAAAATTATTTTTAATGAAAACAAAAATTAATCAGTTCCCTCAATGGATAACCTGTTTTCACTCTGATGGAGCAGGGGAAAGCCGAGCCCTGCGTGACCTAGCCCTCACCAGTGCCCCGGGGCCAGGGCACAAGGCTGACAGTTTCTCTTACTTGCAACTTGGACATCGTCAATGGTGACCACCTCATCCAGCTGCAGTAGGAGCTTCTCGGTGAAGGCGGCCAAGTTGGTTATGAAAACCTGGCCATTCTTTCTGGTACATTCCTGGAAAAAACACGGTGAGCACAGTGCTGCTGGGAGAGGAGGGCAGCTGAAGAGGGACTGGGTGGACTCTGCAGGGAGATGTGGGGACCCAAGCCATCATATCCACTGTGTCCAAGTAACTAGCATCTGGCCCTCGGCCAGGAGGCCTCTCCCGAGACGTGGTCTGGTTTAAAGATAAGAAACGATTCAGAAATGGCCAAGGGACACACACAGACAATTCACAGAAGAGGAAATAAAACTAGACATGGATCATGAAACAAAACTTATCATCAGTAATTTTGTAATTAATTAATTTAGAAGTCAAAAAGGATACACGTTAAAACAGCCAATAATGGCCATTTTTACCTACAAAACCCACGTACTCTCATGCCTTCTTTGTCGAAGATGCCAACAAAGGGCTGCCCCCAGCGCCATCAGTGGCTGTCCATTGGGCCATTTTTGGAGCGTTCCTGGACTGGGGAATCAATGGTATCACTGACCTGCAGCTTCTCCTTGTTCATCCTAATCATGCTGTCCAGCTCTTCCTGCCTTTTCTCTTCATTTAAGTGTAGAGACTCCTTTTCTTGGAAATGTATGGGGTGTCCAAGATTTAGATGGAGCTTCTGGGCATTTTTGTCCTTTAATCAAACAATCCAGAATTCAGCGGTGATGCTGACCCACCAAAAGTCACTGGCCTGCGTCTTCTGTCAATTACGATTATGGCCAGACTCGTGTGTCATCTGACCTGGGTATGTGGGGGCAATGGGTGGGCAGAATAGTGGCAGAGGGGTTAAGAGGGGGGCATGGCTGGAGCTGACTCAGAGGGTTTGGAAGAGAAAAGGCTGAGCATCTGCCCAGCACAATCAGAGCTTTAGTCCAGTGAAATCAGCAGCACCCATATTCCACAGCTCCAAGGACCACCTTGGACAATTATTGTTATTTCAATGACTACAGCCTCATGGAACCCAGCACACCCATTATAGCCAACAAGAAGTTTATTGAACACCTTCTATATCAAAGCTGTTGGCTCAGTTCTTATTTCGCCAGTGGCTCCTGTCCCTCATCCCCCATCCAAAAATCCCAAGCCCAGCTTACCTTCTTCACTTGGACGTGGCCCTGCCCACCACCTGCCACCATTTCTGAACTCCCAGTTCCCCTGGTCCTGGAATGGAAGGGCTGGTCCAGGGGCCCTCACCTTCTTTTTCTCTAGCTGCTTGTGGCGTTCCTCAAACTGTCCTCGGATCTCCTTCATGGAGGTGCAAAACTTGTTCCAGTGGTGCTCCTTCAAATTTTCCATCACTAACCAACACACTTGGGGCAGCAGCTCCTCAAATCTCCTCATCTGGATTCGTAATTCTGCCAGAATTGCAGGTAAGAGGTCAAGGGAGGGAACAGGAGTAGAATAAAGTTGTGGAGGCGATCTCTCCAACAAAGGCCTAAAGCAGCTTCCCAAAGAGAAAATCTTGGTCTCCAATGTGGTAATAGCTAGTCCATCAAAAGGGGTCCTGAGGTCAAACTAGTACAGAAAATATGATAGCCAGGTACAGTGGCTGACACCTGTAAGCCCAGTACTTTGGGAGGCTGAGATGGGAGTATTGCTTGAGGCCAGGAGTTCAAGACCAGTTTGGCAATATAACAAGACCCTGTCTCTAAAAAAAAATTTAAACATTAGGGAGGCATGGTGGTACATGACAGCTACTCAGGAGGCTGAAGTAGGAAGATAGTTTGAGCCCAGGAGTTTGAGGCTATGGTAAGCTATAATTGCACTGCACTCTAGCCTGGGCCACAGAGTGAAACCCTGTATCTAAAATAAAATAAAACAAAATAAAATAAAATAGGGGCTTAAATAAATTCAAAGGGCTCCTATATACTCTTCAGACTTCTCATCTCATTTAAAATGCATTGTATCTCTCAGCATTTTTGGCAAGTTCTCCTCTGTTATTTCAACTGTTGTTTTGATTCTAGGTCTCCCTCTTTCTCTGCATCTCCAAACTGCCATATGTTAGACCTGCTCTTTCATTCATATCTCTTTATCTCTCTCCCATATTTTCATCTCTTTATCTTTCTGTGTTATATTCTGATTATTTTCTTTGGATTTGCCTTCCAGTTCACCAATTCTGCTTTCAACTGTATGTAACCTGATAATAAAGTCATGCATAGTTTTAAATTTTCAATTCTTAATTTTTCCTTCATCAAAGTTCTATTTTATTCTCTTTCATAGGTACTTGGTCATTTTCAGAGTCTCTTGCTTCTTGTTCATGTTTCCAACTCCCTCTTTTATTTAACTAGAAGTGTATTATTTTATATTCTGTGTCTAATACTTTAATATCTGAAGTCTTTGCTGGTCTCCTGCTGCTGCCTTTTGCTCAAGGCAATTTGTTTCCTTGTGTTTATGGGGATTTTGTTGCTCTCTGTTTATTACCGTAAGTTGTTATTCTGGGCATTTTATCTGTGGGAATCCTTTGAGGCCTGAACTGAAGGTAGGTTTTCCTAGAGAGAATTTGTTATATTGCTAATAATCAAGTTTCTGAACACCACCAACTCAAGATCATTTTAAGCTCAGGTATTAGCTTGAGGTCTTTTGGATGATCCACAAAAGCAAAACTGAATTCATGTTTAGATAAGCGTAAATTATCTAAACATAAATTTAGAAACCACACAAGGGCTGGCATATAGTTCTGGATTTCTTTTTGGAGTTTTTTTTCTTCACCCAGTACCACGGTTTTTGATAAGACAGTTTCCTTCTCATTGCTGGAAGGAGAAAGGGAAGAGCTTGGTTTCTGTCTAATTTGCCTTACTCTGGAAGCCCTGTTGGATTCCACCTTTAGGTAGCTTGCTCCTTTTAGACTTTCTACCTTGGAGGTCTGTGGATTTGTCTCTTTTTCTCAATACCCTGGAGGCCATGAAAATAGAGGCTCAAGTTCACCTGGGAGTCAGCAAGTGCCCCTAGGGTAATAACCAGGGTTCCTACTCAATTCATCCTCAAAGTTTCTATTTTTACTTAATTTTTTGCTTTTGTGTGTTTTTCAGTTTACGAATAGCTCTCTAATGCATTTAAAAGATTTTATTATGAAAATATTTTATGCAGCATTTTACATGTTTTTAGTGGGAGAGTGGATCCTCCATTAGCCCGCCAAGCTGCAGGAAACAGAAGTCTTCAGTTAACGTGAGTTGTGAGTTTACCAGAGAGGGATGCAGGCTGGCAGCATTTTCCAAGCCCATTTGACCATGGAACCTTTGTTTTGAGGACAATCATGTAGGATGGGATCCCGCAGAGTTCACATGGGGGAAAATTCTGAGCTAGAGAAACAAAACGATGCCTGTAGTTTCAAGTCCGGTCATTCAACAGACACAGCTATGAGTACTGTAGCTGCTTAATTCCCTGTACATGCCATGTCTGTGTGAGGGAAGGACTCAAACCTCAAGAAGGCCTTCTCTAGCAGGTGTCAGTAATAGCTGCAGTCCACAGACAAGAACACTGAGGCTTTGGCTGGGCGCAGTGGCTCATGTCTGTAATCCCAGCACTTTGAGAGGCCGAGGCGGGCAGACCATCAGAGGTCAGGAGCTTGAAATCAGCCTAACCAATATGGTGAAACTCTCTCTACTAAAAATACAAAAATTTGCCGGGCATGGTGGCATGTGCCTGTGGTCCCAGCTACTCAGGAGGCTGGGGCAGGAGAGTCTCTTAAACCCAGGAGATGGAGGTTGTAGTGAGCTGAGATTGCGGATCGTGTCACTGCACTCCAGCCTGGGCAATAGAGCAAGACCTCATCTAAAAAAAAAAAAAAAAAAAATCAGAGAGATGAAATCATTTGGCCAAGTTCATATAGCTGGGAAGTGGCAGTGCCGGGCCCTGGCCCAGGTCTGGCTCTCCCCTAAACTCTCCTCCTTGTACCCAGGAGGCCTCTGAAACAGCACAGTAGACCACAGCAAAGTGTGGCAGATTCATACGACAGAGTATTATTCATTGATAAAAAGGAATGAAGTATTATTACCATCTACAAATGCATAAACCTTGAAAATTTATGCAAAATGAAATAAGACAGTTACCAAAGACTATATACTATATAATTCTATTCTCATGAAAGTAAATAAGGAAGTCTATAGAGATAGAAAGTAGATTGGTGGTTGCTGTATGCTGGGGAGGGCTGGCGGATGGGGTTTCTAAAATTGACTATGGTGGTGATTGCATAACTCTGTAAATAAGCTAAAAACCATTGAGTACACTTCACAGGTAAATTTTATGGTACGCAAGTATCTCACTAAAGCTGTCAAAAATACCTGTGGAAGAAGCAAAATCTTTTTAGAGGTACAAATGACATTTCTCAAGAAAAGCGAACTTTTTTTTTGCATTGTCGCTTTTCCCCAGTAAAATCTGATTGTTGTTTTTACCTAATTTTAAGAGGTCAGCTTTTCACAGGGAGTCTCCTCTGCCTCCCCCATATGAGAGGATCCAGGCCACGAGGCCAAGGCTGAGCTCCATCACTGGCTTCTCACCACGCCCCGCTCCCTGTGCCTACCTGCTCCCCATACCCACCTATGAGGCAGGAGTTGTGGTACTCATCCGCCTGGCTTTGGTACTCCAGGATCTTTTTGCCGATGTTCTCGGCGCACTGGTCGAAGGTGTCATACATGCAGTCAGGCCTGGTGACCGGGCGTTTTTCTTTACGGTAGAACTCCTGCCGGAGACAGTCGACCATGTGTGGGTGAGGACCCCATGGGACCCTGGCCCTTGCTCCTGGGATTCACCAGCCTGCCCTCGCCTCCACACTCCCCAGCCTTTGCTCGTGGCTTCCCCTGTGGAAGTGACACGGGCAGACACTCCTCCTTCCCTGTCTGCCCATGCCACCTCCCTGGGCCCACCTAGAGTGACTGGGGCCACGGGCAGCCCTCGTTATCTCTTGAGGGCCCACCTAGAGTGACTGGGGCCATGGCCATCCCTAGTTATTTCTCGAGTGAGTGACTGGTGAGAATCCTATTTATTCTTCAAGACCCAAATAAATGGAATCTCAGACTGGTGACCAGGTTGGGAGCTTACAAGGAAGTGCCAAGCTGGGTATAGGCTGCAGGCCACAAAGATGGATGAGCCAGGGACCCTGCCCTGAAGGAGGCAGAAACCCGATAGGAGGCAGACAGGAGAATACACCCATACCACAGTGCAGGATGTGTGGGTGCAGGGCGTGTGGGTGCAGGGCACTGGGCAGCTTGTCTGGTGCCTGCTCCCACTGCCCCACCTCTTTCTGTGCTTCCACCACGTCTGTCAGCTTCCCACTGGGCCTGGGTGCCTTGGGGACAGAGGCTGGGCTTGTTCCTCTTGGCACACACAGTACCTGACATGTGAGTGGTGTCTAAGTAATGTTTGGTGATCAATTAGATGACTGAATGAGGTTTAGTTTCTAGAAGAAAAAAAGTCATAGGAGGTAACAGAAGCTGGGATGCTGTGGTCATGGTGAGGGTAGAATCCTCTCTTCCTCATTTTCCCCCAAGTGGCCTGATCAGCAGACTGCAGAAGTAAGGGGTGGCTTCCAGGGCAGGCACAGGCTGTGGGTGGTGGTCCTTACCTCTGCGACCGTCAGCAGGATCTCATTGCTTTCCCAGAGGAGGGTCAAGATGATCCCCTTAAAATCCCTGCAACACACACAAGACAGATCCCTGAGGGGCCTGGTCTAGACGCATCGACATAGACAAAACCAAATAAGCAGAACTCTCCAAGTGCTCTGTTTCAAGGTCACTTCTTGAAATTACTCACTGCTGCCCCAGGACCTCTGCACACTCTGATCCCTCTCCACGACAGCAGCAATTTCCGACCACCTGGTTTTAATGCTCTTTGATTAATAGTCCCCTCAGCCCTATGGCATGCTAATCAGGTGGATTTGGGCTGATTAACCACCATCTCTCCCAGCAGTCTGCTCTGCGAAGGCCACCAGGGTTTAAGATCATAAATGGCAGGCTATCAAGCTGAAATGACTCCAGTGCCTGGAGTTCCTACCTAGAAAACAAACCCAACTCAGAATGAACGGTCAAAGTCTAGGAAAATGAAATGTAAGCTTAATCAGAAATCGTCAGCTAGGAACTTCTCACTTTAAGCAAATATTTTCTTTGCCTTGCTTCTGTGAACACCTTATACAAGGTTTCCCCTGGTGTCCCCTCAGTGGATCCCTACACCGCTGGGGGGCTGGCAATGCCCAATGCATGAAAAGCTGACTGCTCAAATAAACTCACCAGCATTTTAATGTGCCTGACTTTATCTTTTGACACAGGACATGGCCCTGTCTGTACTTGTGCACCATGGAATCCCCAGCCCCACTGCAGTGCCTGCAGCTGGCAATGCCTTGATTAGCTGAAAGAATGATTACTCATAAATAGTTCAAATGAACAGGATTTCATGTAGGACCAAACATTCTCCTGCATCGAGCTATAAAGAACAGAAAGCCAAAGTATTCATGGTGCAGGAGTGTCCCTGGGTGTGGGACGAGGGAACTGTCTACCTGCCAGCTGGAGGCTACACCTGGGTGCCTGATGTCACAGCCACACTTCTTTGCGAAGTTCATGACCCCCAGAGATGAGGTCCTCAGGGTGAAAGGGCTGATGAGAGGGGACACTCTATGGGGGTGATCTCTGATATAGGGGGAGGGGGAGCTCCACTGTGGAGCTTGACTTTCTCTGAAGGCTTTTTGTTTTCTGAACTTGGAATTTTGGTTGTTTGCTTGCAATGAAGCTATACTAAGTTTAACAGCTTTTGTTTTAATCACTAGAGTTACAATAAAGGAAAAGAGAAACAGGGGAGAGCACTGAAAAACATTCCAAAAAAAAAGCTCAGACCTCGAAGGGGATCTGCTGCCCTACCACCTGGAAGTGCTTGTTAGCTCAGAGAATGTGAAATTTTGATGAAAATGTTTCTCAACAAATTTAGGTAAAATGGGCCAAAACAAACTGACTTTGACCTTTGCTGTCCCCTCTCACCCATCCCCTGCTTGAACCTCCCTTTCCCCTTTCTGATTTTTCTCCTCAGCTGAGTCACATTTGCTGCTCCCCAACCCAAAACAGGCTAAATACAGTCAAAAGGAAAGGCATTGTCACTCACTCGGCAGGAGGAGGAGGCTTGTCCCCGAGCACTTGGTACTTTCTCTCCGTTTTGTTGGGCTTGGAGTGCCGTGTGAGGCTGTGGGACAAAGGTGGGTGGGTGGTCTGGAGGCTGTGGATGACACAACGCAGGTCTGAGCCTGCAGGATCCCTGCCTAAGTTGCTAGAGGTGTGGGACTTGCCCGTGGGCAACCCAACTCCCATTTCCAGGGTCCAGCCCTTTGAGACGTGTCCCTTCTCAACAGCTGTTGAGTCTCTACCTTATTGTGGGGTGAAACCTTAATCACCTTAACTGCTAAAACCCAACCATGGCTGCTGGGAGAGGGCGAGGGGCAGAGGTGCTCAGGTCCAGAAATTTGCATTCTTGCCTCCCTGTGATGAGGACCCAAAGGAAAAAACGTTGAGCCACAAGCAGGTTGCCAGATTTGGCCATAACAATACAGTGCACCCATTTAAACCTGAATTTCATATTAACAGAGTGATTTTCAGCATTAGTATATCACGTGCAGTATTTAGGATATACTTATGCTAAAAAAAAAAAATAGGTGGTGGTGTTCTGAAATTCCAGTGTAGATGGGTGCCCTCTCTTTTATCTGGCAGTCCTAGTGACATGGATTTCCTTTTGTAACCTCAGAGTCTGAACACGGAAACTGCTCATGGCTGGATCATATAAAAATAGAGCTCCGACCCACGATGTGCAGCAACCTACCGAGGAGACCACCCCCTAATCTACAGGAAGCCACCCAGGAAGTCAGCCTGCTCTAAGTCAGACTTGCAGGAAGTGAGACTGTCATCTCTGGGGACAGTCTGTATCACCATTAATCAATTGTTATTGCCTGTAACAGTAGGCCCCAAACAGGCAGGACTTGATTAATAAATGACAGCTTTCCTAATTTTTTCCTTCATTTCCAACTTCGGACCAACCAGAGAAAGTCAAACATGTCCCCTCACCAATCACCTGGGATGCCCTGCTTTCAGTGGGCAGCCTCCAGCTTCCCCATGCCACAACCCCCAACCAGGGCACAGCTGGAGAGGAGGGCAACACTTCCCACTCCTCTCCTGTCCTGGGAGCTCTGCTGATGCACTCTGGATGGTGGCTGACTCCCTGCTGCAGTCAGCCCTGAGCCAATAGCCCTTGCTCTTCTCCTGGTGGCTGGTCTTTGTTTCGTTCCGCATTGCATGCAGCACATATGCTCAATGAGACCTTCTGGAGGGAAAGGCAAAACAGGGATTCCCTTCACCTTCTCAAAACCAGGAATGAACCCATGTCAACCAGGTTGACACAAAGAGTTAGCAAGTCTGCTCCGCCATGGGGCTTCCCTATGTCCCTTCCATAAAATCTGCATGTGAGGTCAGCTTCGAGTTTAACAACCTTGCTGAGGCTTGGTGGGCAGGCGCCAAGGCCCAGAACTCTTGTGCGGCTCTGTGATGTCCCTCCAGGAAAGCGATCAGCCCCGTCTTTCTAACCATGACCGTGTGTGGGAGGTGGCAGGGCTGAGATCCACCAGCACCATGGACAACCAGCAAACCAAGGATGGTGCCTGACTAAAGCCGGCGTCAGAGCTCACTCCTCACTGCGCCCCATCAAGTCCCAGAGCCGTGAGCTCTGTGGTGCCTTCTGAAGAAAAGCTTGGGAAAGCCATGGGTCTCTCCTGCCTTTGTGTGGAGAGACAGACTGGGAAGGAGCATTTCTGGCCGCCCCGTGTCCTACCTGCCTGCAGAGGTGGCACTGGCACTGGACAGGAGCTTCTTCCCAGAGTTTTCTGGCCGACACCGATGTCGCTTGAAGCCTTTGGGTGACAAGGCCCCAGGACAAGAGCAAAGGGCAGGAGGTGAGGATGGGCCACACGGTGCCGCCAGCCTCACCCCCACTGCCGCCCCGAGACCCACAAGTCTGTGCACCTCTACCTGTCTGGGACCGATCTTTGTCACAGTGGTGGGTTGGCCATTTTGCATTGGGAAGTCTGAAACCAAAAGAAAGGGTGTGAGCTCTTCCATGGTGACCATGAGGACAGCTCAGGCTGGGGTCTGAGCAACATCCCAGTTAGTCCTCAGCACCACGTCGGTCAGTCCTGTCACGAGCCCCATTTCAGATGAGGAACTGGGGCTCTGGTTCGGAAGCCCGTTGCCTGAGGTTGCAGGCTCTCAGGGGTGAACCACATGAAACCCCAGTGTGCGGGGCCCCAAAGCTGGTCCCTGAAGGTCCAGGGCCAGGGGCCGGGGCAGCAGGGCCTCAGGTGCACTCCGGGGGGCCACTCACTGCAGGATCTTCCTGATCACATCTACAGCTGGGTCCTCAATCAGGGGCTTCCCCATGCGGGTCAGCTGGGCAAAGGACTCAGGGGTGACCAGGTCCAGCTTGGCCTCCTCTTCAAGGGCTTCTGAAGATGTCAGGATGTCACTCTTCTCCTCCAGGTCCTTCAGGATGGTGTTCTGCAGGCCAGAGAGAAGGGCCTGAGTATGTGAGGACTGGCCCGGGTGCCAGCAAGGCAGCGAGCCAAATTCACGTTCTTTCCCACCCAGCCTCAGTGGAATGGCTGCAGGAAACCTGGCTGACCTCATTGAGCTACTGTTTTCGCCTCTGTAAAGTGATCTCCCTTACAGAACCATTCATTCATTCATCCGATTATTCATGCCTTTAGAAATGTTTCCCTGAGCCTGTTCTTCACAAGTCTCTGCCCATGTTCTAGGAACACAGGGGCCAGAAGGACATATATGACCCCTGCCCTCTCAGAGCTTGTGGTTTAGTCAGAAGAGAAAGACATTTAACTTGCACTCATACCAATAAATGCTTCTCCAAAATTGGAAACAGTGCTGTGAAAGAAAAGTTCCAGCATATTCTATGAGATTGAAATGAGACCTGCAGATGTGCCCGGTCAGTGTTTTTGACCAAAGGATCAGGGGAGTGAATGCTGGGCTGAGTGGGTGGCCAACTCCCCTTGAGCAGGTTCTTAGAGAAAGGGTGGAATTGGTGCCCACGGTGCCTAGGCTGTTCCCTGTTTCATTCTGAGTCTCATCTTAGTGATGGCCTGTCAACCCCTGAGTGAAGGTCCTAGGCTGGACCCTTGGAGCCCCATGCTGCTGGACACCCCACCAGAGGTAGATGGATGCCTCGTCCTGGCTACATGGTGGGAAGGGTCTCCCCACAGAAGGAAGGCTGGTCAAGGCTTGGCGGTGAGAGCAGGGCCTAGCAGTGCTCTGCTCCACAGCCATCAGCTCCTGGGGCCTTCTGGAAGTTCGCTGAGCATCTCAGCCCGGTGTGAGGGGTGTGCAGGGGTGGGGGTGACGCAGGCTCTGCCCATAGAGGCTTGCAGTCTCAGGGTAGACGGCCTACAAAATGGAGACCCCCAACATTGGTCTGCAGACTGACGGGGAGGTGAGGCTGGACTACAGGCCAGGAGACCCCAAACCAGTCCAAGGGGTGAGAGGAGTCTAAGTGGAGAGTGACATCGTAGGCAGAGTGAGAGGGATGAAGGGGCATGGAGGACAAGCCATGGAGACTGCTATGTGCCCAGTGAAAGGGTGTGGACTTTGCCCCAAGGGTAGGGGAGTGACATGGTCAGGCCAGCCTCTTCCAACCACGTTCGGGGAATGGACCATAGGAGATGTGAGAGGATGTAGGCACCAGGCAGGCAAGAGGCAGGGGGTCTGGATGAGGTGTTGGGGATGGCACGGGGAGAAGCCAGGGCTGCTCCTGGGTGCTGGTGGGAAGGAAGAGGCTGAGAAGTGGGGCTGGCCTGAGAGTCTGTGGACATGGTGAGTGAGGGTCCTGATGGAGCAGGGGAGGTAGTGCCAGGAGCTGAGGGGTCTCCTCCGAGACCAGTGCAAGGGAAGTGGCCCACTGGGGATTAGAATCCAGCTCTGACTTCACAGCTTGTGATCTTTCCATGGCATCTCAGTAGGCCTGATGTCCAGCAGAGGCCTGGGAGTCCCCTCTTCCCTTTGGCTCTGCTGAGCCCTGCGAGTCTCCTGGGAACCCAGACAGAGCTCACCCACCATTTCCTGCCACTCCATCCCATTCCTTACGGTGAAGACCAGTTCGGTCATGGACAACCTATCCAGGCTGCAGTTGAGGTACTGAATCCTCTGCCTCAGTTTTTCTTTCCAAGTTTGGACGAAGCCGAGGAGTTCTTCTGTGGTCACCGTCTAGTGAGAACAGGAAGGAAGGAAGCCCCGGGGAAGCAGACTGCAGGAGGATGGGCAGATTCTGTGGGAACTGCAGGAACAGGGGCTAGGCTGGTGAAGATGCCTCTAGGCTTGATGGAGGCTCCTCATGTGCAGGGAGGGCCCTGCGGAGTCGGGAAGGCTGGGCTGGCTCTGCTGGTGTTCTTTACTTCACAGTGAAGGACAGTGCCTCCTTCACTGATGGGGACATCGGTTGTTCTCTTCCTGGATCTGTGGGTTCAATGCCGGGCAAATGACCTAAACTTGCTCAACTTGGTCTCCCCTTCTGTAAGATGAGGACACACAATATTCCCTAGGATCTTCTTTGGCTCTAACACGCTATGTTTAGAAGGAAACATTTGATCCAGGTGGCAAGGGTGTGCAGGAGTGTGTAGGAGAGTGATCTGGCCATCTCCATGGCAACATCTAACACGCATCCCCTCGGAGCAGCACCCCACAGGTGTGCAGGTGTGCAGAAATGCGACTGCAAGGATCTTCCCTCTCGCCACATATTCAAGGCATCACCTTGTCCCCTGATCCCTGCTTTACAGACTGTCCAGCCAGCCTCTTCCATCAACACAGGAATGCCTGCACACCCATATTCACATGCTCCTTACCTGGCTGGGAGGTTGGGCAGCCCCTGGCACCCACTCAACACCCTAACAGGAGAGGACAGAGCAGGGGTTGGGAGGCGGGAATGTGAGAGACTGGACATTTCTTTTCTGGAGAGGCAGAGCTGGCTTAAGGAGCCTGTTGAAAAGTCACAGCTGATTAACCACATTTTCCCCCTGCTCCCCATTTAGGGGGCTCACAAAGGAGACCAGGTAAGTCACAGACAAAATATAGGGACCACCTTTCCTCTGCACATCTGCACTCCAGGTCAAGTAATCTCAGTGGATGTGTAGAAACATGTGCATGCATATACATAAGCGGGTTTAGAGGGCCTCTGTGGAAAATGAGAAGAGTGAGAGGGACATTTATTCTGCAAACTATGCTTTGTGAGTGCTTACATTTTTTTCAAGAGTCATGCAATATACTATATAAGAAAAAGCAATAAAGACAAAAAAAATAGATATCCTCTCAGTGGTAACAGTAGAACTGCAACTCAGAGTCACTGAAATTGTAGAGAAAAGACGGAATGGTGAGGAGGAAGCTTCCCACTCTTGAACCTTCAGGCTGGAGTGTCTGGTTCTGGGAGCACCTGGCTGGGCTGCTGAGGAAAGGTTCCCAGGAGTGGCCTGGGTGACAGGCCAGGGAAGACCGAATGGAGCAAGTTTAAGTCATCTGCCCGGAGTTGAAGCCGCAGATCCAGGAAGAGAACTCCCGAGGTCCCCATCAGTGAAGGGTGCGCTGTCCTTCACTGTGCAGACTCGGGGATAGAGTCGTGCACTCATGGCAGAAAAACAAGCACGTAGACACCCAGAACCCTGCTCTGAGGATCAGGGCCGAGTAAACGCTTGGAATCACGCTCCCCTCAAACTCTGCTCCAATTCTGACTTTCCATACTTTAAACTGAGAAAACCAGTTTCTGTGCTACAATCAAAGGAAGCAAGTAGGGCTGAGTGAGGTGGCTCATGCCTGTAATCCTAGCACTTTGGGAGGCCAAGGTGGGCAGATCACTTGAAGTCAGGGGTTTGAGACCAGCATGACCAACGTGGTGAAATCCTATCTCTAATAAAAATACAAAAATTAGCCAGTGTGGTGGTGGGTGCCTGTAGCCCCAGCTACTCAGGAGGCTGAGACAGGAGAATCACTTGAACCCTGGAGCTGGAGGTTGCAGTGAACTGAGATTGTACCACTGCACACTGCACTCCAGCCTGGGTGACAAGAGTGAAACTCAGTCTCAGAGAAAAAAAAAAAAAGCAAGTGGAAAGTCAAACAAAAAGTGGTTGTTCATGGGGCAGGGCCCTGCTTCTGTCATGCATATGGAACTGAGTTCTCCTCACAGCAAGGGACACCTAGTGACATTCCAAGGGAGTGAGGTCAGAGGAATCCAGACTCAGGCTTCCCCCATCACTAGACGCTGCTCCATGCCTACCTGGGAGGGGCTGGGGGTGGAAAACAGTGGCGGCTTTCTCTTCTGATCCTTTCTTCATTCCATGAAACAGGGGTTAAGTAGGAAGGCTCGGAGATGTCCCTGCCCCACCCCACCAACCTTGTGCTGGAGAAATCCTGTACACACATGTAAGTTTATTTCACGTTGATAATTCTAGCATGCTCTATCTTTATTATTCACATGCAGGATCTATTGAACACTTACGGTTTTCTCTCCCCTGGACTCTTGACAAGTTTTTATCTTGTTCTGAAGCTGTTGCAGAGAGAAATTTAATCCATTTGTTTGCGAATTGGATTTTGCCACCTGGAAAACCAGAGGTTCCGAGATTTTGTTTCTAGAATACATATTGTGATCTGGGAAATGTTCAGTGAAACACACCATCTGAGAAACTGATTAAGCACTGAAGAAAATGAAATCAGGGGAAGCTATGCAGTTGTACTGCATTGAAACGATTTTTCTCTCTCTCAAGTAAGTAAGGTTCAAGCAAAACTGGCACCCCACAGTGTGCTGAGGGAGTTGGGAGACCAGGCTCTCCTCCAGCAGTGGAGGGCCAAGGCTGTAAAAACTCCCTGGAGAGCTTAGAGAACTGTGGAAAGGTCATGCTCTGACCCAGGACTGTGGCTTCCAGGAGGCGTCCTAAGGATGTGGTCAGATTGTCCTGGCAAGGGCACTTCTCACAGTACCATCTTTCACAACAAGAAGTGAAATTCACCAAATTTTCCTCTGGAAAGGAATGCTTAAGTAAAAATGTCAACACATCCATGACAGAGAAGCCATCAAAATTGTGTCTTTGCAGAATATTTAAAGATGATACAGCTTCTAAAACTGGTGTAAAAAGCAAGCAGCCAATTTTAGAATATCCCCATCTTTTCATGCATAGAAAAAAAGCTTAAAAATAAATCAAAATCTTAAACAGGGGTTATGCTATGTGGTAGAATTATGGATTACTCTGTTATGTATTTGTTATATATTTCCAATATTGTCCATGATGGAAATGTATTTTGTTTATCACAGGTGTTAGATATTTTGAAATGCAAACCCTGTACCCTGTGAACAGTCCCCAAATATCAGCTCAGAAAAAAAGAATCAGTGCCAGCACCAGCTGGAGACTCATTAGGAATATGCTCCTCAAACAAGAGTGCGGTTACGTGCCCTGGAGCTGTGGGTTCTGCTCCTGGCTGCTGCCTCCTGCTGCTTCTGGAATGACTGAGAGGTTCTTCTGGGGCCTCTACCAGAGCCTGCCTTCACTGAGGATTCACAATGCTCCAGGGACTATGTTAAGAGTTTGGAATATATCAGCTCATTTATTGGTGCCATGATATTAGGAATTGCTTTTATGATTCCCATTTCATAGATGGATGAATTAAACACTTCCTGGGGCAAAAGGGGGCAGGAGGCTGGGACTAGAGTCCCTGTCTCAGAGCCTGAGATGCCAGCAAACCCTTCTTTTATCACCTTGCACTTGCCACTCTCAAAAGACAGGTCTGTCTTCCTCAGCTCGGCTTGTCCTAGCCCCAGTGGGTCCTCAAGCATTGTTCCCTGAATGGGTATTGACCTACACAGATAACCCAGGCCCTTCGTTTCCAGTGTACCCCAAGTCTCACCCGTTCCACTTCCACTCAGTTCTGGAATCAGAATGTGTCCCGGACGACCTTATGCCCAGGCCAGATTCTCTCCCACTCGGCCTCCCACTTCTGCCTCCACTCCTACCCACCTCCAGCCTTTCTGTGGTCAGCGGCCAGGACCCCACACCCTCCAAGTACAGCCCTGAACAGATGGTCCCACCCAAACCCTCCCCAGTCCCCACTGCCTGCCAGCTAGTGCTCTCCAAATACAGAGCTTCCCACTTCCTCCCTCACACTCTTGCAGTCCTGGGCTCCAGCCCCCTGGATTTTCTCCATCACACTTCACTTCCCACTGCCAACCTGGCAGGCTCCTACCTCTCTGGCAAGCCTCTGGAAGCCCCCCTTTCTTAGTCCAGGTTAAGTCTTCGCCTCTGAGCCCCTTCATCCCCACGGAGCCACCTTCTCCTTCTGTTGGACAGATGGTCTGTTTGTGGTTATGGCCATAAGCTCTGGTGTCGGTCAGACCTGGGTTCACGTTTTGACTTTACCTTCAAGAGCTCCGTGTTCCTACCTAAGTCACTAAAATGCTCCTCAGTTTATCTCTAAAATGGGGATAAAAACAGTACTTGCCTCCCATAGTTCTTATGAGGACTAAGACAGCTAATTGAAATAAGTTGGTTAGCAGGATGCATGGTGCTCAATAACTAGTAAATATTTGCAGTTATTAAGATTTCATTTTTGGCCAGGTGCAGTGGCTCACATCTGTATTCCCAGCACTTTGGGAAGTTGAGGCAGGAGGATCGCTTGAGCCCAGGTATCCGAGACCAGCCTGGGCAACACAGGGAGACCCCATCTCTACAAAAAATAGAAAAAATTAGCTGGGCATGGTGGTATGTGACTGCTGGCTGGAACTACCAGCTACTTGTGGGGCTGAGGTTGGAGGATTGCTTGAACCCTGGGAGTAGAGGCTGCAGTGAGCTATGTTCACACCACTATACTCCAGCCTGGGTCAGAGTGAGACCCTGTCTCAAAAACAAAAAAAATGTGTCTGTCTTCCTGGCTCGAGAGCAAGTCCCACACACATGACAGAGACCACACGGCCTCCCAGCACCCGGGACAGTGCCTAGTGTGCAGGTGTGTGTGATAAAGATCCGTGATGAAGAATGAATCTATCCTACCTGGCACTTGATGTTCACTTGCAGATTCGTCAGCAACCGCTGGATTTTCTCTATGAAAATAAGGTCCACGGACAGGTTATGGAATTTGCTTTCAAACTTGTTGATGACATCATTGGCCTGTACAGAAAGATAAAGGGTAAAGGACAGGGGCTTAATCTGAACCTTTTGGACTCTGAAAGAGGAAGGGTACAGGCCCAGTGAATGGTTGGATGAGGGCTTGGCTCTCCCTTCAGAGGGAGCTGAGCAAGGGATACTGCAGAAGGGGTTGGCCTGGGGCCTGGCTGGGGGCCCCACCTGGTCCAGGTACTCGTTTTCCATCTTCTCCATGTTGACCATGATTATACTTTCAACTAACTCTATCCGGGCGGTTTCCTTCTCCAGTCGACGACACAGTGAATTGATTTCTTTAGGAGAAAAGTTGCCTCCTTCTGAAAACAATCTGAAAATAATCAGAGAGAAATAAAAGCCACAGATCAGACCTGAGAGTTCCCATCTCTCCCAAATACTTTTAATCTAGGCTTCAGGTTAGAGTTCGAGACGATGGGAAGATGAGTGCAGATGGCTTAAGGACAGGAGTAGGATTCATCAACAGTGCAGAATCTCTGTTTTTGTCAGTTTATCAGGTTGGAGGCCTTAACAGACCCAACTGAAACAAAATACAAAATAAAAATAGTTTTTTTAGAGCTGCGTAAAGGTAAGAATTCTTCATGAACCGGCTGGGCACAGTGGCTCATGCCTATAATCCCAGAAGTTTGGGAGGCTGAGGCAGGCGAATCACTTGAGGCCAGGAGTTCAAGATTAGCCTGGGCAACATAGCATAACCCTGTCTCTATAAAAAGTAAAAAAAATTAGCCAGGTGTGGTGGTGTCCACCTGTGATTCCAGCTACTTGGTGAAGATGGAAGGATTTCTTGAGCCCAGGAGGCAGTGGTTGCAGTGAGCTGAGATTGCACCACTGCACTCTACCCTGGGCGACAGAGTAAGACTCTTTAAAAAAAAAGAATTCCAGATGAAGTGAAACTAGAAGGGACCTTGGAATGTGGGTGGCACCAGAAGCCAAAACTTTGCACCAGAGACTTGGAGTTCAGTCTTGATGACTGCACAGGTGAAGGGATAGCCTGGGGCTGGATGCAGAGGACAACCCTTGCATTATGAGACCGAGGAAGAAATGAGCCCCACCAGATTCCAGGACTCTCTCCTGTCTAGATCCGAGGGCAAGGAGGAAAGAAAAGATATCTCTCCCCTGAAAATTCATCACACAAACTAGACTTCATATACATTTACAAACTGAATTCATATTCTCTGGAGTGACCCGAAAAAAACTCAAACAGAGAATTCTAATTGGGGCTGGGTAGGCAGGGCCCCCTTGGCTACCCGGGAGAAACAAATAAGGATTCTCTCTGAAGGAATGCAATGTCCAGTCCAGGCCTCAAAGAATGCCACAGATGAAGTCCCAAAGAAAATGAGTGACTCGTAGTTTAAAAAATTGATAAGGAAACAAGATACAAGATAGCATACATGAGAACCAGTAAAACAATAGAGAACAGAAACAGACCTCCCACAAAACCCTCAGATATTAGAAATAGCCGATATAAACTACAAAGTAACTAGGCTTAAGATGTTTAGAGAAATAAAAAGCTTCAAAACATGAGGAAGGAGCAGGCAGTTTTGAAAAAGTCAAATATAACTACAAATGGGCCGAGTGTGGTGGCTCACACCTATAATCCCAGCACATTGGGAGGTCAAGGCAGGTGGATGACTTGAGGTCAGGAGTTCGAGACCAGCTTGGCCAATATGGCGAAGCCCTGTCTCTACTAAAAATACAAAAATTAGCTGGGCATGGTGGCGCATGCCTGTAGTCCCAGCTACTCGGGATGCTGAAGCAGGAGAATAGCTTGAACCCAGGAGGTGGACGTTGCAGTGAGCCGAGATCACACCACTGCACTCCAGCCTGGTTGAGAGAGCAAGAATATCTCAAAAAAACTTTTTATTTGTATATATATTTTTATATGTATATACTTTTGTATGTATATACATATATACATGTGTGTATATATCTACAAATGGAAACTATAATAATTAAAATCGAAAATTCAATGAATAGATTTGCAGGGGGTTCAACACAGTTACGGAGTGAATCAGTGACTAGGAAGAATAATATAAAGAAATTAGCTAGAATGAAGCTAAAATACGCAAGACTGATGTAGAGATAGGCAAGATAGAGACGATTAACAAGTCAAATTATAGTTCTAATCGCTGCTACTTTCCAAATTTTCTTTTAAAAATCTATATAATCAGAAAAATCTTAATAATATTTAAAACAAATGCAAGCTTTGCAGATACTGACATGGAAGGTACCCACTGTTAGGGCTCAGAAAATGATACCCAAAAATGTGTTGCTTTAAACTTCAAACTGAGAGTATCTGGGGAGCAGCAAATGCAGGGAAGAGATTTCTCTAAAGTTCACCTACCAACGTAAGGCTGGATGCTCCAGAAGATACTCAACTGTTGTGAACCCCTTCCCCAGAGAGCTCATCCACCAGGAGAAACTGATGCATAGTTGCGGGAAGGAAGACGAGTTGACACCATGCCCAGAGCCCGGACGGGTTTGGTCCCAGGCTATTGTCTGTTCTTTTGCTCCATTAATCTCCCCTAAACATCATTTTCTCTTCCTCTAAAATTTTCTATATCTCCCATTTCTCACTCCCTTCTCAAGACGATATTTAAGCTTCAACCACCTGGCCTTTCTTTGAGTTTCAAACTTTGTGTGACTCCTAAACACTTGCATGTTAATAAATCGGTGTGCCTTTTTCTCGTTAATCTGTTTATTTTTTAAATTTATTATTTATTTATTTATTTTGAGATGGAGTCTTATTCTGTCTCCCAGGCTGGAGTGCAGTGGTGCGATCTCAGCTCATGGAGGTTCAAGTGATTCTCCTACCTCAACCTCCCAAGTAGCTGGGATTACCGGCTCCCGCCACCACTCTGGGCTAATTTTTGTATTTTTAGTAGAGATGGGGTTTCTCCATGTTGGCCAGGCTGGTCTCAAACTCCTGACCTCAGGTGATCTGCTGGCCTCGGATTCCCAAAATACTGGGATTCCAGGCGTGAGCCACCACACCTGACCTTGTTTTATTGGCTCAAATTGTTGAAACGTCAGGGGTGGAAAGGAAATTCCTTTAGTCCCTACATCACCTTGGTTTGGTGATGGTGGTAGTGGGGACTGTGGGTCTGCGTGTGTACTAGGACTCCATTTCTGTACAATACTATCCATTTTTTGCTCATGTATACGTAAGTAAAGGCACATAGAAGATGTATTTTTGGAGGGCTTCCACTTGGTACTTTATATAAAATCTGTGTTTGATTATGCTATAATGATTAAAAGATTTGTGATTTTTAAAATAGCATAGGCCTTAAAAAATAAAGATAGCTTTCATAAATGTCAAAGACTAAATCCAGGATTACTGTCATCCAGGATTAAGATTACAGGAGTAAAAATAAGGGGAAAGAATGGCCAATAAACACAGGGAAAGGTTAACATCATTAATCGTCAAGGAAATGCAAATCAAAACCACAACATGGTACCACTTCACACCCGTTAAGAGGTCTATTATAAAAAACAAAAAATGCCAGAAAGTAACAGCCTTGGTAATAATGTAGAAAAACTGGAACCCTTGTGCACTGCTGGTGAGAATCAATCTGGTGCAGCTGCTGTAGAAACAGTATGATGGTTCCTCTAAAAACGAAACGTAGCATTACCATTTAATTCAGCAATACCCAAAATAATTAAAACCAGGACCTTGAACAGGTATGTGTACACCAATATTCCTATCACCATTATTCACAATAGTCAAAAGATGGAAACAACCCAAATGCCCACCAACGGATGAATGGGTAAACAAAATGTGATACATGCATACAATGGAACATTATCCAGCCATAAAAAGGAATAATTTTGTGACCCATGATACAACACGGATGAACCTTGAAGACACTATGCTAAATGAAATAAGCCAGGCAAGAAAAGGACAGATATATGATTCCACTTATATGAGACACCTAGAGGTTTCAAATTCACAGAAACACAAAGCAGGAGGGCGGTTGCCAGGGACTGTGGGGAGAGAGGAATGGGGAGTTCTTGCTTAACGGTACAGAGTTTCAGTTTGGGAAGATGAAAAAGTTCTGGTGACCGATGGTGGTGATGGTAGCACAATAACCAGGACATCCTTAATGCCACTAATTCGTGCACCTAAAAATGGTTAAGAGAGTAAGTTTGAGGTTATGTATATTTTGTCAACATTAAAAATTAAGGGAGAAACAAGCACACATCCCAACAGAGAAACTCAGGTGGCCTGAAGAGGTCCTGGACAATGGCTCCCACCTGCAGTGTTTGATGAACTCAATATTTGAGGAGTGGAGTTTGCCCAGACTCTCCTCCAAGTACTGCCGGAAGCTGCGCAGGGACACCTGGGTGACATCGACATAGCTAAGCAACTCCCGGTGCAGTGTGTTGCTGAGAATGACCAGCCTGTGGGAGACAGAAGAGGGACAGGACAGTGATGGGGGACAACCCTGGGGGATGTGGGAGGGGCAGGTGGGGATGGTGACCAGCCTGGGGGACACAGGAGGGACAGGTGGGGATGGTGACCAGCCTGGGGGACACAGGCGGGACAGGTGGTGATGGTGACCACCCTGGCTGACAAGGGAGGGACAGGTCATGATAATAATGAGCCTGGGGACACAGGAGGGACAGGTGTGGATGGTGACCAGCCTGGGGACAGACGAGGGGTGGGTGGTGATTGGTGACCTTCCTGGGGTGGGCATGAGAGGGCAGGGTAGTGACCTGGGCCTGGAAAGAGGACTTCATGGGAGTCTATTTGGGCTCCATAAGCTGTGCCCAGCTGCCCAGCTCCTCTGGGTAGCAAAGGGGCCGTAGAAGGAAATTCAAAATTCCAGTGTCTGCAAGACACACCCTGCGTGTGCTGGATCAGAGAGGATCCTTCTCTCTCTGACCCTTGCCATCCATTAGTGAAAGAAACCCAGAAGATCCTACTGGATCTTTGTCCCTGCTCCAGTGGGCTGTGTCTGACCCCCTGCAAGGTGATTCCTGCACCTGTGATCCCCCAAAAGACTGCCCTGTGTGTGTCCTCTTTATAACCAAGTCCACCAGAACCAGCTGTCCCTCATGCACCTGATGGCTGTGTAGACACTTGCCAGCCTCCTCCCTGTGACCTGCCTGAGGCTTCCATGTTATATCCCAAATGGCCTCCCTAGAGTGCCTTGCTGAGTGTGCTCTGGCCTGAGCACACTCCTACACTGAGCTGGGCCAGTGCTCTTTCCCTGATTTCGGAACTCAACCCTCTCTCATCTTTCTCCATTCAGGGATCCTCTGAGTTCATCTTCAATGCTGTCTCCTTCAGGAAGTCGTCCCTGATTTTCCCTGAGGGGACATGATCTTCCCCACCACTGATATTTCATAGCACATGGTTTGCACCCTTGCATGGTACCTGTGTGTATTTTTTTGCTTTCTGGCTGCTCATTCCCTGTCTTCCCAAGCAATATTTCACATAGAGTTTGACTTGACTCTCCTGAAGACTTTAACTCAAAGAAGGCTCTGGCGGTGCCTTCTGCTCCTGTGTCTGCAGGGAGGGTGTCTCCTTTGAAAACATCAGCCTAGCTGGGATTCCAGAGCCACATAGCTAGGATGGAGACTCCCAGAACCCCTTACTTTTGGCTCCTGGTGGCATTCAAGAAGATGTGCTCCATGTCATAAATCTTGAGGCGGAAGTTTTTGCTCCTCATGTTTTGCTCTTCTTGGAACTGGCAGAACATCAGCCTCTCCTTCTTCAGCGTCTCGGTCACCCCAGCACAGTGGCTGTCCAACCGCTCTTGATGAAGCAAGAGCTCAGCTGAAAAAGGATTAGGAGAGCTGGGGCCCCTGGGACCTGACTCACCTCAACACATTGCTTTCCTGGAACAAGGCCCGCCTGCTGCCTCTCCCAGGCCGGCTGAAGAACAGGAATGATTTAGGTCAAGGCCCCCTGTCCTGCCCCTGTTGCCTTCGTCAGGGCTTGGGCTAGAGAGGAGGCCTGGCCATGAGCAGGGAGCTCCTGTTGGTGGAGACACCCTGCCCAGAGCAGAGGGAACAAAGCCAGAGAGATGGAGAGTCTGGGGAGCAGCTGAGTAGCAGGCAGGTTGCACAGCGGGTACTGGGGAGGGCTGAGATCTAGATGAGAGGGTCTGGGGGGTAACAGCAAGTACAGTACTGAGCAGTCTGGGTTTGCTTCTTTATATCAGCAGATACTAATGTCCAGTGAGCCTGAATTCCAACTGTCTTCCAAGGTGGAATGGCAAGAACAAGGACTGGGCTTCCAGGGCTCCATCACAGGCCTTTAGATGAGCAGAGACTCCCTAGACCCCACCCTGTTCCCCATCTGACCCCACCATCATCTGAAGTGGGAGAAGTGCTGTGGTCCCAGTGCTGCCAAAAATGAATGGTGTGAAGCTGGGACTTCACTTCTCTGGCCTTGTTTTTCTCGCTGTATATGGGGCCAGGGGGCCTGGGAAGGAAAGGGAGCCAGCCTTCAGGGAGCTTCTACTCAGTGCACGTAGAATCCCTTTTTATTCCTCAGTGCATTTAGCGCACACATTTTCCAGATGAGAACGATGAGGTTCCAAGTGCTACACAAGTTGCCTGAGCCCACAAGCACTGGGATTCAAGGCCAGTTGTCAACTTGCGCAACTCTTTCCCTGCTCTAGGAATAGAAGTCTGCATGGGTTCGTGACAGGGCTCTCTGATAAAGGGCTTTGAAGGAGTTGGGGTATAATTTGGGTGAAAAACCAACAGAGGTCATAGAAGGATCGTATTAAAAACATGCCCCCCTCCCCCATTAACAGAGCTCACCATGTAGGTGTGCAATGCATGTCTTTTTAAGTATGATAAATGATAAAGTAGAAATAATGGCTACCACTTTTGGAGGCTGTATCTTGTACCAGGTGCTCATGATTCCTTACTATACCATTTAAAGAGGGGTTATTACCACCTCCTTAACACCTCCATCAACCCCTTCTGCAGGTGAGAGAGGGGTCAGAGAGGTCAGGTAACCTGTGCAGGATCACACAGTCACAGGAGTTGAGACTGAGAGCTCTATCCTTGAGCTATGAGCTTGCCTCTAGAACATCCACCATGCAGGTGTATATCTGACAGGTGTATGAGCAGATCTGGGGTCCAAGAGCTAAAACAGTCTTCCACCTCTAACACATTTCCAACTCTAACACCCTCTTGAAAAAAAGAGGAAATGAAAAAAAAATATCTCACAGGAGGATTCTGAGTACTACCTTTCTCTGCAAGCCCGGGAGGTGAGAACCCTCATGCACACCTTCCATGGTGTGATGAGAACATGCTAAACATTGCATGGTACAAACTGGGGCAACTAATGAACATGGAGCCTCGGTGGAGCAGGCACTGAAGGAGGGGCTGGGGGCCGGGCAGCCCTTCCCAGGCAGCATCTGTACCTGCCCTGACATTGTGGATATCCTTTTCAATCTGCTGGGCTCTTGGCTGGTGCAGGTGTAGACGCAGCTCCAGTTCTGAATCCAGCTCATCGATCTTGGAGGCCACGATGACCCGGGTGTTGAGGGAACACTGGTCAAACCACTTCTCAAGGTGCTCGAAGAAGCCAGCTCGAAGTCTGAGGGAGAGACCAGCCAGAGTCAGCCCTACCAGCAGTCATGACCCATGAGAGGTCTTTACATGTGGAGACCCAAAGTGCTTCCCCATTTTGGTCCTTCCTCATTTCATTTCCCATCATTGCATTTCCCTACATTGCATTTCATCATGTAAATGGACCGTTGCTCGTTTACCCGTACTACTGCTGGAGAACACTACGTATGCCAGATGTAGAAGTGTTTCTTTGGATAAATGACCTTGAACTGGAATTGCTGAATCAAAGATTAAAATACATTTGTGGTTTTGGTAGCTATGGCCAAACTGTTTCCACTGGAAAGCAAGTTGTATTCCCATCAGCAATGAATAATAGTTCCTGTTTCTCCACAGTCTCAGAGTGTATTGTCAGACTTCCAAATTTGACAATTTTGTCATATTATGATTGAGACTGAACATATCTTCAAGTGTTTAAGATTATTTAGTCTGGGCGCTGTGGCTCATGCCTATAATCCCAGCACTTTGGGAGACTGAAGCAGGAGGATTGCTTGAACCTAGGACGTCGAGACCAGCCTGGACAACGTGGTGAGAACCCATCTCTATAAAATACTTAAAAAAATTAGCTGGGCATGATGCCATGTGCCTAAGGTCCCATCTACTCAGGAGGTCAAGGCTGCAGTGAGTCACACCACTGAACTCCAGCCTGGGAAACATAGTGAGATCCTGCCTCAAAACAAAAAAAAAAACAAAGCAAAACAAAACAACAACAAAAACCAAGAGTATTTAATTTCTCTTTCTGTGTACCGTCCCTGAATGTCTTGCCCATTTCTCTGTTGTGAAGAGCTGATTTTTTTTTTTTTTTTTTTTTTTTTTTACAAATCAGTTTCTAGGAGCTTTTCATATATTGGGGACATGAGGCTCATTGACTTTGATGTAAGTTGCAAATATTGTTTCTCAGCAGAAATTATTTGGAAGAAATAAATTATTGTTTCTTCTTTTTAAAAATTTACGGTGCTTTTTTGGCCATGTATTGTTAAGGATGTCAGTTTCCAAAAACTGATCTATAGATTCAATGCAATAACAAGAAACAACATAGCAGAAGACGTCTTATGGAAACTTGAACTAATTTTAAAATGTATGTAGAAATACAAAGGGCCAAGAATAATGGAGGGAGGAGACTAAAGCTGGAGGACTTAACACTATCAGATATTAAGACTTAGTGTAAAGCCGTAGTGATCAAGCAGCATGAGGTCACTGGAGAGACACATAGAGAACTGGAAAAGACATGTGGCAGAGAAGTTGGGGAGAGGAGAGTCTCCTCATTAAGTGACCCAGGATCAACTGGTTATCTATACTGGAAAGAAATGGAACTTGACCCCTATTTCACATGATAAACAAAAATCAATACCAGGTAGACTGTAGATGTTAATATGGAAGTTGAAAACAATAACGTTTTAAATATATAACATTGGAGAACATCTCCATGTCCTTGGGGGCAGGCAAAAATTTCTTAGATAAGTCACAAAGTAAATTAAACCTAATAGAAACATTGACGAATTGGACCTTAATAGAAATAAGAACTTATGTTCATCAAAAGATATACCTTGAAAGAGAGTAAAAAAGGCAAGCACAGAGAGATGAACATTCACCATTTATTTACCTGACAAAGCCTCATACAGGATATATAATTCAATTTTTGTTTGTTTGTTTGAGATGGAGTCTCACTCTGTCTCCCAGTCTGGAGTGCAGCAGCACTATCTTGGTTCACTGTAACCTCTGCCTCCTGGGTTCAGGCAATTCTCCTTCCTTAGCCTCCCAAATAGCTGGGATTATAGGCATGCACCACCACGCCCGGCTATAGAATATATAATTAATTCCCGTAAATTAATAAGAAAAAGGACAGACAATTGACCAGAAAAATAATAGGCAAAAGATTTTGCTAGGTATTTCACAAAAAGATAACCAAATGGCCCAATGAGTATTTTAAAAGGTATACAATTGCATTACTCATCAGGAGAATACATATTAAAACCACAATGAAACACCACTATAATTACACTAGAACAGCTAAAATAAAAACCACTGACAATACCACTGAGGTTGTGGAACAACTGAAGTTCTCATATGCTGTTGTAAACAAAACCACTTTTGAACACTCCTTGGTAGTATCTTTTGGCCGTATCACCTAAAGATGGATACGGACACACATTCTATAAGTCAACAGTTCCAGTCTTAGTTGCATATGTAACAGAAATGTATTTGTATAATCACCAGAAGTCTTATACAAGAATGTTCGGAGGAACATTATTGGTATATCGCCAAATTGGAAAGACCAAATGTGTATCAGTAAAGTGAATTAATAAAATAGGTTATATTTTTTATAATGGGATACCATACAGAAATAAAAACTGATCTCTAGCCACGGTCAAGAATATATATATATCTCATAAACATAATAAAAGAGTGAGTTCTGTATGACTTAACATAGGTAAAACTCAAAAATAAGCAAAATGAACTCAGAAGTTATAATAATTGTTTTCTTTGGGGAAGAGATAGTGGTGACTTGGGATGGGTACACTAAGTGGGTTCCTGGAGGGTTGGCAATGGTTCTATTTCTTGTGGGCTTAGGGTATCAACTGTGTCCTATTTGGGCAATTCATTGTGCTATACACTTATGACTTTCATACTTTTATGAATGCAAATTATTCCTCAGCATGCAAACCTAATTAGTTGGAAAGATAAATTGTTTTCTGGTTAGTCATAAGGCCAGATGGCATAGTGGCTGGTGCAAGATTCTGGAGTTACAGGGTCTGTCTGGATTCATATCTTGGATCATATCTTGGATTCATATCTTGGATCAAACTGCTTTTTTTGGAGATCTAGGCCAAATGACTAACTCTCTGAGCCTCAGTTTCCTCATCTGTAAATGCAGTTAGTTATGGTACTTCTCTCACAGTTATTAAGGGGACTTAAATACATTCAGTAAATAATAGCTCCTGTGGTAGTCCTTGCTGACCTTTGTCCTGTCTGCTATGGAGAGGGCAGATGACGGCCTCTCCATGTGTTAGAGAAAGGAGAGGGATGACATTTGAGTCAAGGAACATTTCCAAGGTGAGATGCTGCTGAGGTGTAGGAGAGAAAGCCCAGAGGCCTGACTGCACTCCTTTCACTCCTTATCTCTGCCCTCCTGCCCATGTATACATATGGGAGGTAAATGAACCAGGAGATCTCTAGCTGATGAGTCCTCCCCTCCTATGACACTGTAGAGGCAGGAGGACAATGAGAATGTCATCCAAAAGGCAAACACAGATGTCCACATTTGATCCAAACTCAAACACAAAGGCCCAGAAACTTGGGAGTTAGGGGAAGTAAATTATCCGTGGTAGGATTATGGGTCATTTCTCTATTCTTCATTGTTCTTGTATTTTCTGCAATGAAACTCTTTGGTAGTATCTAGTGATGGACATGAACACACTCTGTGAGTGAACAGTGCCATTCTTACATTTTGCACATATTAAGTACAAAATGCCATATGTGATATATTTATATGTATGGTGTATATCTACATAGAAAAAGAAAACTAGAAAAAGAAAAGAAACCTTAAGATTACAGATGTTACAGGAACTAGAACCCAGAAGTATCTGGCAGGGAAAATACTGTATCTCATGTTCAAGGCCCAAGCCAGCAGAGAGCCTCCTGAGGTGGGTGCAGGGGATCACTCTTACAGAAGACATCTGTGACTGCAAATAATTCCTGGATTTTGCTATTTTTTATTGTGTTTCTCACCCCTACCTTCCTTCAGTTACCTACAATTTTTTCTTTATCCAACTGGGACTTTTTTTTCACAATATTTCACCTTGCTAACAAAACTCGGAACAACAGGATAAGAATAACATAGTTTTCTACTCACTGTTTCTTAATTTCTAAAATTAGTCTCGATGGAATTGTCACTTGTTCTATGAACTTGGCACTGGAAGTGTCATCGATGAACATGGCTGAGAAGATGGAATGAGACTTCCTGCAATGCTCTTCTTCTTCCAGGGGTATGAAGACAAAATAAGTGTTTCCACTGGAGGTTGTGAAGGACTCCATGTCCTCATAGTATATCTCCACCAGACTCTCTTCCTTGTCTTCGTCCTAAGTAGGCAACAAGACTAAAGTTGACTTGAAATATAGGAAATTATTCTTCTGTGATTCTAAGATTATAAAATTCAAGTTACTGTTCTGTGATTTTGAATGTGTTTTGAGGACAAGATTTATTTTATGAGAGTCACTTCCTTGCACTCAAAGGAGAGCTCTGTCTGCCAGCTTGGAATGGAGCTTTTGAAAACAGAAAGAGAGAAGAAATAAATAGGCCGAGGTGAAGCAAGAGAGTCTAAGTTGATCTATTCAATAAAGATGAATTCAGAAGGAGAGAGAACCAGGGAGGGTTAAGGAAAGCCATACAAAGTCATAAAGAGTAACTTTAGAGTAGGTTGCAGGGACATGAGGAGAGGAAAGTGAATTTTAGAAAGCACTGCTGTGGCTGGGTGCAGTGGCTTACACCAGTAATCCCAGCACTTTGGGAGGCTAAGGCAGTGGATAATTTGAGATCATGAGTTCAACAGGTGAAACTCTGTCTCTACTAAAAATACAAAAATTAGCTTGGTGTGGTGGCAGGCACCTGTCCTCCCAGCTACTTGGGAGGCTGAGGCAGGAGAATAGCTTGAACCTGGGAGGTGGTAGGAGCCGAGATCACACCATTGCACTCCAGCCTGACTGACAGAGTGAGACTCCATCTCAATAACAACAACAACAACAAAATCAAAAATGTTTTAAAAATAAAAAGCATTGCTTTGAATAAATAATTAGATCACTCTTGGCAAAAACAAAGTATTAATACATTATCACTGACCCCACAGAAATATTTAAAAACTTCCAACATCCATCAGAATACTATGAACACCTTTTTGCACACAAACTAGAAACTATAGAAGAAATGGATAAATTCTTGAACACATACACCCTTCCAAGACTGAAACAGGAAGAAACTGAATCCCTGAACAGATTTATAATGAGCTCCAAAATTGAATAAATAATAAATAGCCTACCAACCAAAACCAAAACAAAACAAAAAAACAAAACCCCAAACTCAGGAACAAATGAACTCACAGACAAATTCTACCACATGTACAAATAGCTGGCACCATTTCTGGTGAAACTATTACAAAAAAACTGAAGAGTACAGGCTCCTCCCCAACTCATTTTATGGACCCAGAATCATCCTGATGCCAAAACCTGGCAGAAACACAACAAACAAAGAAAACTTCAGGCCGATATCCTCAATTAACATTAATGCAAAAAATTCTCAACAAAATACTAGCAAACTGAATCCAACAGTACAACAAAAAGCTAATTCACCATGATCTAGTAGGCTTTATTCCTGGGATGCAAGGTTAGTTCGACATATACAAGTCAAATAATATGATTTATCACATAGACAGAACTAAAAATAAAAACCATATGATTATCTCAATAGATGCAGAAGAAGCTTTTGATAAAATTCAACACCCCTTCAAG